>NC_090304.1:95856718-96175355 GCF_039906515.1 Pseudorca crassidens
CAACCGTGACCTCCAGGTCCCTACCCTGCCTCCACTCCACTGTGACCAAGGACCGGCCTGGGGGTGGGGGGTGGGCTCTCCAGGGATAAAGGATCGAGAGGCAGGAGAATGCAGGGACTCATGTGGAGGTTTAATTGGCAGGAGCTGGAGCCAGAGGAGGGAGTGAAGGCCCATCCCTGAGGCAGGAGGCTAAGCAGAAGGGCAGCTGCAAGGCAGTGGGGCTCCAGGAGAGATGTGTGGGTCCCCGAGCTCAGCCGGTCACCATAGTGGTCCAGCCAAACCCCTCCTGGAGAGAGGTAAGGTCAGTGGGGCAAGATCTCTGGGGAAGGCCCCCACGTCCTTTTATGGGGTATGTGGGTCCCCACCTAGAGGCTCTGGCCCTGCATAGCCACAGGGGTACCAGGGAGCACCAGTCAGGCCCTTCCCTGGGACCCACCTCCATGGAAAAAACAGGTCCAGAGAGGGGAGGTCATGGTCAGTTGCAGGGACGGCAACCCGAAGTTCCCTGGAGGCTGTGGCCCACTCACCTGAACTTCATACTCCCCTCCACCACCTGGTTGTCCACCGTTGCTGACATCATACTGGGGACAAGAGGACGGGCTCTAAGGTCAGGCCCTACCCCAACCCCGCAACGCCAGGCCTCTAGGGAAGCCAGAAATGGGAGCCCCTTAGGGAGAAGCTGCTCTGACCAGCAGCTCTGACCCCTGCAGTGCCCAAGAATGGCCACCAGGTGCCGCCACTGTCCCCAGCTGTGTGGGCCTGGGCTTTGCACAGCCTGACCATTCCTCCATCTCACTGTGGGGAGGAGGACCTCGAGGGACTGGGCTCAGGGGCAGCTCACCTTCTCATACATGGCTGACTTTTTGGAGTAGATGTCACAGTTGGTTCGGATGCAATTCTGGGCCAGCTGGAAAGCTACTTCCTGGGCTCTGGCTGAAGGAGACTTGGCCAGACCTGGACCCCACCCCAGGTAGGACCCTGAATCTCCAGAGCCCCCATCCCAGGGGGAGCAGAGGCCTGAGCCTTATTCTCCTCAAGGAGGGAAAGAGGCCCCGGGCGCTAAGGCCTCCCTCCTGGAGCCGGGGGCCAACCTGCTCCCATCCAGGCCTGGGTGTGGAGAGAGGAGGGCCGATTACCCTGACAGGTGGAGGTAGGTGTAAGTGTTTGCTGAGTGAGAGGCGGAGAGAGCAGAGGAGCCAAAGAAGGGCCTCTGCCTCATTTGTTCACGCCTCCCCAGAACCAGGCAGGCGGACCCTCTACCTATCCGTGGGCTGAGGCCCTGGGAGAGGCCCCATCCCTGCCTCCTCACCTCTGATGAGCAGGTCCTGCAGGGGGCCCAGGCATTGGAGAAGTCCCACTGCTGGCCTGTCTTCTGGTAGGTGAGGATCTGGCTGTCCTAGAAGGTTCCAGACGTTACCATGAGTGTAGGTGGGGGCTGGACAGGGAACCAAGAGGCTGGGCCCTCCCGAAGCCAGATGTCCCCTTTGGGGGCCTTCTCTCCTTGGCTCACAGCTGCCCCCTGGTGGCAGAAGTGGGACCCTCAGGCTAAGGCCCTGGGCGGAGTGGGGTGTGGCTGCCACTTGCCAGAGGTCACAGGTCAGAGTCAGGGAGTGACGGGTGGCCCTGTCCCCAGTGTAGCAGCCCGCCCTGCTGCCCCCTCACCTCCAGGTATTTCAGAGCCTTGTCCACGTTGCCCGGGTCACGGCCCCAAGAGGAGTGTGGTAAATGGGGTGAACTTCCAGATCTTTTATGCTGAAGGCCATACTTGACCAGCCACCTTCCTCCTTGTCTCACAGGCCAGCCTTCAGCGCGGCCTAGCTTGGTTTCTGCAAATTTTAGTACCTCACAGCTTGGGAGTCATTCTCCCAGGGGGCACTGGGTTTAGGAGTAACCAGAACCCCTACTCGGGCCCTACAGGACTCTCTAGAAAGAACTGAGGGGGAGGTCGGAAACATCTACTTCTAACTCCTCACCTTCTGCCCTCCCCAGCCTCCCCCAGGCAAACCGAGCCTGTCCTCCACCCCCAGGCTGCCCCGTCCTGCCCTTTACACCACATGGTGACTGTTCACTCCCCTGCGGGACTCCCTGGTCCCTGAGCTCCTCTGGTGAGGCCTCTGCTCAGGAATGATAATTGCTACTGCTGATCCTGGCCCAGCCCTGTGCTCAGCACACTATCGCGCACTTTCTCTCCTTTGTCTGAGGCTCAGAGAGGGCAGCAGTTTGCCCCTAGCTGCACAGCACCTGTCCTCCAGCCTGACCCCAGGGCCCTGGCACGCACTGGCACAGGGCAGTGCTCCAGGGTCGTGTGCCAGCTTGGCCCACTTCCTCACCAGCCCCTCACCCAGTGGGAGCAAACCCGAGCCCCTTCCGCTCCTCCCCGCCAAATCCCTGACGGGCTGACTCTCTCCCACTAAAGCCACCTCACGGGTGTAGAACTGGGAGAGGATGGACAGAGAAAACACCTGATGTGGACACAGCAAGCCCCACTCTGGTCCTACTGTGCTCTCCCTTGGCCATGTCCGTCCACATCCGCCTCACTGGGAAAAGGTACTGGGGTTTCATCCACACCTGGGCCAGAATTGGGGGGCCCTGATCCTCTGGGCCTGGCTTCACAGTGGCAACCGAGATTCGGGGGGCACTGGGCTGAGCGGTCCAGGCTCCTGCACACCGTCGTGCTCTTGCTGGGATGCCAGAGGCCAGCATGTGGGGACCAGCAGACCAGACTCCCCACGGCCCAGACCTTGACCAAGGCCACACGGCTGAGCAGCCCCAGAGCCAGAACCCAAGCCCGGGCTGCCTGGCTCCAAAGCCCACGGCTGCCAGGGCCTCCAGCTTCCCAGCCTCCTCCAGCCCCCACTCCACGTGGGTCCCAGGCTCCCTGTGCCCTCTCCCCTGACTCCAGGTGAGGCCAGAGGTCCTCAGCCACCCTGAGCATTTCTCTCTGATCTACTCAAGACACCCCTTCGTTGTGACCGGTGGGCGCTTTGTTGAGTTCTACTACTGGGGAGCGGCCGGGGGCTTCGGGGCAGGGAGCAGGGCATGCGCGGGGGGAGCCCGGGGCCCGCGGGGCGTCCTGCGTGGGGTGGTGTGATGCCTGAGCTGTCCTTCTCCCAGGGACTCCTACTGGCTGATGGAGGGTCTGTTCCTCTCTGAGATGCCCCAGATGCTGAAGGGCACGCTGCAGAACCACCTTCCTACGGTGGGCACCCCTCCCCGTGCTGCCCTGCATCCCCGTTCCTGAGACCTCCCAGGACGGGGCTTGGGAAGGGTGCCTGCGCGGGAGGTGGTGCTTGGCTCCACCCCGGGGACAACATTGAGACCCTGGCCTTGGAGTTGGACTTTTGGACTAAGAACAGGAACATCTCTGTGAGCTCCAGGGGAAAGAGCTACGTCCTGCATTGATATATCCTTTACAGGGGACCCAGGTGAGGGCGTGCCCGGCCAGCCTCTCAATCTCTTGTGTGTTTGCTCTGATGGGGAGTGTCAGGACTCCCCTGGGCAGGAGGGTCCCACCTCTCAGTTAGTGATCTGATAGCTCTGGGCAGTCCAGCGCTGTGGGCCCCAGGGCAGCTGAGCCAGCATGGCTCCGCCTCCTGCTTGGTCACGGCAGGCCTCGAGCCTCTCAGTGCCAGGCCCCCTCTCGTCCTCTTGCCAAGAGTGCCAGTGACGTAGCCCCACCTCTCAGATGGTGATCCTGAGGGCATGGGGGCCTGTGTTCCCAGGACAGGGGTGCCAATCTGTGCTCCGGGGGCTGTGTCATATCGGCCAGGGTGCCCCGTCATGCACCTGCCTCTCCTACTGGTCCAGGCCCTGTTTTGGGCCATCCCTGGGGCAGGAGACACCCCAGAGGGCCAAGGGAACAGGCAGAACACCACTGAGGTTGGGGATGGGGGCTGCTATGAGGGGAGATGTGGGGAGCTCTGTCCCGGCAGCAGGAGAGGAGGGACCCGCAGCGGGAGGGCAGACCCTGTAGCACTTGCTCCTTTGCAGCTTGGCCACCAGCCTGCGCACCACAGCACTGTCCCTTCCTCCCAGACAGGCCCAGCTCCCTGGCCAGGCCTGGAGCAAGACAAGAGAGCCTCAAGTCCCCTCCCGCCACCCTGCTCAAACCACAGCCACCTGGAGATCAAAAACACCTCTTTTTTAAAATCCTCAGTTGCCTGAAAGATGTACATGGCTGGGCCTGGGGCTGAGACTCGAGGACTGCCTGCACACACATGGTGGGGGGACTTCTGAGCACCCACTCTCAGACTTTGCACATTTCTGCACATGAGAGCAGTTTTTGCAGAAAGGGCGTAGAGGATGCATCTGGGCCAGGCACCAGCCTGCGGCAGCTACCTGTAGCCACATCTGCCCACCCAGGATGCCCAACCTCTTGTTCTCACCTCACCCACTGTGGTGGCTTCCTCTCCCCGTGAGAACATGGGTTTCCACCACACCCAGGAGACCGGGCATCTCCCTGCCCGGCCAGGAGTTCCAGGGCCACAGCCCAGGATCAGCAAAAGTCACAGGCTCCCAGGTGACCTCAACTCAAGTCACACACCCTTTCTCCCATCCAGACCCTGTAATTAATGGCGTTAGCAATGTTTGTAAATCTCCGTGAGAGAGGATTTCAATCAGAACTGGGTCCCAGGAGCCACTGATGGAGGCCATTAGAGGCCGTGGGCTCCTGGGCAGCTCCCCCTGCCATTCCAGGTAATCTGTCTATCAATTGAAGGCTTTGCAGGCTGTTAGGGGTTGCAAACTCAAATTCCAGGACGCAATTGAGGGACGTAGTTGAGAATAAGGAAACTAACCATGCAAGGGGGAAGATGCTTGGTGGGATCTGGGGTGACCGGGAAGCACATTCTTGTGGAACTGGGGTCTCTGCTGCAGAAGCTGGCTGATGTAAGGGAATGTGGGGTCCTTGTTTGCTAGATCTTCCAACTTTTCAACGTAGGCAGAGATCCATATTTTTACGTGGAGTATCCTAATTGTTAAGTGTCTCAATGTCCCAAATTCTGAATGTACATCTAGGAGTGATGCCTGTGTATGAGTGGGGAGGGGGGAGGAGGAGACCTGACCCCACTGCAGCCCCTTCTCCCCACAGTGTCCAGCGCCCCACCCTTGAATGAGCCCTCAGCCTGGCTGCTGACTCCTAGTCACGTGGTGCCCTTTACAGTGAGATACTCTGTACATATTGAGATCCTTAATATGTAAAGATCTCTTACAAATCAAAAAGGAAAAATCATATTGTCATGCTTGGGAAAACTCTACAGGCTAACTATGGATGGTCGATAGATATAATGCTCTGTTTTTTCTTCTTCTGGATCTGGATTGGGCCTCAGCCCACAAGGACACAGCTCCCCCTGCCTCAGGATGTCTGTGCCCCGACTTTCTTAGATGTTCTCACCCAAGTCTCACCACTTAGCTTGTCTGCCTAGTCTTTCTTAGCACATTTACAAGCAGATGTGTCACTGGTGGGAAAAATATTCAATAATACTTTAAAATATTTATTCAGCTTTGGTTTTGTGGTGAAGCTGTGAAATCAGCTCTGTGGGGGAAGGACTGAGAGGGGGACCCCGAGAGGCAGCCCAGCCTTCTCTTAGTCCTCAGTAAGTCAGCTCTAGCCCGCACTTACACCCTCGGTAAAAGACCTGCTGGATCCCCCATCCTTAGAAGGTAGCTGGCAGGGATGGGGCTGAGTGGGAGGAGGAGGGGTCTCCTTGCCTTGACCCAAAGTATTTCTTTGAGGAAGAACTACTGGTTTCCTTCTCAGTGTCTATTCTCAGGGTAGCAATGTGACCAGCTTTTTTATTTTTAATTTTTATTTATTTATTTATTTATTTTGCAGTACCCGGGCCTCTCACTGTTGTGGCCTCTCCCGTTGCGGAGCACAGGCTCCGGACGCGCAGGCTCAGCGGCCATGGCTCACGGGCCCAGCCGCTCCGCGGCATGTGGGATCTTCCCGGACCGGGGCACGAACCCGTGTCCCCTGCATTGGCAGGCGGACTCTCAACCACTGCGCCACCAGGGAAGCCCATGACCAGCTTTTTTAAAAGGTTGATTTTCCAGGCTCCCCTGCAGTCAGGGTTAGCTGGGGACCCAGTTCTGACACCTATAAGTGAAAGCCACTGGAAGAGGCTCCTGGGAAAACTCCTTAGGAGGGGGAGGGTTCAGCCGGCTTTGCTCTTGGCCCTTTGCCCTTCCCCCTCCTTCTTGCCTTGAGCACAGATGAAGTGCTTGGATCTGCAGAAGCCACCTTGCAACCACAAAGCAATGAACCCAAGGCTGAAAACCACAGGCTTAAGATGGCAGAGCAGAAAGAGAGACTGGCCCCTCGATGGTACCGTGAGTCACACAGCCCTGGGCTCCCCTTTTATGAGAAAAACAAACCCCTTAGTTGTTTAAGCCACTGGTGTTCAGATTTCTGTCCCTTTTGGGTGAACGGAGTCTCTGGCAGGTCCTTCTTCTGAGGCCTTCTGGTCAGTACCTTTTCCTTCATTCCCAGCACAGTGTCCTAATGTCCCAGCAATGTTGCAGTGATCCTGGCCTAACCTCAGTCCGGCTCTGGGTGTCAGAGGCAGATCGACCCATCTATCTGGATCAGGTGCCTGGCCCACCTTCCTCACAGCTTTGGAAACCAACTCCAGAGCCCCAGAGTCCCCATCAGCACTTGTGCCAACAGCTCCTGGCATCCTCACGGGCAGTGAAGCCAGGATGGTGAGTGACTGTAGATGGAAGGTGACATTTGCAGCTCCTGGGGTGCTGGTGATGTTCTATTGCATGATCCATTACAAGGTGTTTGCTCTACAATGATCTGTTCAACTGTCATACATATTTTATGGACGTTCCTGTGTTGCACCCTTGTTCATTATAAAATCATCTGAAGTTTCCGGAGTCCATCAGCCTGCTTGGTTTGGCTCATTTGGACAGGAGGGGAGGCCAGACGGCCGCAGCAGCCTGACGAGCCAGAGCATGATGGCACCTGCGACGGGCAGGGCGGGGGGGGGCAGGCCCCGTGCCGTCCATGGACTCTAACACGAGCCATTCATTCTCTTAGAATAGCTGCACACCTGCAGATCAGCAGTTTCTATTGTGGTGAGAAGTTAAAAAAACAAATGAAAGGGCAGGCAAGGAGCACGCTCTCCTCTAACATGCTGCACTGAGTCGCCTGCCACTGTCTGTCACGGCCCACACACCTTCCTCAGTCAGTACTGCTCATACGTGTGGGGCCTCGGGGCTCGGGCCCGAGCACCGAGCCTGTGACTTGCAGCCCCGCTCAACTCCCAGGCCCGCAGGTCCATGCCTGCCTCTGGGGGCAGTCTCGGTCGTACACGGTCTCCACGAGTACAGGCAAGTCAGGCGATCACTTTGAGCCCCAGTGTCCTCACTTGTGAAGTTGGGGCTATTATCTCTCCTGGAGGCTTGTTGTAAGAAATTAGACGTGGCGTGTTTCAAGTACACAGAGAGTCAGCTAAGGGCAGCGGCTGCTTTGCTAGTGGGTAGAGACGCGCTGGTTGAGTCCATTCCAGCAGCTGAGGGGCTGGAGCAGGACGGTTCCCTCCGCCTCACGCCACTTGGATGACAGTGTCCCCGAGGTCTTGGTTAAGGTACCGTCAGGCCTCCCTGGGACGACCTCCTTGTCAGCCACTCACCACGAGGCTGTCCTTCCAGACCCTCCTGCTCTGAGATTTGTGTCTTGTATGACACAAATCTGCAGCTGGAGGGAGGGTAGCAGACGCCCAGCTGAGCCTTATTCCAAGAATAACTGGTGGTCTGACAAGCAAAGACTGGCCTCCAGGCAACAGAAGAGGACTGTCCTGGGGGCCTCGCCACAGTCTGGGTGGAGTGAAGCGGGGCGAGAGAGGCTGCTGAGAGCCAGCCACCCACAGCGGCCTGCAGCTCAGCACGGGGCAGTGGAGACCCGGGACTGGAAAGCTTCCAGATTCCCTACAGAAGGCCGCCTGCAACACCCGCAGTCCAGGTGCATGGCTTGTTAATAGCTCCATTCCTCAGACCATCTCTCTGCCCCTCCACTCCTAGGGTTTTCTGCAAGAAGGACGTGGTTTGGTCAGCCTGGAGAGGATGGGCCTGGAAGGATCTTCTGACGTCGAAGTTTCCAGGCTCTACCAAAGAAGACATACAGATGGCCAGTAGGCACATGAAAAGATGCTCAACATCACTAATTATTAGAGAAATGCAAATCAAAACTACAGTGAGGTACCACCTCACACCGGTCAGAATGGCCGGTCAAAAAGTCTACAAATAACAAATGCTGGAGAGGGTGTGGAGAAAGGGGAACCCTCCTGCACTGTTGGTGGCAATGTAAGTGGGTGCAACCACTATGGAAGACAGTATGGAGGTTCCTCAGAAAACTAAAAATAGAATTACCATATGACCCAGCAATCCCACCCACTCCTGGGCATCCCAGACAAAACTATAATTCAAAAAGATACATGCACTCCTATATTCATAGCAGCACTATTCACAATAGCCAAAACAAGGAAACAAGCTAAATGTTCACTGACAGATGAATGGATAAAGAAGATGTGGTACCTATATATACAATGGAATACTACTCAGCCATAAAAAGAACAAAATAATGCCATTTGTAGCAACATGCATGCAACTAGAGATTATCATACTAAGTGAAGAAAGTCAGAGAAAGACAAATACCAGATGATATCACTTATATGTGGAAGCTAAAATATGGAACAAAGGAAACTCTACAAAACAGAAACAGACTCACAGACGTAGAGATCGGACTTGTGGTTACCAAGGGGGAGGGAGGGAGGGAGAGGGATGAACTGGGAATTTGGGGTTGCTAGATGCAAACTATCACATTTAGCATGGGTAAACAACAAGGTCCTACTCTACAGCACAGGGAACTATATCCAATCTCCTGGGATAAACCATAATGGAAAAGAATATTTAGAAAAGAATGTATATAAGTCTATAAGTCACTTTGCAACACAGCAGAGATTGGCACAGCATTGTAAATCAACTATACTTCAATTAAAAAAGAAAGTTCTAGGCTCTGCTCCACACTTGGCAAATCAGTGGAGGCTGCTCTGGACACGAGGAGGGAGGAGCCTATTCTTAGGGTTGAGTCTCCGAAGAGGGGATGGGGCTGCGTCACGACTCCTCCTTAGCAGGCGTTCCTGGTACCTAGTCCTTCAGATTACGGGAAACTCAAAGCGTGTTGAAAAGCTTAGAGTGTAATGGTAAGAAGCATGCATATGCCTACGACCTGACTTTGTCCTATTTTCTTCAGATTTTGTTTTTAGTACTGAAACATAACAGATCCCCGCTTGTATTCCTGACCCTCAGAGGCGTAGCTGCTCTCCTGAATTTGCAGTTTCCTACTCTCATGTGCGCCTTCACTTTTGCTGTATATATCTACAAACTACGTGTAGTATTGCTTTGCATGCTCTTTTTTATTGTGGTAAAACACACATAACATAAAATTTCCCATTTAACGTTTTCACCATTTTTTATTGTACTGTTCAGGGGCACTGAGTACATTCACCTTGTTGCGTAACCATCACCACTGCAATCTCTAGAAACGTTTAATCTTCCAAAACTGAAACTCTGTGCTCATTAGTCAATAACTTCCCTAGTCCATCCTACCCCACAACTCCTGGAAACCACCATTGTACTTTCTATCTCTCTGAATTTATGGTTCTTTGTGTAAATAGAGTCATAGAATATTTGTCCTTTTGTGTCTGATTTATCTCACTTAGCATAGTATCTTCAAGGTTCCTTGAATTGGTTTAACAACATATTTCCTCAATGTTGTTGTCAGAATTTCTTTCCTTTTAAAGGCTGAATAATATTCCATTGCATATGTACGCCACGTTTCCCTTATTCATTCATCCGTTGATGGACATTTGGGTTCTTTCCACCTTTTGGCTTTTGTGAATGATGCTGCAGTGAACGTGGGTGTGTAAGTACGCGTTCAAGTATGTGCTTTCAGTTCTTTTGGGGTTGTACACAAAAGTGGAATTGCTGGATCATATGGTGCATATGGGAATTCTATGTTTAATTGTTTCAGGAACCCCTGTACTGCTCTGAATGTTTTAAAATCTTATGTACTGTATATGGGGAGTATTTGTATTGTATCATTTGGCAATTTGATGCTTTTTTTTTTTTTGTGGTGCTAGTATGTTTCTGAGATTCCACCATGTTAGTACATAGATCTAATCTGAGAATCTGTATCTTTTAACTTACAAGTTTAAGTGTTATCATTATTTGAACCTATTTTTACCATCTTATTCTGTGCTCCTTAATTTCCTCATGGTTTTTTCTTTTTACTTTTTCTTTTGTTTCCTATATTTATCAAATTTAGTGAGCCTCTTTTATTTATTTATTTATTTATTTATTTAGCCATGCTGCGTGACATGTGGGATCTCAGTTCCCCGACCAGGGATTGAACCCATGCCCCCTGCAGTGGAAGCACGGAGTCTTAAGCACTGGACCACCAGGGAAGTCCGAGCCTCTTTTATTATTTTTTCTACTTGTATTCATTCCTTCCTTCATTCATTTGTTTTCTTGTAAATTATAGATTTCATTCCTATTCTTAAGGGCTTTTCTCCCCTTCTTTTCACATGTACACCAACTCTAAAAGTAATCAGAAATCTGATTATCCCCTGACGGAGGCAGGGCCTTTGGAATACTTTAACTCCGATTACCTCCACCTTCCATAATCCCATCCAGCATTGCGGGTCTGCCTTAGTTTCTACACCTCCAATTCATCACCATCACTGTTGCAGTTTTCCTCAGTTGGTGCTTATATCCATTTACCCACAGGTTTCCAGTGTGTTTGCTCTTCATTGCTTTTTTTAAAAATTGAAGTATAGTTAATTTATAATGTTGTGTTAGTTTCAAGTGTACACCAGAGTGATTCAGATACACACACACACACACATCTCACACTGTCTGAGTTCAATTTCCTTTCTCTTAAAATAGATGTGTTAACAGCTCTAACGCCAGTGATGTTATGGTGAGCTCTTTTCAGTTTTCATCTGAAATGGTCTTTATTTCACTTTCACTTGTTGTGTTGGATTGTCAGCAAAGGTGGCCACCAACAGTTCTGTCCATCCCTGTGAGGCACATGTCACTCCTCCCATAGAGATGGAGTTTATTTTCCCTTCCCTTAAATGCGGGCTGGCCTCGTGACTTGCTTTGATCTGTAGAATGTGGAAGTGACCCTGTGCCAGGTCCAGCCTTAGGTCTTAAGAAGCCTGACTTATTCCACTTTCACCCAGTTGGGTCCAGCCACCGTGAAACTAAGTTCAGTTGCCCACTGGACAGAGGAAGAGGGGGCCTGGAGGATGAAAGATGACCAAGGGCAAGAGAGGCCCACCAGCCACCTGCCATTCCCGTCCTTTCTGCTGAGGATCACGCATGTGAGTGAAGCTACCTTGTTTCCTCCAGTCCCAGATGAGCCATCCCAGCCAACACCACACAGAACGTAAATGAGCTGTCCCCACTCAGCCCCGCCAAATTACAGAACTGTGAGCAAATATACGGTGGTGGTTGCTTTAAGCCACTACATTTTGGAGAGGTTTGTTACGCAGCAATAGGTAACTGGAGCCCTCCTGAGTGGTATTTTATGGGAGTTTGAACTCTAGGGTGAGTTAGTTTTTTGTCAGCACTTTGAATGTAGAATGCCTCTAACTTCTTTCTTCTGTGGCTGCTGGTGAGAAGTCAGCTACGAATTGTTTTCCTTTGTAGGTAATCTGTCAGGTAACTTTTAAGATAATCTGTTTGTCTTTACTGTTCTGCAGTTTCTCTAAAACATATCTGGTATAGGTTCCTTTTTCTTTTTCCTGCTCAGAAATTGTGCTGATACTACTTCTGCCTTCTCCTCCTTTTTACTCCTACAAATATTTTTTGAGTGCCTCTTATGTGCTAAATACTATTCTAAGGGTCGGGGACTAAACAGTGAACAAAAAAGAGACTCTATCCTCACGGGGAGGCTATGTCCCCCTTTTAAGTGAGGGACAGAGCGTGAGAATGAAGCTAGCATACAGAAAAGCAGAGATGAGCTTCGGGAAAAGCAGATCCTGAATGCATGGCTGAAACCTGCATCATGCCCCACCTAAAAGCAACCCTACTCGTTATATTTTCAGTAATGTTAGCAATGATTGCTCCTTGTTTCTTAAGACAGTTTTAAATGGATTTTTATGTCATTTACAAGTGAAATGGTACCAACTGATATGTATCCCAGCCCAGCCTGACATAGATGTCTGTGAAACTTTACATTCATACCTTCATTTAGTTTATTTTAAAACTAATTCATTTAATTTTTTGTTTCTATTTGATCTTGTTCCAAAAAAGATTTAAGACCATTTACAAAGATGGATAAAACACAAAGTAACATAATTTAGAAGTGTTACTGTGCTTTAAACCTGAAGAGGCATATCTTTCATTAATTTTGAAAAATTCTCAACCGTTATCTCTCAATAGTGCCTCAGCCATTCTCTCTTCTGAAATTGCTGTTAGACAAATGGTGGATCTTCTCATCTTATTCTTTGTGTCACTTAACCTGTTTTTTGTAATTTCTATTTCTTCTTTCTCTGGGTAATTTTCTTAGATCAGTGTTCCAGTTCACTATTTCTCTCTTCATTTGTGTTGAATCTGCTGTTTAGCCTTTTTTTTTTTTGAACTTTACATTTCAGTTACCATTTTTTCATTTTTAGAAGTTCTGTTTGGTTCTTTTTCACATGTCTTTTTCACATGTCACACATGTCTATTCATAGTATTTTATTCTTTTCTTATGCTTTCAGTGCCTTACATGCATCCAGGCATTTTTTTTTTTTTTTTTTTTTTTGCGGTACGCAGGCCTCTCACTGTTGTGGCCTCTCCCGTTGCGGAGCACAGGCTCCGGACGCACAGGCTCAGCGGCCATGGCTCACGGGCCCAGCCGCTCCGCGGCACGTGGGATCTTCCCGGACCAGGGCACGAACCGGTGTCCCCTGCATCGGCAGGCGGACTCTCAACCACTGCACCACCAGGGAAGCCCCCATCCAGGCATTTTAATCATATCTATTCTACAATATCTTTAGAGTCTTCATATAACATCTGAAGTTCTTGGGAGGGAGTCTAATTTTGAGGTTAAGTTTGCTAACTCTTGCTCATAATGATGGCTTATTTCCTCCTTCCTTCCTTCCTTCCTCCCTCCCTCCTTTTCTTTCTTTCTGTCTGTCTTTTCTTTCTTTCTTTCTTTCTTTCTTTCTTTCTCTCTCTCTCTCTCTCCCTCCCTCCCTCCTTCTTTTCTTCCATCCTTTCTTTCTCTCTTTTCCTCCCTCCCTCTTCTTTTCTTTCTATCTTTCTATCTTTCTTTCTTTCTTTCTTTCTTTCTTTCTCTTTCTTTCTTTCTTTCTTTCTTTCTTTCTTCCTTCCTTCCTCCCTCCCTCCCTCCCTTCTTCCTTCCTTCCTTCCTTCCTTTCTTTCTTTCTTTCTTTCTTTCTTTTTCTTTCTCTCTCTCTCTCTCTCCCTCCCTCCCTCCTTTTCTTCCTTCCTTTCTTTCTCTCTTTTCCTCCCTCCCTCTTCTTTTCTTTCTATCTTTCTATCTTTCTTTCTATCTTTCTTTCTTTCTTTCTTTCTTTCTTCCTTCCTTCCTTCCTTCCTTCCTTTCTTCCTTCCTTCCTTTCTTTCTTTCTTTCTTTCTTTCTTTCTTTCTTTCTTTCTTTCTTTCTTTCTTTCTTTCTTTCTTTCTTTCTTTCTTTCTTTCTCTCCTTTCTTTCTTTTCTTTCTTTCCTCCCTTTCTCCTTTTCTTTATTTTTTTGTAACTATGGATGGCAAGCTTATGTTCAGTAGGGCTTTATCCTTTGGAATCCCATGTGATCTGGGTTGAGAGCATGATATTCCAAAGTTATTTTGTGATTGCTTCTTTCAAGGACCCCAACAGTATCACACACTATGAAAAGTTTTTTTATGTTATTCCCTTGCTGCTGGATCCCATTTAAATAACGATGATAGTAGTGTAAATTCAAGTCTCAAACATGAAGCACAGAACTGTGTTTAGAAATTCTAAAAGGGAGAATTTCGTTTTCTACCCAGAGCCCAAGCTGAGACATACTTCTTTGCAATTTTCCTGGGCTAGGGAAAAGATGCTTCCCTAGGTCACCTTTTCACTGAGGCTGTAACTCTCTGAGGATTCTGGATCTAGGTGAGGACTCACCTCCACCTTTCTACTTCACAGCCCTTGGGTAGTATTGATTACTACCCTGCAGGATAATTTTGTTTCTGTCCCTTGGTGAATCCTCCTTTCTCATGAGATCGGGTATATATTTAAAAGGATCTTTGCATTTATATGTGGAATCTAAAAACAAAAACAAAAACCTCACTGTGACATCATGGAAAATTTATATATTGATCTCTGCCCCCAGTTCTTGGCACATGGCTCCTAAAACCTTTGTAATTTCCTAAGTGCTAACAGCACTAGAAGCATCTTTTGTTCTATTGAAATGCCTCTGGATGGGTTCCTGGAAGCTCCTGGATGGGGGTTGGTCATCAGAAAGACCAATCAATGATTAGAAGCTTGGAATTTTCAGCCCCACCATCATCCTCCAGAAAGGAGACAGGGGCTGGAAATGAAGTCAATAGTTGATCATTCCTACATGAGTATTCCTCCATAAAATCCCAATAGTAGGGGGCTTGGAGAGCTTCCAGTTGGTGAACACACTGGGAGGTTCTTTAGCAAATTAATTAAACCCAAGGGGGGTGGTCATTGGAACCTCATATCTATAGCCAGTTGGTTGGAAGCACTTGCCTCTGAAGTGTGTGTGTGTGTGGGGGGGCGGCTAGGGGCAGTCTTGTGGGATGGAACCCTTAACCTGTGGGATCTGATGAGGGGCACTGGGCAGAATCAGTGAAAGGGATAAAAAAGTACGAACTGGGGGCTTCCCTGGTGGCGCAGTGGTTGAGAGTCCGCCTGCCGATGCAGGGGACACGGGTTCGTGACCCAGTCCGGGAGGATCCCACATGCCACGGAGCGGCTCTGCCCGTGAGCCATGGCCGCTGAGCCTGCGCGTCCGGAGCCTGTGCTGCGCAACGGGAGAGGCCACAACAGTGAGAAGCCCGCGTGCCGCAAAAAAAAAAAAAAAGTACGAACTTCTAGTTATAAAATAAATAAGTCATGGGGATGTAATGTATAGCACAGTGACTATAGTTAATAATACTGTATATCTAAAAGTTGCTAAGAGTGTAGATCTTAAAAGTTCTCATCACAAGAGGAAAAAAAAAAGGATCCTTGTTACATTTTATCCAAAGCTTTAGGCAATTGTGGGAGTGTTTTGTTTTTTTTTTTTGCGGTACACGGGCCTCTCACTGTTGTGGCCTCTCCCGTTGCGGAGCACAGGCTCCGGACGCGCAGGCTCAGCGGCCATGGCTCACAGGCCCAGCCGCTCCGCGGCATGTGGGATCTTCCCGGACCGGGGCACGAACCCGTGTCCCCTGCATCGGCAGGCAGACTCTCAACCACTGCGCCACCAGGGAAGCCCTGTGGGAGTGTTTTTGATATTTTCAGAAACAGAAGTCTAGATTGTTTTTTACTCCATTGTCTATCATTCCATTTTTAAAAAGTAATGAAAAATATTAATTTCATTTACTGATATTCTTCTTCTCTTTAAAAATAACTCCTTACATGTTCATTGTAGGAAATTTAGAAACATTTAAATAAACAAAATGAAAATATGCTATAATAATACTTCTATCTTGAGGCAATGTTTTGTTATTTGTTCTTTCAGGCTTTTTTCTAAGCAGATATCAAGATCTCATTATTTTATAATCTGCTTTTTTTTTCATGTAACAACACGTGACGTGTGTTAGTTTTCTACTGCTGTGTAATAAAGCACCACAAAGTTCGTGGCTTAAAACAACACACATTATCTCATAGTTTCTGTAAGTCATAAGTTTGGACACAGCTTACCCGGGTTCTCTGTTTCAGGTGTTGGCTGGGGCTGTGGTCCTATCAGAGGCTCAACTGGAGAAACATTCCCTTCTAAGCTCCCTCAGGTTGTTGGCTGATGGTTGTAGGGTCCCCATTTTTTGCTGGTTGTCAGCCAGGTGGCACTCAGCTCCTCGAGAGTCCTGGTAGTCCTTGCCACATGGCCCTTTCACAACATGGAAGCTTCAAAACCAGCACTAGAGAGAGAGTCTCCAACCCTGAGATGGCCTAGACCCTCTTTCGAAGGCTTTCAACTGGTTTGGTCAGGCCCATCCATCCACGATAACTTCCCTTTGGACTACTTCAGAATCAACTGATTTGGGACCTTAATTACATCTGCAAAATCCCTTCATCTTTGTCACATTCTATTGGCTACAAGCAAGTCACAGGACCTAGTCAAGGGGAGCGGATTACACAGGGTGCGAACATCAGGGGGTAGGAATCATGAGGCCCACCCTAGGGTCTGTCCACCACAATGTGTTTATCTTTCCATGTCATTATGTATTCTACTTCCAAGTAATGTTAACAGCCCCGCCACATTCTATTATATGGATGTACCATAACTTATTTAACCAATGCTTTATCACCAGACACTTAATAAACATAAACATTTAAATTCATTCTTTTTTTTTTTTATAACAAACAATGCTAGAGAGAGCACCTTTGTACTGATATCCTTATAAACAGTAGTATTCTTTCCTCAGAATAAATTCCTCAACATGGAATCGGAGGGTCAAAGAATTCACAAAAGGTTAGGCTTTTGATACCAATGAACTCACCTTCTGTATAGCAGAGGACAATTCCCATGCTGTAAAGTGAAGCAGCAGTGGTTAGTGGTGGTAATGGCCTGGGTGAGGTACTCGTTCTCACTTGAAAGTCAAATAATGCCCACGCTCTGGAAAGTGTGTGCTTGTGGTTGCACGACCTGCCTCATAGAAGCTGGGGAAGGGTTTGTGTCTACGGTCTCACACATTCACATGTCTTGATTGTGGGCGAAGCTGAGACTGAGAGCTCTTGGTGGCAACAGCTGCAGCTGCACCACTGTCCCCAGCACACTTCACATCTGCCTGAGGCCCCTGGTTTGTCTATATTCACCCAGAATGCATGTGACTTCCAGTGGTGCGAGCTGACCTGGAAGGTGCCCCAAAGAGCATTCCACCTGTCCCAGAGAGGAGCCCAAATGTAATAACTTCCCAGCAGGCTGGGTCCCCAGATTTTGTGGGGCCTGAAGCTTAAACAATTTGGAGTCCTTCTTTAAGAAAAAAAATCAAATTATGAATACAAAGCTAGGTGCAGAGCTGTTGAGGGGCCCTGGGGTAACATGTCATTGACTTGGCAGGAAATCTACTGCTGCTGACCACGACTAGGTTTGCCCTGCCTGGAGTCCAGTTTTGTTTGTTTCCAAACATCTTAAATGAGACATGTTTCTTTCTTGCCTTTTGTAGGTGTATTAAAATTTAAGAATTGAGCAGGACTTCAATAAAATAGTCATTGGGGGCAAAATTTCTCTAGTTTAACCCTTCTCTGCTCAAATCACTCACATGCATGGCAGGAACACAAAAGTTTTTCAAACCCCACTAGCCTTGTTTACAGTGCAGAGTCTGGTGTGATGGGGAGGGTGAAGGGGCAGTGGGAGGGGAGAGGGATTCTTCTAGCATTTATTGAGCCTGTACCAATCACTGTTCTAGGTGATTACATTGTCTTATTTCACCCTTTTGCCTGCCATGGTGCAGACACTCCTAGGGGGCTCAGAGCAGCTCCTATTTAAAGGGAAAAGATGCCAGGACACCACAAGTTGAAGTTCAACCATGAAACTGTTAGCAGAGAAATTTTGGCATAAAACCCACTGCACCAGTCAGTCTCCCAACAGGAAGCAGATGGCACATTCAAAATAGGATAATTTGAGGAGGGTTTATTTACAAAAAAAAGACATGGGTGTTGGGGAACCACAAGGATAGGGCAGTAACCCAAGTTTAGCGGCAGCCAAGTATTGCCATCGAGACTGGAAGGGAGGTTGGGGGGGAATAGCTGCTGGCGTCCACAGGGAGAGAGCTGTGCCTCAGGGCCCCGGGGAGAGGAGACGTGGTCATTGGTTGCGGAACACAGCCAGCTCACAGAGAGGAAATAAATAACCTGACCTCAGCTCCTCTCTCTCTCTCTCTGATCTCCTGTGGGCCTCCACCAGGACACTCAAGACACAGGATGTGGACCACACAGGTCAGCCTCCTGGGCCAGAGGCAATGTCAGGGGGTGGGTAGAGGGTTCTGGATGAGCAAACAAAAGGTAAATGTCACAGTCCACCCTTTTGGCCCTTAGCATCCACTCTAGACCTTCGTTCATGGGAAAGGCTTGTCTCTCCAACACAAGGGACTCATAAAGTCCCACCAGCTACTGTATCATCATGGGATGACGCCAGCTAGTCATGCTGTAGCTGAAATCACTGGTGTTCTTCAGATAAGGTAAGAAAAAGAAACAATTGAGGTTCATCAAATGTCCTGCTACATCCCTATCTCTATAGCTGACCCCAAGGCCAAGGTAATCTTAGCTACCTTCTTACACCTTCCATTCTCTGTTTTCCTTAACCTCTGCTGGCACCTTTCTTGACAGGGTTCTTAGACCCACGCATCTTGCCTACAGGGAAATGGCCCCATATATTGGCCACAAGTTTGAGGCATATACTGTATCTTGCAGGATGGCATCCTACTCTTGGAGGATGCTGTCTCTCAGCAGATAATTCCACCATCTTATCAAGGCAGACTCTTCCAGGGTGCTCAATGAGACCAGGTGCAAATCATGAATCTCACTGTAATCGATAAACAAGGCTGGCAGTCAGTGCAAACCTTCCTGAAAGTCATCAGAACCATGGTCATAAAGCAACACAATTAATCATGTCAAGGAAGAAAAATGCACAACCCAAAAGTTGCAAGATATGTTTTATTCGGGGACCTTATTGAGGGCTATAGTCTTTCAGATAGCTTGGAGGAGCTGCTCCGAAGAGATGAGGGAGATACAGGCATTTTTGCTGAAAAGACAACAACAACAGCATGTAGTTGAATATAAAAATATTACTGTTGGGCTTCCCTGGTGGCGCAGTGGTTGAGAGTCCGCCTGCCGATGCAGGAGACACGGGTTCGTGCCCCGGTCTGAGAAGATCCCACATGCCACGGAGCGGCTGGGCCCGCGAGCCATGGCCGCTGAGCTTGCGCGTCCGGAGCCTGTGCTCCGCAACGGGAGAGGCCACAACAGTGAGAGGCCTGCGTACCGCAAAAAACAAAACAAAACAAAACAAACCCCCCAAAATATTACTGTTAATCACAGAAAACAGCCATCTCAATGATTTTAGTGCTTTTCTCTGTATGGGAAGATGCAAGAGTCTGGACTCATGGAAATTATTCCTTACTTATGCATCTTAACTATCTAAGGTCATGTAGGGTCAGGCCATTCATGTATGGCTCTTCTCTTGCTCTCTGTACATCTCCTGCTCGACCAGGCCCTGCTTCACTCACATGACTATCCAATCCTATTAATTATAGGGCTTAATCAGTAAGTATCTACATGCTTGCCCCCTGCCCCAGCCTCTGGTTTCCCTGGTAACTGACGAGCCAATCTTACGTCAATTCCCCTTATAAATGGTAGCCTCCTTCTCCCCCGAGTGTTGAGGATTACAGCTATGGCCTGCCTCCTGCCTGCCTCCTGCCTGCCTGCCGTACACAGTAGGGTGTCACTCCAGGACTTCTGCTTCAAACGTGTAAGATCCCTTATCCAATAAACCATTGATGTCTCTGTCACTGTCTCCGGGTTCTTTCTTCGGTCTCCAGGCTGGGCGACTACAAGGCTTGCAAGCCTGCAGTGTGGAGCCCAACAATTGGCAAGTCAGCCTGGAGGCCGAGGAAACTCCCTTGAGCACTGAGATGTCAGGAAATAGGGACGGGGAACGGAAAGTTGCAGGGACAATCCCATCCACTAGTACATGGTGCCCTGTGGCAGCTGACTACCACGGGAGATGTCTTTCTCTTCCATTATATTGACGATATCCTGTTAAGCTCAGAGTCTAGTTTTAAAGTAGCAGCCGCATGCTGCTGGTTCATCTGACTGCATGTGGATGGCTGGCAAGGACCCGGATTATCTATAAAATACAAGCATACTCCCAACCCACCACCCCTAAACAATTACAGACACAGGCTTTAGTGATATTAGCTCAGGTACGGGCTTGTAAGTTGGACATGGCCAGTTACCCAGAAGGGTTTGGCTGGGGCCTGTTGCAATGGCAAAATAATAAGAGTACCCTTGGGCTTCTGGTCCCAGCTATGGAAGGGGGCAGAGCAATGATACAGTGTGATGGGACAACAGCTACGGCCGTCTACAATGCAGCACAACAGGTAGAAGAGCTTACAAAAGGCCTACTCGAGTTGTCGAGCAATGCAGAAAACCACTATTCTGCTCTAGAATGTCTGTGTGCGACATACAGGACCCCCATGGACATCAATCGCGACAAAGGAATCCACTTTACTGGCCATGAGGTTCAGGAATGGGCTGATATAAATGCCGAACACTGGCTTTTCCACATGCCTTACAACCCCACTGTTGCCGGGCTAATTGAAAGGACGAATGGACTTAGTCAACCACTGAGATGGTTACTCTCAACATGCGGACCAGAGGCTAACTCAAGCCCTACAGACTACAACTGGACATCCCAGTGCTCACTCTATGTTAACCTGGAGGCAACTAGTCAGCACAGCCCAGGTTCAGCTGCTGACCACCGAAGGGCTGCTGTCAAACATGCATCAGGACAATCACTCCCTTTTGTCCTTGCTACAAGATCTACCCCCAGGAGAACACATTACAAAATGACCCTGGAACTGGCAGGTAAGTCCCTAGGAGTTTGGACTTGCTGCGCTGTGGGGACTAGGGTTAGAAAGGCACTTACACCTGTCTTCTTCCTGGCCCCACCTAAGGCTACGAAGGTAATTAACCCGGGCCCCCTAAGGGAGAAAGGCACCATTACAGTAAGCCTGGGGTCTGTTTTTATAGCACCTCTCCACTTGGCACTGGCCGTGGGGACTGAGGGCGGACAGGCGGTGTGGTACTGCAGGCCAGGACGAAAACCACCGGCAGGGATGGTGTTATCTCAGGGTGCTGTTACTGCTTGGATTTTGCTTAATGGTCATGATCGTCCCTGTATTGTGCCTGTTAAACATCTTACATTTTGTCCCTCGTCTGAGCAGAGGGAATCTGTTCATGGACTGGGTGACAGTGGCTTCACTGAGAAATGAGTTCGGTTGCTGGGTCTACAGCAAGATGCCATTGTCATCTGCTTTTGGACTTCCATGAAAAACTAACCCAATAAGTGCCTGGCTTCCTCTTTGTACTCTTTAGCTGCTGGTGTCTGTACTGCCTTTGTGGTATCTGGTTGCAGTGCCCCCTACATACCTGACCCCAGGAACATCGCAGGAGAGGGGGAACCAAGATCGTAAGGGTCAGCCAGGGTGTGTAGGGGTGGAATGTACGGTCAGGCCATTCAGGATGGCTGTTCTCTTGCTCTCTGTACATCCCCTGCTCAACCAGGCCCTGCTTCACTCAGGTGACTATCCAATTCTCTTAATCATAGGGCTTAATCAGTAACAACTATCTACATGCTTGCCGCCTGCCCCAGGTGCTGGTTTCCCTGGTAACTGACTAGCCGACATTACGTCAATTCCCCTTATAAATGGTAGCCTCTTTTCCGCCCTCTGCCTGCCGTTTTTTCTCAGTGGAGTGTTGCTCAAGGACCTTTTGCTTCAGACGTGTAAGAGCCCCCATCCCATAAACCACTGATGTCTCTGTCATTGTCTCCAGGTTCTTTCTTTGGTCTCGAGGCTGGGCAACTACAAGGCTTGCAGGCCTGTGGGGTGCAGCCCAGCAGGCCAGTATCCTGTCTTTCTCCACCCTGAATTCCCTTCAGGGCACATGGTCAGGCCAGCTACAGTGGCTGATGGCTTGTGGGTGGGCAATGTTCATTGTTTACTGAAATGGCAGGCAAAATATTTTTGTCTGCAGTCATTGTTCCATGGTTTGACCAAGGATCAGTGCCATGCAAAGGACACTAAACACCTCAGGCCGATTCCAGGCCTATTGGAATTGACCTTTACGACACAGGCACAGTCCTCCATTACCAGGTCATGAGGAACTCCCTGAGGCCATAGGTCTATGTAGGCAGCACTTTAAAAGGTTGCAGTAACTTAGTAGAGACCCTGTGATCATCTAGATGTGGCCCCAGATCCACATGGTTGGAAACACTGGATGACTTTTAGGCTCTGTGGCTCATGTGGTAACTGCACTTACCTGTCTCTGAAGGTTAAACACCTGTCCTTTGCCACTCAGTCTCCATTATTTCCACTGAATTTAGGGAACCCAATTCCAACACCCCCACTGTCTTCTCCAGCAGCTGTGATGGAGTTCAAGGATGCTCGTCTCATCTCACCAATTCATTTCTTAATACCTTAGTGAAAAGCGCGTCTTTTAGCCTTTGCAGGTGGTACAGGTAGGGAAGGCTGAGCAGGTTGCATCTAACAGATCCATTCTAATTCATTCATTTCCTGGATCCTTAGGATTCCTTTATTGATGACCTTATGCCTGGGGAAGACCTGGCATTTCGACCTCATTAATTGTAGGCAGGTGGTTCTCACAATCAACTGAAGGTTTTGTAAAACACAAATTGCTGGGCCCTTGCCCCCTTAGTTTCTGATTCAGGAGGTCTGAGTTGGGGTTTGAGAATCTGCAATTCTAAGAACTTCCAGGGAAGTTCTTAAGAACCCCTGCTGTAGGTCACCAATAAGTCCAGGCTTTAATTAGGCAATTTAACAAACGATCAGTGCTACTCGAGCTTGTTTCAGCCAAAATATTAGGTGACCGCACCCATGTGGTGGAGTTTGACTCGATCAAGCCTTCTATTCCATCCCTTCTAGTCCTACGTGTTGGTAATTCACTCCCATGTGTATCCCCCTAGGTTCTTGCTAATATAGATTAGCAAGATCTTGTAACTCTTTGATGTATATAGGGCTGTTCCTCTCTGAGTGGGTTACCTTAGGGTCTCATCTTGGGCCTGGAGGCGAAGAGAGGTGGTGCCTGAAGAGACAGCTTGTGAGACAATCAGCTATTGTGGATACAGCCATCTTACAGACTTTACACAGAGAAAAGTTTCCTCCTTGGTAGGGGGGATTGAGCAGGGTTGGGAAAGTTGGAGGTGATGTATTGAGGGGAATTTGGAGCCTCAGAGGTTTACTTCAGACACGAAGAAACTTTATTCACCCTACAACATTAGAATATGCAAATGTCCCCAGCCCAACCTAATTCCAAGAGAGACATTAGTTTCAATAAATGAAACTAATGTTTTTACCATTCTATAATTTTATTGGACAATCAGCAATTAGTTCTCATCCACATTAACTGTAGATTTTTGAAAGTGGTGACAGGTACATAGGTACCAATGTATAGAGCTTGTTTGAATCTTCATTACATTTTCTTGACAACCGCACACGGGTAAGGTATGGGACATTCCTTATTCCTTTGGTCCAGACAGCTTTGAGCCTGACGTCAATGCGTACATGTGGAGTTCCCATCGCCTTCCAGATTTCTTTGAGTGCCGGAGGGGCATCCTTCTTGAAACCCACTCCGTGGACGTGCTTGTGAACGTTGATAGTGTATTCTCTGGTTACCGCCTTGTTGATGGCGGACCGGCCCTTCTTCTTCTTGTCACCCTTCTTTGCAGGAGCCATCCTGCCGGGCCATAAAACAAACTTTTTACTTTAGAATAGATGTAGTTAGTTCTTTTCCTATGCTGCACGGCACGCAGGATCTTAGTTCCCAGACCAGGGATCGAACCCAGGCCCTCTGCAGTGGAAGCGTGGAGTCCTAACCACTGGACTGCCAGGGAATTCCCTAGAATAGTTTTAGATTTACAGAAAAGTTGCAAAGGTAGTACAAAGAGTTTTCATGCACCCCACACCCAGTTTCCCCTATAATTAATAGCTTATTGTGTTGGCCAAAAAGTTCATTCGGGTTTTCCCCTTGCAGAAAAACCCAATCGAACTTTTTGGCCAACCCAATACATTTGTAACTGATGAACCAACATTGATACATTATTAGTAACTAAAGTCCACCCTTTAGTTACTAAAAGATTTCCTCAGTTTTTCACTTATGCCCTTCTTTGTTCCACGAGCCCACATTGCGTTTAGTTGTAACACCTCCTTAGGCTCCTCTTGGCTGTGACAGTTTCTCAGACTTTTCTTGTTTTTGAGGCCCTTGGTAGTTTTGAGGCGTATTGGCCAGACATTTTTAGAATGTCCCTCAATTTGGGGTGTCTGATATTCTTCTCATGGTTATATTGGAGTTGTGGATTTGGAGGAGGAAGACCACAGAGGTAAAGTGCTGTTCTCATTACATCATATCAAGGACACATATGTCATCATGGCTTTTTACTGTGGATCCTGACCAGGATCACCTGGCTGAGTCATGTTTGTCAGGTTTCTCTGCCATCAAGCGATTCTTTTCCTCTCCCCTCTCCATAATGTCCTCTTTGGAAAGAATTCACTATGTACAGCCCACATGTAGAAGAGTGGAGAAGGTTCAAGGTTTCTAGCCTGGTTTATGTATGCCCAAATGCCCCATCCCATATCTCAGGGGCTCCTCCCTCCCTACCAGTTTTCTGTAATGTGAGAGACCTGGTAGGTTGTGCATTCCAACTGGTGCTGTGGCTCTATAATCCTTACTGTCAGACCCAGGTCTTGGTCTTCAGCTGTTTGTGCCCTATGACTACATATGACTCCTTCAAAGCTTCCCTTAAGGCCTTCTGCTTCTCTCTGCATGCTCTGTTTTTTCTTAAGAGCTTTACTTAGGTATAACTGACCTACAATAAATTGCACATATTTAGGGTGCTTAATTTAATATTTTAACATGTATACACCTGTGAAACCATCATCACAATCAAGATAATGAACACATCTGTCACTCCCAGAAGTTTCCTCATGTAACTTTATAACCTTCCCCTCCTTCCCACCTCTTCCCCAATAGGCAACCACTGACCTGCTTCTTGTCCCTGTAAGAGTGCATTTTCCAGAATTTTATTGTTTATTTTATTATTTTTTAAAAATTAAAATATAGTTGATGTACAATATTGTTAGTCTCATGTATACTACATGATTATCTGACATTTGCATGCATTAGGAAATGATCACCATTGTAAGTCTAGTAACCATCTGTCCCCATACAATGTAATTACAATATTATTGACCATATTCCTTATGCTGTATATTCCATCCCATGGCTTATTTATTTTATAAGTAAAGATTTGTATCACTTACTTCCCTTCACCTATTTCACCCTTACCACCTTCCCCTCTGGCAACCACCAGTTTGTTCTCTGTACCTATGAGTCTGTTTCCATTTTGTTTTGTTTTTTAGATTCCACATATAAGTGAGATCATACAGTATTTGTCTTTCTCTGTCTGACTTATTTCAGTTAGCATAATATCCTCCAGATCCATCCATGTTGTACAAATGGCAAGATGTTTTTCTGGTTGAGGAATATCCCATTCACCACATGTTTATCCATTCTTCTATTGACGGACACTTAAGTTGCTTCCGTATCTTGGTTATTGTAAATAATGTGGCAATGAACATTGGTGTGCATATATTGTTTTGAATTAGTGTTTTTGTTTTCTTTGGGTAAATTACCCAGAAGTGAAATTGCTGGATCATGTGGTAGTTCTAGTTTTAAAATTTGGGGGGAAACCCCATACTGTTTTCCACAGAGGCTGCACCAATTTAAAATCCCACCAACAGTGCACAAAAGTTCCCTCTTCTCCACATCCTCGCCAACAATTGTTATTCGTTGTCTTTTTGGTGATAGCCATTCTGGCAGGTGTGAGGTGGTGTCTTATTGTGGTTTTGATTTGCATTTCCCTGATGATTAGTGATGTTGAGCATCTTTTTGGGTGTCTGTTCTGGCCATCTGTATCTTCTTTGGAGAAGTGTCTATTCAGGTCCTCTGCTCATTTAAAAATTTAAAAAAATTTTTTATTTTTGGCTGCATGGGGTCTTAGTTGCGGCACATGGGATCTTCATTGAGGTGTGAGGGATGTTTTGTTGCAGCGCGTGGGCTCTTCATGGTGGCGCACGGGGTTCTCTCTAGTTGTGGTGTGCAGGCTCCAAAGTGCGAGGGCTCTAGTTTGCGGCATGCAGGCTCTCTAGTTGAGGCACGCAAGATCAGTAGTTGTGGCGTGTGGGCTTAGCTGCCCTGTGGCATGTGGGATCTTAGTTCCCTGACCAGGGATCGAACCCACACCCCTTGCATTGTAAGGTGGATTCTTTACCACTGGACCACCAGGGAAGTCCATGCCCTTTTTTTTTTTTTTTTTTTGCGGTATGCGGGCCTCTCACTGTTGTGGCCTCTCCCATTGCGGAGCACAGGCTCTGGACGTGCAGGCTCAGTAGCCATGGCTCATGGGCCCAGCCGCTCCGCGGCATGTGGGATCTTCCCGGACCGGGGCACGAACCCGTGTCCCCTGCATCGGCAGGCAGACTCTCACCCACTGCACCACCAGAGAAGCCCCATGCCCATTTTTTAATCAGGTTGTTTGCTTTTTGATGTTGTCTGAGTTCTTTGTATGGTTTGGATATTAACCCCTTATTAGATATATTATTTGCAAATATCTTCTCCCATTCAGTAGGCGACCTTTTCATTTTGTTGATAGTTTCCTTCACTATGCAAAACCCTAGTTTGATGTAGTGTCATTTGCTTATTTTTGTTTTTGTTTCCCTTGCCTGAGGAGACAGATCCAAAAAAATGTTAAGACTTACATCAAAAAGCATACTGCCTGTGTTTCCTTCTAGGATTTTGATGCTTTCAGATCTTACATTTAAGTCTTTAATCCATTTTGAGTTTATTTTTGTATATGGCTTAAGAAAGTAGTCCAGTTTGATTCCTTTGCATATAGCTGTCCAGTTTTCCCAACACCATTGATTAAAGAGGCTTTTTCCCCACTCTATATTCTTACCTCCTTTGTCATAGATTGACCATATAATCGTGGGTTTATTTCCAGGATCTCTATTCTGTTCCATTGATCTGCTTTTGTGCCAGTACCGTACTGTTTTGATTACTGTAGCTTTGTAGTATAGTTTGAAATCAGAGAGCTAATACCTCTAGTTTTGTTATTCTTTCTCAAGATTAATTTGGATATTAGGGATCTTTTGTGTTTCCATACAAATTTTAGAATTATTCTAGTTCTGTGAAAAATGTCTTTGGTAATTTGATAGGGATTGCATTGAATCTGTAGACTGCCTTGTGTAGTATGATCATTTTAACAGTATTAAATCTTCCAATCCACGAGCACAGTATATTTTTCCCTCTGTTTGTATCCTCTTCACTTTCTTTCATCAACATCTTATAGTTTTCAGAGTTAGATTTATTCCTAGGTACTTCATTCTTTATGATGCAACTATAAATGGGGCTGTTTTCTTAATTACTCTTCCTTTCTTTCTTTTTTTTTTTGGCCGCACTGGGTCTTCATTGTGGCGTGCAGTCTTCTCTCTAGTTGCAGTACAAGGGCTGCTCTCTAGTTGTGGTGCATGGCCTTCTCTAGTTGTGGCCTGTGGGCTTCTCATTGCAGTGCATGGACTTAATATCCCACATGCTGCGGGGCAACTAGTTCCCCCACTAGGGATTGAACCTGTAACCCCTGCATTGGAAGGAGAATTCTTAACCACTGGACCACGGGGGAAGTCCCTTAATTTCTCTTTCTGATAGTACATTATTAGTGTATAGAACTACAACAGCTTTCTGTATAATTTTGTATCCTGCAACTTTACCGAATTCATTTTTGTTCTAATAGTTTTTTGATAGCATCTTGAGGATTTTCTATGTCTTGTCACCTGCAAACAGTGACAGTTTTACTTCTTCCTTTCTGACTTGGATTCCTTTTATTTCTTGTGTGATTGCTGTGGCTATGACTTCCAATACCATGTTGAATAAAATTGGTGAGAGTGGGCATCTTTGTCTTGTTACTGATTTTAGAGGAAATGACCATTAAGTATGATGTTGGATGTGGGTTTGTCATATATGGCATTTATTATGTTGAGATGTAGTCCTTCTATACCCACTTTGTTGAGGGTTTTTATCATAAATAGATGTTGAATTTTGTCAAAAGCTTTTTCTGCCCTATTGAGATGATCATATGATTTTTATTCTTCAGTTTCTTAATGTGGTGTATCACATGGATTGATTTGCAGATTTTGGGTTTTTTTAACTGAAGTATAGTTGATTTACAATGTTGCATTAGTTTGGGGTGTTCAGCAAAGTGATTCAATTATACATATATATGTATGTCTATCCTTTTTCAGATTCTTTTCTCTTATGGGTTATTACAAAATATTGAGTATAGTTCCCTGTGCTATACAGTAGGACCTTGTTGGTTATCTGTTTTATGTATAATAGTGTGTATATGTTAATCTCAAACTCCTAATTTATCCCTCCCCCCGATTTGCAGATTTTGAACCATGCTTGCATCCTGGGATAAATCCCACTTGATCATGGTGTTTGATCCTTTTAATGTATTGTTGAATTTGATTTGCTAATATTTTGTGGAGAATTTTTGAATCTATGTTCATCAGTGATATTGGCCTGTAATTTTCTTTATTGTGGTATCTTCAGAATTTTATTTTTTGTATGGATGATACAGTATGTACTCTTTTTGTCTAGCTACTTTTACTCATCACTGCTATTTTGAGATTTGTTCAGGTTGTTTTGTGTATCAATAATTCATTTTTATTGCTGAAAAGTATTCCATTGTTTGGGTATATCACAATTTGTTTATCTATTTACCCATCGATGAATAGTTAGGTTGTTCCCACTTTTTGGCTATTACCAATAAAGCTGCTGTGAACATTCATATACAAGACTTCATATGGACAAACACTTTTGTTTTCCTTGTGTAAAAATGTAAGAGTAAAATGGCTGGATCATATGGTAGGTGTATGTTTAACTATTTTTGAAAACAGACTGGCAATTTCTTAAATAGTTTTACAACTATACATTCCCACAAGCAGTGTAAGAGAGTTCCAACTGTCTTTTAGATATTAATATTAGTCATTCTAATAGATGTGTAGTAGTAACACATTTAATGTGATTAATGAAAATATTAGGTTTACACCTGTCATTTTGCTACATATTTTCTATTGTTCCATCTGTACTTTTGTACCTTTAAAAAATTTTCAGCCTTCTTTTGAATGAACTGAGTCTTATTTATGATTCCATTTTATTTATTTTTTTGGCTTATTAGCTATAACTCTGGTTATTTTAGTGGCTGCTTTAGTGTTTACAGCATGCATCATTAAAATGATCACAGTCTACTTTCAAGTGATATTATACCACTGTAAGTACTGAATAAGAATCTTACAATAGTATGCCTCCATTCCTTCTGTTCTGACTTTCTGCTATCATTAGCATATATTTTCCTTTTACATGTGTTATAAATCCCACACTACATTTTTATTATCTTTGATAATAAAATTTGATTGTTAAAATTGTTTAACAATTGTTTAACAATTGTTTAATTGTTAAAATTGTTAAAATCAATTACCTTTTAAAAGTATTAAAATACAAATTAAAATATCTTATATGTTTACCCATGTAATTACCCTTTTCAGTGCTTTTTATTTCCTTTGTGTAGATCCATGTTTCCACATGATATCATTTCATTTTGGCTTTTCCCTTTAACATTTCCTACAATGTGGGTCTGATGGTGATGAATTCTTTCAGTTTTTTATGTATGAAAATTTCTTAAGTCTTTATTTTTGAAATGTATTTTAATGAGTATAGAATTCTAGATTGACATTTTTTTTTCTTTCAGTGCTTTAAAGGTATTGCCCTATTGTCTTCTGTTAACAATTCTTTCTACTAAGAAATCTACATCATTTTTATCTTTGTTCCCCTGTACATAATGTGTCGTTTTTTTCTGGTTGCTTTTAAGATTTTCTATTTATCATCGGTTTTGAGCAATTTGATTATGATATACCCTGTAGTTTTCTTCATATTTCTTGTGCTCAGAGTTCATTAAGCTTCTTGAATCTGTGGGTTTATAGTTTTAATCAAATTAAAGATTTGGGGACTATTATTTCTTCAAAAAATTTTTTCCATCCCTCCCTCCTCATCTCCTTTGGAGACACCTGCTACACAGATATTAGGTCACTTGAAATTGTCCTAGAGCTCACTGAAACTCTGTTCATTAAAATATTTTTGCATTTTGGATAGTTTCTATTGCTATATCTTCAAGTTCATTAATCTTTCAAATCTGCCATCAATCCCCTCCAGTATGTTTTTCATCTCAGTCATTGTAGTTTTCATCTCTAGAAGTTTAATTTGATTTTTAAAAAATGTGCTTGTCTAGCTAATTCTAATATCTGGGTCAGTTCTGACTTATTGATTATTCTCTATATTATGGGTCCTATTTTTCCTGCTTCTTTGCGTGCTTTCTTGTTATTAATAAGCTGCCAGACATGAATTTTACTTTGGGTACTGGATTATATATATATTTATATATATATATATATATTTTGTGTGTGTGTGTGCGTGTGTGTGTGTGTGTGTGTGTGTGTGTGTGGTACACGGCCCTCTCACTGTTGTGGCCTCTCCCGTTGCGGAGCACAGGCTCCGGACGCGCAGGCTGAGCGGCCATGGCTCACGGGCCCAGCCGCTCCGCGGCTTGTGGGATCCTCCCGGTCCGGGGCACGAACCCGTGTCCCCTGCATTGGCAGGCGGACTCTCAACCACTGTGCCACCAGGGAAGCCCGACTTTTTATAAATATTATTGAACTTTTTTTCTGGGAAGCAGTTATTTGCAAAGAGTTTGATCCTTTTGGGTCTTGTTTTTTAAGGTGTGTTAGGTGGGAGCATATCAGTACTATTTCTAAGTCTAATTATTACCCATTACTGAGGCAAGACCTTTCTGAGTACTCTACCCAATACCTCATGAATCATGAGGTATTCCAGTCTGCCTGGTGGGCACAGGCAGTGTTCCCAACCCTGTGTGAGCTCTGGGCACTGTTCCCACTAATCCTTTTGGGTGGTTCTTTCCCTGGTCTCAAGTAGTTCCTGCGCATGCTTGGGCAAATCAATACTCAGCTAAATACTCGAGGGGGACCCTCTGCACATCTCTGGAGTTCCCTTTCTGTGCAGCTCTTTCCTCTCTGGCGCTCTGTCCTGTGGTCTCCATCCTCTTGCTCTTCTCAGAATCTCAGCTCTGTTTCCTCAACTCAGGTAGTTTGCTGGGCTCCACTTGGGTTCCCTTCCCTGCATCGTGGCTGGAAAACTCTCTCAAGGCAGCAAGTTGGGTGATCGTAATCATAGGGCTCATCTTGTCTTTCTCATTTTCAGGTTTCACTGTCTCTCATTGCCTGGTATCTAGTGTCTTAAACTGTTGCTTCATATATTGTCCATTGTTGGCTGCTTTAGGAAAGGGAGTAGATTTGGCCACCATTACTCTGTCTTGGCAGGAAGTGAAAGGCAGAAGTCCTCTTCTCCCACCCCCACTGGCAAGTTCCTAATTGCATGTTTATAGCTTTTAATTTTTCTTCCCCTATATGGTCTATGGCCCTATATTAGCCAGAGTTCAATCAAGGAAGCAGAACTACAATGGATATTACAGAATGAGGAATTATTAGAGGAATTAGGCTTTACTCCAGTGGTTCCCAGTGTATGCTCCCTGGACCAATAGCGTCAAGCATTAGCATTACCTGGGGATTTGTTAGAAATGCAAATATCTAGAACCCACCACAGACCTAGAAGCTCTGGGGGTAAGACTCAGAAAGCTGGTTTCAGTAAACCCTCTAGGTAATCGAGATGCCTGTTGAAGTTTGAGAGCCACTGCTTAACATAATTGGAGGAGAGACTGGGGAAGTAATGGTCCAAATGAGGGTGTTAAAAACCAGGGGAAAAATCACTAATTGGGCTTTCTTAATCATTAGTTTGGGTGAACTAGTTAGTGCTTTCAGGGAAGTCTGGAAGTGAGACAATCAGCTGCTTGAATGGGATCACACAGGGAACTGGGATAGAAGACCATGGAAGGCTGTTGTCTCTTCATAGCTACGCTCTGTGAATTCACAGCCAAGTGGTCTGGCAATAGGTCTGGGCTGCTATTGGTCAGCAGAGCTAGCAATAAAGAAAAAGAGCTGGACATAGAGCAAGAACAAGGATGTGCAGCAAAAAAAAGAGCAAGGGAAAACTGGAACTTTCTGGCATCTCTCTGTCTCTCCTCACCTCTGACCATGATGACCTTCAGATTGTAATGCCTGCTGCTTCAGTTTCACCTCCCAAATCTTGTGCAAATTTTCTTTTGGCCAACTCTGATCCTGAGCCAAACAGGGAAGGGGATTGTGGGAAATTTAATTTTAGCTTAGTCAAGTTAATACACTACAAATCTACCAAAGTCAACAAGACAGGAGATTCTAGGAAATGTAGCTCCAGATTAGCTAAATGGACAATTAAAAAACCCACAACATTTCATCCCATGTTAATATGACATTCAGTCACACCTCTTTTACACCATATTTAACTTCCAAAGTAAAAAATCTGCAAAATCATGCATCTGATTAACATACTCCTGTCCCTCAAAAAATTAAAAGCATGCTAATCATCTCCCAAAAGAGGATACACATTCCTATATGTCACTTTATTTTCAGGTGATGTTCAAGCCTTTTCTAGTGGGTCAAAACCCTCTTTGATATCTATAATACATCTTATCTTATTCAGTAGGAGAATGAGATGAGAAAAAAAGAGAAGAACTAGTTGATACATACCTGACAGATTTATAATAAAATAAGGAAGAAATACTCATAACTGTTATAGTCCTCATTTCTACAACTAGTCATGTGACCATAAATGTTATCTATAAATTCCTTCTTCCTTCTTCCACTACCCATTCCATATTTCCTTTGCCCTCTGCAAGTACCTTGGAGAGTCCTGATTCCTTGCCTGATGGAATGACCCAAACCTTCCTTCCTGAAGAGTCTGGACTATTACTAATCCAGCCTGCACTAAATTGTTGTAGTTTTCCATTAACTTTTATCACTTTATATGGTAGTATTAAGAGCAGCCCCAGGAGATCTACTGCACTCCAGACAAAGTCTTACTTACCTCTTTGTGTAATCACAACCCAATTTCCCCTTTCAAATTAGGATCAATAGTCACAAAGCTGCCCAATGGTTGGTTAGCGTGAGAAGCCCAAAGTGGACAGAAGCCTGGTGTGGCAGGCTCACTTTCGAGTTTAATAGAACTTCTGCTGAGTTCTCTGGAGGAAACATTTCTCTCTTGGGAATTAAGACCTCTGGGCCAGCAGAACCCAAAGTTGCCTTATGACTTGATGAGTCAGGCAATGTCCAAGGGTAACTCAGGTTGCAATGGTGACTTGGTAATGCCTGGTGGTCAAGAGTTCAGTTTCTACTAAGGCCCAAGAGCAAGCCAGAAGCTGTTTTTTTGTTTTGTTTTCTATAAATTTATTTATTTATTTTTGGCTGCATTGGGTCTTCGTTGCTGAGCGCAGGCTTTTCTCTAGTTGTGGCGAGCGGGGGCTACTCTTTGTTGCGGTGCACGGGCTTCTCATTGCTGTGGCTTCTCTTGTTGCAGAGCATGGGATCTAGGCACGCGGGCTCAGTAGCTGTGGCATGCGGACTCTAGAGCGCAGGCTCAGTAGTCGTGGCACATGGGCTTCGTTGCTCCGCGGCATGTGGGATCTTCCCGGACCAGGGATTGAACCTGTGTCCCCTGCATTGGCAGGTGGCTTCTTAACCACTGTGCCACCAGGGAAGTCCACAGAAGCTGTTTTTCAAAAGGGGAATAGTTTTCTGCAGAAGATAGCATAGCTTTTCTCAAAATCCTAAACGTCTGTGCTGTCATTCACCTACAGGAGGCTGCCCAAAGCTCTGTACAAGTCTATCTGCCACAGACACTTTGAGATCATTGGATCTGCTGGATCGTAAGGCCCCAGTGTCAGAGCAAACTGTACTGCACAGGGCCTTCTCTTGTTCTGGGCCATTGTTAAAAAAGACAAAACTTCAGATTTCTCAGCAAACGACTTGAAGTAATACACCCAAATAAAGTATATATTGCCTTCAAAATGCAAAGAGGCCCACTAGGCATTGTATCTCTTTCTTAGTGGTAGAAGGAGCCAGATGTGGCAATCTGCCCTTTACCTAGTAAGGGATATTGCAACATGCCCCAGTTTATTGGACCCCTAGGATTTCACTGGGGCGGGCAGGTCCATGATTTTTTGGTGGCATCTATTTCCTATCCTCTGGCATGCTTGAATTTTACCAAAGTGTCCAAGGTAGATGCCGTATCCTGCTGTAATGTAGTGGGCCAGAGTGATGATAGCCTGTAGAATTCAGTGATGATCCGTCTCTGTAGACCAGCTAGAGAGGTGATAGAGCCCTGACACAGACCAATAAAGTGTGTTGCTGGTCCTGCCTGCTGAAAGCCAACTATTTCATACAGTCTTTACTATCAGGTCTAGAGAAAGAAAGTGTTCACCATATCAGTAGCTTTATACCAGGTGGCAGGGAATGTGTTGATTTGTTCCAGCAAAAAACACACACATCTGGAGCAGCAGTTGCAACTGGTATCATCACTTAAGTTTATGATAATCCACTGTCATTTCCCACAATCCATTTGTCTCCTGCACAAACCAGATATGTGTGTTGAAGGAAGATGTAGTAGAAACCACCAATCTTTTTTTTTTTTTAACATTTATTTATTTATTTTGGCTGCGCCGGGTCTTAGCTGCAGCAGGCGAACTTAGTTGCGGCATGCGTGTGGGATCTAGTTCTCCAACTAGATGCAGGATTGAACCTGGGCCCCCTGCATTGGGAGTGTGGAGTCTTACCCACTGGACCACCAGGGAAGGCCTATAAACCACCAATCTTGCATCTTTTAAATCTTCATTGGTGGAACTAATCTCTGCAGTCTCTTCAGGAATGTGGTATTGGTTTTGGTTCACTACTTTGGTAGTTAGAGGCAGTTCTAGTGGCTTCTATATAGCATTTTCTACCATAATATTATTCCATAGGTCAGGGAACTAATTTGGTGATTTTGCCTGTTGCTGAGGATGTCAATTCCCACTACGCAATCTAGACCTGGGTTTGGGGACCCAATATGTCAACTGTGAGATGGACCCAAGTCAAAACTCCATGGATCACTTGACCTCCATAAGCCTTTACTCTGACCTGTAGCATTTTGGGCCCCCAGTAGTCCTCAAAAGTCTGGTTATTCCCTCTTCCCCAATATATAGTCACACTAGCAAATGGTCACAAGTCCTTTTGAGGAAGGCTTCGTTTTTATTCAAGAGGCTCTGTGTCAGCTAACTGTTTCGCACCTGGAAACTTCAGAGATCAACAGACTGGCTCACGTCAGAATTCTCTTCATCAGATCCAGAGATTTTCTGTGTATACAAATCAAGTAAAACTTTAGAAGGCTGCCATCTATTTCAGTCCTAGGGACACAGTAACCAATTAGCTAAGGACAAAGCTACAGATAAGGGACCCTCTTCAAAACTCCTGGGGAGGCCTTCTTGTTCTGTTTGTATGTCAATTGCATGTTCATATTTTTTTTTTTTTTTTTTTTTTTTTTGCGGTACGCGGGCCTCTCACTGCTGTGGCCCCTCCCGTCGCGGAGTACAGGCTCCGGACGTGCAGGCTCAGCGGCCATGGCTCACGGGCGCAGCCGCTCCACGGCATGTGGGATCTTCCCGGACCGGGGCATGAACCCGTGTCCCCTGCATCGGCAGGCGGACTCTCAACCACTGCGCCACCAGGGAAGCCCCCTGCATGTTCATATTTTTAATCTTATGTATGCAATTGAGGCCTTTTTTTTTTTTAACCCTGTGCCAAAGAATAAGTTTTAAAAGGCCTACCACTTTTATGTGTGTGTGTGTTTGGCGGACGAAAGGTACAAGGAAGTTATTATTTTTTTTATTGAAGTAAAGTTGATTTACGATGTTGTGTTTCAGGTATACAGCACAGTGATTCAGTGATATATATATATCTATAGACATAGATATATAGATATACTTTTCCAGACTCTTTTCCCTTATAGGTTATTACAGAATATTGAGTATAGTTCCCAGTGCTATACAGTAGGTCCTTGTTTGTTATCTATTTTATATACTATAGTGAGTATATGTTAATCCCATCCTCCTAATTTATCCCTCCCCACTTTTCCCCTTTGGTAACCATACATTTGTTTTCTATGTCTGTGGGTCTATTTCTGTTTTGTAAATAAGTTCATTTTTATCTCTTTTTTTAGATTCCACATATAAGCATATCGTATGATATTTGTCTTTGGCTTACTTCACTTAGTATGATAATCTCTAGGTCCTTCCATGTAGCTGCAAATGGCATTATTTCATTCTTTTTTATGGCTGAGTAGTATTCCATTGTATATATGTATCACATCTTTATCCATTCATCTGTTGATGGACATTTAGGTTGCTTCTGTGTCTTGGCTATCATAAATAGTGCTGCTATGAACATAGGGGTGCATGTATCTTTTCTAATTATAGTTTTCTCCAGATATATGCCCAGGAGTGGGGTTGCAGGATCATATGGTAACTCCATTTTTGTTTTTTAAGGAAACTCCATACTGTTCTCCATAGTGGCTGCACCAATTTACACTCGCACCAACAGTGTAGGAGGGTTCCTCTTTCTCCACACCCTCTCCAGCATTTGTTATTTGTAGACTTTTTGATGGTGGCCATTCTGACCGGATTGAGGTGATACCTCATTGTAATTTTGATTTTCATTTCTCTAATAATTAGTGATATTGAGCATTTTTTCATGTGCCTTTTGGCGATTTGTATGTCTTCTTTGGAGAAGTATTTAGATCATCTACCCACTTTTTTTTTTTTCTTTTTGCGGTACGCGGGCCTCTCACTGCTGTGGCCTCTCCCGTTGCGGAGCACAGGCTCCAGACGCACAGGCTCAGCGGCCATGGCTCACGGGCCCAGCCGCTCCGCGGCATGTGGGATACTCCTGGACCGGGGCACAAACCCGTGTCCCCTGCATCGGCAGGCGGACTCTCAACCACTGCGCCACCAGGGAAGCCCCAATCTGCCCACTTTTTTTTTTCTTTCTCTATCTGCCCACTTTTTGATAGGGTTGTTTTTCTGTTGTACGAGCTGTTTGTATATTTTGGAAATTAATCCCTTGTCGGTCATATCATTTGCAAATATTTTCTCCCAGTCCGTAGGTTGTTTTATTGCTGATTGTCACAGCCCCTTGATTTCCCTATGCCTCGTCCTTTACCTGCACTTAATCCCGTGGTACTACCAGTGAAAATTTGAATTGTGATGCCACCGTATACCATGAATTATTCATGTTCCATCCCATCCACCAACCCCCATAAGGAGGTTGTCATTGAGCTCATCAAATATAACTAACCCAATCCCAGAATCTCATTTTAAGAGTCTGTTTCCTGGGGCCACTTCTGGTACCAATTACTCTGTCTGGGTCCCAACAAGAAACAGATGGCATAGGAAAATTTGAGGAGAGTTTATTTACATCTGGCCTATTTACAAAAGCATGGGTGTAGGGAAAATCTATCAAGGGGAGAGGATGGTTACCAGAAAATGGAGGGAGAGAGTGACAGACTCAGCTGCAGAGATCTCCAGTTGAGAAACAAAGCAGCTGGAGGCATCTTACGGGGAGGGAATTAAAGGAATACAAACTCCTACCTCACTTTTTCTAATTTCCTGAGGGGGAATCCCTGGTGAGCAAACCCAAATGGGAGCCGGAGAGCAGAGGAAATATTTATGTGGTTCATACAGGTCAATCTCTGGAGACAGTAAAGTGAGGGAGGGTGGGACAAATCCAGAGGCAGAGAGATAGCCGTACGCTGTTCCGCGATTAGATTAACAGGATAATGGAAATGCACCTAATGAACTAGGAACAAACTGCCCACACAGCATCTACAAGAAAAATTGATCTTCGGCCAGACTGTACACATCCATTCTTTGCTCCTTAGATGAAAAGGTTGATGGCATGTCTCCCTACATTTCTTCAGTGTATTGTAGTGAAAGAACTGAATTTACAGATTTCTCGACTGCTGTAGCTTCCTGTATTTTGAAATCAGGTAATGAGTCCTCCTATTTTGTTCTTTTCCAAAACTGTTATGGCGGCTTGCCTTTCCATATGAATATTAGAATTATCTTGTGGCTATCTTGTCAAAAAGCTTGCTGGGACTGGAAGGAAATACTCTGAACCTACAGATGAAACTGGGGAACTGACAAAAATAGAGGTGTCATATTCATGGATTGGAAGACTATGTCTTCAGGCCTGATTTCTCTCATCAGCCATTTTGCAGTTTTCAGCATACATGTCTGGAACATTATTTTGTTATACTGAAGTATTTCTTTTGGGGTGGGGGGCGAGGATGCTGTATCCAGCTTTGTGTCTGGATTTCTCCAATTATTTAGGTCTTCTGATTTCTTTCATTAGTATTTCTCAGTCTCAGAATACAAATTCCATTCATATCGTTAATTCCTAAGTAATTTCTGTTCAACTTTCTAAAATATCTGAACAATTCTAGGAGGTGACTGACTACTAGCAGTCCCCCGGGCATACTGTGGACCAACATCTCTCTCCTTTCCAACTGATTATCTGTTCTGTGTTTAGGCTATGAAAACAGAGTGAAATGCAAACGGTGGGACAATGAATAAGGCTGGACAAAGGTGCTCACATAATTTATTCAGAGGAGTAGTGCTGAGAATCTTACTGCTTTACCAGAATGTGAGTTATGTAAGTAAAAATGATTTCAAAGGCAAGTATTCCTAAACCGCAGAGCCTGATGCTAAAGACACACCACACACACATCTGAAGTTCCAGTGGGCTTTTATTGTGATAAAGTAACAAAAATCAAGATTTTATCAACCAGCTTTTAACTTTATAAACTCAGCAGACGCTCTGGTCCATATATGTGTACATACAACATAACACATTCCAACAAAAACAGCCCCACTGGAACATCTGCCAATTAACAGAAAGCCAATTTTCCCTTTCCCCGAATGTTTTCAAAATTGAGTTCCCACTGTTCACTTCTCAGTGGAACTGGTCCCTTGTGGCTAGGGACATTGAATTCTATCCCATTTTGTACTAAACAAAAAATTTTTTTCAAGTTTTAATTTTGTTTCAAAAAAGGGACTAGCGACTTGGTTTTCTCCAGGGACCCTCCCTCACAACCACTGGGTAAAGTACAGCAGCCTGTACCTTAGCAACCCAACCCTACCCCTCCCTCCCCCCCGCCCAGTATTGTCTACTGGAGAATTTAAACACACTTCTGTTGGAATCTGTCAGCTACGGAGGGGCAGAATCCAGGTGCCAGGCTAGCGCCCTCTTACCTCATGAACTGTTACAACCTTTGGACACTGAACTCTTTACCCCAAAGATGAGTTTTTAGATCAGAAAGGAGAGTGGGTTTTCTTTGGAAGTTTTAAAAAACTACCTTTAAGGATATAAAGTACAACTATAAGCTCACCAAAGTCCACTTAAATTCACCAAAGTTGACTGACGTCAGCTCCCACAAGGCCAATAATTTTGCTTGACAAAGGTTATTTTGCCAGAAAATGATTCCACAATAACAGCTTAAGAGACACAGAACGCTGAAAAAGGAGCAAATTAAAATAACATGGCTTAATTCCCAAGAACTTATTTCATCCTTTTGTTACTCATCTATAAGGTCAGGAGTGTGACTAAAGGCAGTTACTGATGAGGTTATGAGCTTCCAAAGTGTTTCTAAATCCTTAGTGCAGATACCCTCCCTTTTGGGGCAAAGTAACCTCCCTCCCACCCCTATTAAAAAAAAAAAAAAAATCAAGTGATCAGAATGAGATGTTTTGATTCCAACAATTTACACTCAAGGCTTTGTGCTGGGTTGTCTGGTTCTAACCCAAGCATGATGGTCTCTAACACAAAGCTCATGGCAAAGGAAAGATGCTCCCATCTCATTCTGAAAACAAATATTGATAACCAGTTGCCTCCCCCCTCCCCCCAGTCTTTGGGGCCAACCCATATTATGATGCTGGGACCAACTTGAAAATAATTTAGAGATTATATTTAGGTTTCTCTCTCCCTTCTTCCCATGGAAGATCATTTTAGAATAAATTTATTCCATTCCATTACTAAGGGAAAAGGCAAGAAAGTTTCTCCATCGGAATGTAAGGAAAAGAGGAGGACAGAGGCAGCAAGCTGTGTAACAGTCCACAACCCATTACACAACTATATAACCACTGGTTAAACCAGGTGCTGAATGTAATTTAAATATTAAAAATTGGGCAAATAGTTTTCATCCAAATGAACCAGTGGAAAAATATTATCATTACTTAATATAAACACCCAATACTGCAAGGAACACAAAAACAACTTCCAATAGTAACAATGCTCCTTATTGTAAGGGCGATTAAAAAAAAAAAAAAAAAAAGACTAGGCTTTGACCTAGTCCTTTGAGCATCTTTCCATTTAACAATTCCTATTCAAGAGACAAGCACCAAAACTGGACAGCTGCCTCTACAAGACTGTGTCCAATAGTGGTGTCCCAGATAGTTTTAAGTGCCACTCCTCATCAGAGGCTGTACTTCAGTAATACTTTCAATTTAAAGTCTGTGCTTTTAGAGGGACCCACAGGCATGTGGCACCAGGCAGAGCACAGTCTGAGGATGGCAAAAAAGACTGCGCTGCTTAGTCACCCACACACTCTAGCGAGACACAAAACTTCATTTATGAGCATTCCTTTTCTTCTATAATGAATCATTCCTCTTATCTCGCCAGAGGTGGGGGAGAAAGAGAGCTGCATCAGTACAAGGGCAAGATTTTTGGTCAAAAGTTGATGCCTTTTAAATTCCCTCCCCCCACCCCTCCCCGGAAAAAGGTTACTTCCTTAAGTAGGCCTTGTATTTAGTAACCAACATTGGCTGGATAGACACATGTGGCTTGGCTACCAGATAAATGGGTTATTCTTTTTGGGGTTTGTACTGTGCAGCTCTTGCTACAGTTTTTAAGGAGTTAGGGCTATGTCTGATCAGGAGGCATCTGCAGGATTTTGATCCTCAAGGAATTCTGGGTGTCACAATTTTGCTTAGAACTAGGCAGAGTCAAAAAGCCACTCTGAATAACTGATTTCTTTTTCCAGATGAGTTAAGCATGAAAGTTTATGCAGGACACATCTTGCAATATTTTAGGGTTTTGGAAAACAGTGGCATATGGAAATCAACTTTTTTTAATTTTATTTTTTCCTTTTTTTAAAAAAAAATCCTAGATGCCTCCTAATTGACCTAGTACACTGGGTTAAAAGGGAATTAAAAACATTAAAAAAAAAGTTCACTGGTTTTGCTTCATCTCACTCCTTTTGCCTGGAGATCAGGCCAAACATCAAGCATGTTGGGAGGGGCACAATTTAAAGCAACACTATTGACTGTAACGCACTTGCCAGCAATTTACAATGCAAAATGACAGATAATTCTTGTCACAAAGCAAGAGGGTGGCAAGCAGCTTTCTGTAGCATCAAAGTGAACAGCTCTCAGGGGTTGCCCATTCCTGCAAGTTTATGTATCAAGGTGGGCAGAGGGCAATACACTTACACAGTACAGGAGAAGATCCACAGAAAGTAAGCCCCAGAACTGCTAATGTCACCACAGCTGGTACTGGCTAATATTCTGAAATGCAAATCCACGCTTTATACATATACTGCTCAAAGAAACTGCCACTCAATCAAACTGCCACACTGCAAGGCAAATTATTCTTTGTCCCCTTTTGCTGAGCTTGAAGTGTTTCTCAAACTTTTAAAAAGGGGGGAAGAAACATTATCAGAGAGAGTGTCTCAAAAATAACATCTTGAATTACAGGTTTCTGAAGCTTCCTTGCTCTCTCTGTCAGGCCTCCTCCAAAGGTACTATATGAGACAAAGTGTGGCAGCAGTGATCCCAGACTTCTGGGTCCCTTTTCCAACAGAGGATGTCCCTGTAGAGGTCTGTTCTCTACAGTAAGAAGCCAAAGTACTTTTTTAGAATTTAGTGTTGCGGAAAACTGAGCCCCTCTCATCTTTAGCTGCTCCCATAATCAATCTAATCCCCTTAATCCCAGCAACCTTCATCCAAAAAAAAAAAAAATATATATATATATATATATATGTATATATATATATGAACCCAGAAAAAAACCTATTTACAAAGTTTATACAAGTATACACACCCAATTTTCTATGGGACACGCTTTGCCACAGAGGAAAGAGGGTCAAAGGCTCTGACAACGTCTACACATCAAGTGCCATAACTGCTAATGGAGGTGTATGTAAACCAGTCTTTAGTGTTCTGCTATAGAGCACAAAAGGCTTGTCATATGGCTCCTGCAATGATAGACTGCTCTTTCCTTTGGGAGCGATGATGTTGCATCTACTCAGCCCAGAAGAAATTTTTACTTGGGATTGTTTTTTTTTTTTAAATACATGTATTTACAGTGCGGATGAACTGCAGTTGCATATCAACTCCTCCACATAAAGAAAAAGAAAATGGTGTTTAACATTACTAATACGTTTCATCTTCCAGCCCTGGGCTTGAGTATCGGGTAGAAAGGGAAGAGAGAGACTTCAACTTGAAACCAAAACGGAAAGACAAAAATTTTAAAAAGAAAGAAAAAAGAAAAAAAACAATACTACTGTTGATTCCTTGGGCTGTGTCTAAAAGATGATATTCTGAATGGTCTCATAGCATAAGGCACTTTGCACAAATAATAAGCTCTTCAGGCTTAAAAAACGGATGAGTAACCAGGGAGAAGTTGAAATGCACTCAAGAGTCAGCTGTTGGAGAATTTTGAAATCGCAGACAAGCTTGTGTTCATCAAGATTCTTCTCTTTTTAGGGTTTCTCCCCTTCTCTTCTTTCTCCTCCTTCCTTGTCCCCCTTCCCCAGAAAACATTTTTAAAAAACCAGCAGTTAGTGCAACTAATGTTCAGTCAGCACACAGTGCAAACAAGTGGAACAAAAAAGGTAAATTCCTTTTTAGCTTTTTTCTCTTCACCAATTAAAAAAAAGAAAAAATGTCTGAGCTCTTTTAAGTCTTCATAGTTCCAAAATAAAAGAAGATGAAAAACCCACAAAGAGAAGAGCATCCCCCCAAAATCAATGTGTCACAGATCCAAACGAGCCTTCTGTAGTCTGTCAAAACCTAAAGAAAAAAGAAGCCTAAAATTAATGCCATGAAAGCAATACGAACTAGGATACATAGGTGTTCACAATCCCCATCCCACTGCTCTCTATAACAGCTTCTACTGAGCCTGTCTGCCTACTATAGAATTCACTCAGGATTAAGGAATTTCTGCTATGTATCCCAGAGACAGAATGAAACCCTCAAAGTTCTGGTAACAGGCAGCAGTCTCTATGACAATTAAAAAAAAAAAATTTTTTTTAAACCGTACATGAACTCAACAGCCTACCAATGTATTAGCAAACATGGGCTAGTTTTATATTTGTCCAAGGGTTTTGTGTTTGACATTTAAATTAGGATAAAAAGGTTAAAGTGAAGAGAGTAATTTGAAAAACCTAAAAATAGTAACAGGTAGAATGTTCACTGCTGATTTGGAAACTAACAGCTCTCAAATTAAATCAGTTTCCTTAGAGGAATGTAGGCTGTTTTAGGGGTTTTTCCCTATGTTAAGCCTTGTTTTAAGCATTTCTACCAGAGCCCAACAGTCACCAAAAGATGAGAAACCATCTGCAGGAAACCAGAGTGGGCATTTAAAATAAGACAGTTATCATCATAACCTGATTACACCTTTAGCAATAAAATTTTACAGGTAATTTAACATAATTTATTAAGGTTCCCATTAGAAATTAAGAGTGAACACTAACAGAGATGACCGAGTGATAAAGAGCAAAAATATTTTCATATTCAAAATCGCTAAGATTCTTTTTTGTTTCCATTATTTTAGAAGTCTGAATTTGTCTTAAGTACTGCTCACGTACTACATTACTTAGGAAGACTATATTCAAGTGAACCGCATTTATAGATTCGCCAATAAGATCACAACTACAACTTCAAGATACTTCCTGTTTACTGTCATTTATGCCAAGAGGTATTTCATCCTTTACTGCTAATTATATATCGTGGAACATCAACTTTCCCCCAGGAAAGAGGACCTTGATTTCCCTTCTTTAAACATTATGCTCACTTTGCTATTTTGTCGGGTACACACATGCTTGTTAAGGTTTCTCATCTTCTACAGGCTCGCTGTGGTATTCTGCCACATACAGGCTCTTGTCAATGTTACTCGGGATAGGTTTGATTTCTGTTCCCAGCTGCTCCTCAATACTTTTCAGGTTGAAGCGATCATCATATGTGATCAAGTTGATGGCTAAGCCAAGATGACCAAAGCGACCTAACAAAAACCAATTTTAATTAATGAAACAGTTAAACATGGGAATCAATGTGCAAGCACTAGTCTATAAGTGGCAAATCCATACAGGATGTATGTTTTGGTTCGGTGCCCTTCTGAGTATATGAACTCACACACACGTTACAACGTCAGGTTTCACAGCCTCAAGTAGCACTGCTATTTTACCTTTGCCAAATGAAAAAACGGGTGCTCATTTCTGTCAAAAATTGCCAGAATATACATACTAAATAGTACAGTTAGAGAAGTGAGCTTCTCATTTGTGAATCTTAAATTAAGCATAAAGTTATTTTAACTTTTTAAAATAAGTGTTCTGGAAGAGTTGGAAATTAATTTGATATATCAAACAACTAAATTAGTTTTAATTCACTGTTCTAACTGCTACCACACTCTACAAAGGAACAAAATTTAGTGATTAAACTTCTCAAACAACCTCCACAAAGAACATCTCCTTCCTTTTCCTCACCTGATCTTCCAATACGATGGAGATAGGTCTCTGCCAGCTTTGGGAAGTCAAAGTTTATTACCACATTCACAGCTTGTATATCAATACCTCGGGTAAACAAATCTTAAAAAAAAACCAAAAACACAAAACTCCATTATATCCTTCAATTTGGTGCCATAATACTCTTTAACATGTATTTCTAATGTAACCTAAGCTTCATTCACTTCATCAGTAATTCAAAAGCATTTGCAAATTACTGGCATTATCTGTCATGCACATTACCATAAGCAGCTTTCTGCTCAACAAGTTACCTTTTCCCAGTCCTGTAACAAAGTTTTAAAAAAATGGTCTAAGGTGACTGTGCAAATCAAGGATGACTGATAAGCTATATACTCATAAATGAGTCTCAGGAGTGTAATTTTCTTCAGTCTATTTTTGAGTATTTAATCCAAGGTTAACAGAGAAAATTATTTTTAAAAATTTTGTTGTGTAACGTAGAATACTTCTAAAAAGACATAATCCTCTAGCAGTAATTATTTATGCTTTGTTTAGAATTCATTCATCCCCTTCTGCTAAATGATTTATAAGAGGCCTGAGGTAAGCTAATATCCAAGGCTATCCCTTCTAATTCTTTTCTAGTCCCACAATTATTATGCTAATTTAGACTTTGAAAAATACAGGTAGGGGGCTTCCCTGGTGGCGCAGTGGTTGAGAGTCTGCCTGCCGATGCAGGGGACAAGGGTTCGTGCCTTGGTACGGGAAGATCCCACATGCCACGGAGCGGCTGGGCCCGTGAGCCATGGCCGCTGAGCCTGCGCGTCCAGAGCCTGTGCTCCGCGATGGGAGAGGCCACAACAGTGAGAGGCCCGCGTACCGCAAAACAAAACAAAAACAATACAAAACTATGTGTAAACGAAACAAAATACTTACCAGTGCAAACAAGATTGCGGCATAAGCCATTTCGGAAATCATGAAATACACGATTCCGATGTTCCTAGGAACAAAGTAACGCATTTGATTTGATTAAAACTCACACAAGCCCCCAAACTGCCATGATTTTTTTCTCCTACCCAAAGTTCTTTATACCCAAATTATTTTTTACATGAATGAGAAAGGAGCCAAATTCAATACACATAAATTAAAAACAAAAGGTGAAAATAATTAACCATAAACTAGTTTCCCATGGGAATAAATATGAATACATATGTATATGCTGCTTATTATCTCAATTCTTAAAGGTATTTTTCGGGCTTCCCTGGTGGCGCAGTGGTTGAGAGTCCACCAGCCGATGCAGGGGATGCGGGTTCGTGCCCCGGTCGGGGAGGATCCCACATGCTGCAGAGCGGCTGGGCCCGTGAGCCATGGCCGCTAAGCCTGTGCTCCGCAACCGGAGAGGCCCGCGTACCGCAAAAAAAAAGGTATTTTTCTTTTTTGCTGGAGTGGATTTTTAGTGATAATTTTCACCATACTTCTAAAATATTTCAAACAGAAGATGCCAAAAGTTTGGCTTGACCAAAACATCTACTATTTACCTTTTCAGTTATTATATACAAAAGCTAAAAATAACTACTTTCCAATTAAAAAACAAGAATGAAAACATACACTGACTCTAGCAAAAGCAATAAATCTAGCATCTGGTAAACATTTTTTCAACACAATGTTCTTCCATTCTGAAATATTGTCTTCAATTTAATACATTCATTTCCTGTGACAATTTTAATATTAGGGGCCTACAAGAAGGTATCTGATCCATGACACTAAGCTTCTTTGAAAACCATATGTGAGTTGATTAAGTTCTTAACCCGTTAGCCTACAGAAACTGCTTTCTTATGAAATTTCACAACGTCAGCACAAACACAAAATGTTGTCTTGTTATAGTTTTGAATTTATTTTCTGTTGAATTAAGTTCTGAAATATAGACTGCATCCTTTTCTACAGGCAAATAGTAAAAACAGATGTACCTGAGGAGGTACACAGAAAAATCAGAACCTTCTGCAATGATGGAAATGTTCTGTATCTGTACTTTCCAAAACTGTGACTGCTAGTCACATGTAATACGGCACTTCAAACGTGGTGTGACTGAAGAACTAAATTTTATTTTTTTAACATCTTTATTGGAGTATAATTGCTTTACATATCCCCTCCCTCTTGCATCTCCCTCCCACCCTCCCTATCCCACCCCTCTAGGTGGTCACAAAGCACAAGCTGATCTCCCTGTGCTAGGTGGCTGTTTCCCACTAGCTATCTATTTTACATTTGGTAGTGTATATGTCAGTGCTACTCCCTCATTTCATCTCAGCTTACCCTTCGCCCTCCCCATGTCCTAGAGTCCATTCTCTACGTCTAGGTCTTTATTCCTGTCCTGCCCCTAGGTTCTCCAGAATCATTTTTTTTTCTTTTAGATTCCATATATATGTGTTAGCATACGGTATTTTTCTCTTTCTGACTTACTTCACTCTGTATGACAGACTCTCAGTCCATCCACCTCACTACAAATAACTCAATTCCGTTTCTTTTTATGGCTGAGTAATATTCCATTGTATATATGTGCCACATCTTCTTTATCCATTCACCTGTTGATGGACACTTAGGGTGCTTCCATCTCCCGGATATTGTAAATAGTGCTGCAATGAACACTGTGGTGCATGATTCTTTTTGAATTATGGTTTCCTCACGGTATATACCCAGTAGTAGGATTGCTGGGTCATATGGTACTTCTATTTTTAGTTTCTTAAGGAACCTCTACACTGTTCTCCATAGTGGCTGTATCCATTTAAATTCCCACCAACAGTGCAAGAGGGTTCCTTTTCTCCACACCCTCTCCAGCATTTATTGTTTGCAGATTTTTTGATGATGGTCATTCTGACTGGTGTGAGGTGATACCTCATTGTGGTTTTGGTTTGCATTTCTCTAATGATAAGTGATGTTGAGCATCCTTTCATGTGTTGTTGACCATCTGTATTACTTCTTTGGAGAAATGTCTATTTAGGTCTTCTGCCCATTTTTGGATTGGGTTTTCGTGTTTTTTGCTATTGAGCTGCATGAGCTGCTTGTATATTTTGGAGATTAATCCTTTGTCAGTTCCTTCGTTTGCAAATATTTTCTCCCATTCTGAGGGTTGTCTTTTCATCTTCTTTATGGTTCCCTTTGCTGTGCAAAAGCTTTTAAGTTTCATTAGATCCCATTTATTTATTTTTATTTCCATTTCTCTAGGAGGTGGGTCAAAAAGGATCTTGCTGTGATTTATGTCATAGAGTGTTCTGCCTATGTTTTCCTCTAAGAATTTTATAGTGTCTGGCCTTACATTTAGGTCTTTAATCCATTTTGAGTTTATTTTTGTGTACGGTGTTAGGAAGTGTTCTAATTTCATTCTTTTACATGTAGCTGTCCAGTTTTCCCAGCATCACTCATTGAGGAGGCTGTCTTTTCTCCACTGTATATTCTTGCCTCCTTTATCAAAGATAAGGTGACCATATGTGAGTGGGTTTATCTGTGGGCTTTCTATACTGCTCCATTGATCTATATTTCTGTTTTTGTGCCAGTCCCATACTGTCTTGATTACTGTAGCTTTGCAGTATAGTCTGAAGTCAGGGAGCCTGATTCCTCCAGCTCAGTTTTTCTTTCTCAAGATTGCTTTGGCTATTCGGGGTCTTTTGTGTTTCCATACAAATTGTGAAATTTTTTGTTCTAGTTCTGTGAAAAATGCCATTGGTAGTTTGACAGGGATTGTACTGAATCTAAATTTTAAATATTGTTTAATTTTCACTTATTTATTTAAATTTTAACTCTTTTAAATTGCCACCTGTGGCTAGTGATTACTGTATTAAATACTAGCCCAAATCTAAGAATATGGGGAAGGAAGGGAATAAAATCTCACATTTCTATTATGCTTGGCAACTTACAAACTACTCATTCATACATAATCTCAATCTTCCTGACAACCTTGTGAGGTAAGAATGTGTACTATTAACCCTGTTTGTAGTTAGAAAACCTAACCTCAGAGAGGTTAAAATGAATGGTCCTTTGCCTGCTAAGGAATAATTTATTCTTAAACTCACGGCATTTGGAAGAGCATTAAAACAAAACAAAATCCAAGAAATACTAAGAAAAAGGTTTTTAAAAAAATCTATACAAGTTCAAGTTTTATACTCACCTGCCTCATTTTAGCATGGATATAGAAGCAAGAATAACCCAGTTGAGAAATCTTCTTGGCTAGCAATTCAACTCTCTGAGAGGAGTTACAGAAAATGATCGACTGGTTTATCTGAAGCTGAGCACAGGGGGAAAACAAAACAAAAGATGACGTAAGGAAGGAAAACAAAAACCTTCATTAACTTTGCCAAATCTTGAAAATATCACCTAAGACTCAGAATCTCATAATATAAGAGAGATGCAAAACTGTAAAAATTTTAAGTACTATTTCATTTACATAGCAGTTGAAGATAATTTTTATTGTAGAGTAAGTTTTATTGTAGCAGAGTATTTTTCATAAGGGCTGCATAATTGCCAACAGGAGTAAAACACAATTCTCATTACTTGAGGTAGTTATGTTCTATACAGTTACTGGAAACACTGAATTACTGAATATAGGACCACTGCTTCCAGGGGAAATACAGGGTTAGGTTCCTGTGAGGAACACTTAACTTCTTCATCAACGGGCCAACAGATAACCTTGTTTTATGTGTGTTACTGATTTTATTTTTTTTGGCCCTGCCACACAGCTTGCAGGATCCTAGTTCCCTGACCAGGGATTGAACCCATGCCCTCTGCAGTGGAGGCGCGGAGTCCTAACCACTGGACCACCAAGGAATTTGGTTTAAACAGTGTTACTGTTTAAAGACACCTTATTTACTCATGGCCCACAGTTCTGTAACTCATGCCTTTATGAAGTTTATCTAATACATTATCTCTGCAAGGCACATCAGTCTTCTTGTACTTAGGAGCGCTGGACAACACTTCTGCACTATGCCTAGGGGCCATTTAAAAGAGTGAAATCAACAGAAAAGCACAGAAATGTGGGAAATGTGGCACTAAATAGACGGTGAAAAGGGTGCTCATTTATAGTATGAGCTGAAACAAGAAAGCAGGGGGAAACCGCACAAGGTCTCAAATTTTTCACGTATGTCTGCAAATGACGTCAAGAGCACCTGAGTACTGACTTTGGGGTGACAAGGAAATTTTGGCAAATTTGCAAAAACAGAATCTGCCTACAACGGAACAATTATAATTACTGAGAATAATGAGGATTATCTGTAATTAAGGTCAAATTATTTTAGAATCAAATTAGAAGTGCCTGTGACTTGACAATCATACAGTATCAGCTTCAGATCAACAACACAAACTACCTTTAGGAAAAACTAAGGAATTTTTTTTACACTGAAAATGCTGAGAGGGACTTCCCTGGTGGTCCAGTGGTTAAGACTCCGTGCTCCCAGTGCAGGGTGCCCGCGTTTGATCCCTGGTCAGGGAACTAGATCCCGCATGCTGCAACTAAGAGCCCACATGCTGCAACTTAAAAGATCCTGCATGCCACAACTAAGACCCGGCGCAGCCAAATAAATAAGTATTTAAAAAAAAAAAGAAAGAAAGAAAAAGAAAATGGTGAGAAAACTGATACAACTGTTTGTTTTACTGAGGTTAAGTAGTAAGTAACGGACAACATTCAGCCGCTGAAGCCTAACAGACTTACCCTGGAGAAAAGTGTGTTGAGGCAGTGTACTTTTTGGCGCTCAGTTACATATGCGTAGTACTGGGTTACTCCCTTCAAAGTTAGTTCCTCCATCAGGTTAATCTCATAGGGTTTCTGCAAATGGGAATTCTGAAAAAAAGAAGAGTCTCATATTTAAATGAAAGCAGAGTCTATTTCTTAAACTCAGAATATATCCTCATACATTTCTGCCTGACAAACTCTTAAAGAATGGAGCCCTCTTTAAAACGTTATTATCTGTCATGGAAGAAGTAAATTACCATAAAATGGGAGATATAACATTCAGATATACAGCTAAGTTACTATTTTGTACTTTAAATATAGAATTATGCTGTAATCAATTTATCTAGAACCAATGGCTATGTCAGTCTGACACCAAAAGCTAAGTGAACAAATAAGAATCAAATTACTTTTGTATCTTAAAAAAATCAGTTAATTTATGCACAACAAACCTTAATTGATCAGCTGAAGAAAAAGCCCCAAACTTGAAATCAGTGTAATAAAGACTAGTAGTAAGATGTAATTATGGATAAAGATATACTCATGGACAACAGAATAGTACTGCTTCCAAGTACAGGTTTATACTCACCATGAACTTCTGTACACTAAGAGGGAAAGTAGCAGAATATAATAAAATCTGTCTGTTTTTAGGTAGCGTGAGAATAATATCCTCCATTATCTGCACAAAATCCTGTGACAGCAACTTATCTGCCTGTAGTACAAAGAGAAGACAATCTTAAACACAATGAAATAATGTCTAAGGTCTTTGGTTAATAAGGCATCATCCAGCAAGTTCATGGAATGCTCCTGGTTGTAAACAGTAAGTCCTCTGCAACACTGCGCAGTCCAAAGGCACCAAGACACGTTACCAGTGATTCAGAAGGGGAAAAGTCTGTAATACTCATCCTCCAAGGAAAAAAAGTCCCAGACAGAAATAATCTTTGTTCCCATAACAAAATTTTAATGTGACTTCCATTACAGAGACATTATAGTATAGTGGTTAAAAGTACAGGCTACAGAGTCAAACTACCTGGGTTTAAAACTTGTCTCCTGGGCTTCCCTGGTGGCGCAGTGGTTGAGAGTCTGCCTGCCAATGCAGGGGACACGGGTTCGAGCCCGGTCTGGGAAGATCCCACATGCCGCGGAGCAATTAGGCCCGTGAGCCACAACTACTGAGCCTGCGCGTCTGGAGCCTGTGCTCCGCAACAAGAGAGGCCACGATAATGAGACGCCCGTGCACCGCGATGAAGAGTGGCCCCTGCTTGCCACAACAGGAGAAAGCCCTCGCACAGAAATGAAGACCCAACACAGCCATAAATAAATAAATTAAAAAAAAAAAAAAAACTTGTCTCCTTATCAGCTATGTTGGGAGGTTTCTTAACCACTATTTTAGTTTCCACAATTTAAAAATTAAGATGTCTTCTTACTGTAGTAACTACTTTATAGGATACCTATCTTATAGGATTCTTGCAAAAATTACATGAAAAAACACGTAAAGCACTTAGTGCTAGCATGCAGTAACTAATAAATGTGCTCTCATTACTCAAAGATAAAAACCTGTTCTGAATAGATCATGACGAAACTGCTCTAGTAATCTAAAACACAGACCAAACAGGAAAATAACTTTAAAAACATCAACACTGGTTTCTTATATGTATAAAACACTGCTAGGTCCTAAGGATGCAGAGCTGAATAAGTTCTTAAAAGGCACTTATAACCTGGTGAGATAACACATTATGACAGGGACGAAAAAACAAACAATACAAAGCTGTATGTTAAATGAGGGGTTAGAGACATTACATGCTTCTTAAGATGAATCACAGAATGGAAAGAGACTTTGAATGAACTTGGCTTTGAGATTATTCAACAACTTCTCTCACTGAAAAATAAAAACCTCGCTTTACTAAGAAAAAGACACAAGGCTGATTTAGTCCTATAAATTCCTATCATCTATTGTTTTTAAAGGGTAAAACATGTTTTGTAAGCAAATTACTTTGAACCGACAAGAGTCATGCATTTATTAAAAGGTCATAGGGACTTCCCTGGTGGCAGAGTGATTAAGAATTCACCTGCCAATGCAGGGGACATGGGTTTGAACCCTAGTCCGGGAAGATCCCACGTGCCACAGAGCAACTAAGCCCACGTGCCACAACTACTGAGCCTGCAAGCCACAATTACTGCACCTGCGTGCTACAACGACTGAAGCCCGTGTGTCTAGAGCCTGTGTTCTGCAACAAGAGAAGCCAACCCACCGCAACAAAGAGTAGCCCCCGCTTGCCACAACTAGAGAAAGCCTGCGTGCAGCAACGAAGACCCAATGCAGCCAAATATTAAAAAAAAAACAAAACAAATAAAAGCGCATAAACACAAAGAGGTTATGCTTCATTCACTGGCAGTTATGAACAAAGCCAGAGTAGTACAGAATAGTATATTTCCAAATGAAGAGACATTACCTCATCCAATACTATCATCTGGACATGATCAACTTTTGCTACTCCTTTCTTGATAAGATCCAGGATTCTCCCAGGGGTAGCTATCACGACATGCACTACACAAGATTAGAAAACATATTTTCGTTAATTTTAGTTGGGGCAAAAAGGATATAGTAAAGGTTTATATCATATATTTTATCAGAAATACTGCTGTAGAGGCAGGAATAATACAAAGAGGCACAGATGTGTTTTAGAATATGGATTTCCATTTCATCTTTGGTTGGCTAGAGAATACCTGTTAGTTTCAGTGCTACATGGGGGTGGGGCTACAACTTCCCAAATCACCTGCTCCAAATAAGGGGCATACTTCCTTGTCTTGGGGCAACCCCCAAGGAAAAACAAAAGGTATGCCAAGCTTCTGATACAGTAGTTTGCCTTTAATCTAGATCAAGGGTCTTCCGAAGACTGTAATAAGGATCAAATAAAATAATCATTTTAAATAACAGGACAGCACAAAGAATATAATAATTAAACTAATTAAATGATAATCATATGTAAAATTTTGACTAAAATTCTATGTATAATTTTATATAAGTGGATTTCATTCTTGCTGTTTTCTTTGTTCACTAAATAATGTACCATGGAGAACTCTTCATTAAAAAATGAATACAGGTCAGCTTCACTCTTTAATGGCCGTGTAGAATTCCCTTCAGACTATATCCAATGTATTTTAGCCAAACTCCCTTGACATTCAGGTTGCTCCAAGTTTTTCAGTACTACAAACCATGCTGTAGTAAACAACCTTGCATTTGTCCAGTTATTTCTTCAAAAAAAGATTCTTAAAAATATACATTTATAATTTTGAAATATAATGCCAAATTGCCCACCACAGAGATTATATCAACTTATACGCCCATGTTGCAAGACAGCCAACTTCTCCACAAACTCACATTACTGGTTACTAATTAGCCTTGCCAATCTGAATTAACCTTGTCAATCAGACAGGTACAATATCACTTTACTGTTTTTATGTACAATTTAAAAAATTAGTAAGGCTGAATATTCTTTCTATTACTAAAACAATTTTTTTTTTGCTTGAATGAAATGGTCATTTCCTTTATTCATTTTTATATTGCAATGTTTGTTCCTTATTAATTTAAAAAACAATTTTAATAAGTTACTGAAAGGAAACACCTGTGTGTGGAATTACAGCGAGCCAGCCACCTTACATCAATCATTTCCTACCTGTATCATCAAGCCTCATTATGTCATCCCGTAAATTGGTTCCTCCTGTGGTTGCCATCACTTTAGCCCCTCCCATGTGTTTGCTGACCTGGATGCAAATTTGACTGACCTGTAGAGCAAGTTCTCTAGTGGGAACAATCACCATTGCTGGAAAATAACAAATAACAGAGAAAACAGAAAAAAAACAGCATATATTAAGAGTTTAAGAAGCTACAGAAATATTTCCCCTTGTAATTAAGACACTCAAATGAATAAATTTCCTAAAAAAAAAAAAAAGAGAACCTATTATAGTGTTCCAGATTTAGACTATTCCTCAGTAACAATGCTATACAATTCCTGTACTCTTCTTATTTACAAACCCTTAAAGGGTTCTTTGAGTTGTCAATTATTAGCCCAAAGTTCATTAATATTTTAGTAAGAGATTCACTAGTCAAAATACCCAAATAAGAAACTCTTGCCACCCAGTTCTATTTACATCATATGAAAGTAAGTAACAGAGAGAGGGCAGAAATAATAATTATAGATCAAGAAAGCTGGAGGAAAAAACAGCTGAAAATTTAAGAAAAAGCTTCAGAGATGAAAACTTAGCTCTATTAGCTTACTCTGGGTACAGTTATGGAAATTTGTTTCTTCCTTACTGCCTAACCTCTTAAAATCCCCAAACCACAAGGCTTTAAAGAGAAAAAGTTCATGTTTCTACAAGGAACTCTGCAGACACACAGCTGTCACAAGAAACATTTCAGTTCCATAGTTTGTAAGTATCTATGTCAGATAATTTAACTTCTCAAGATCTTAGCTTTTCCTATCTATCTATAGGACGATAATCTTATTTTGCCTATCTCACTGGAATGTTGTCATAGCTGTGTAATATGTAAAAGAACTTTGAAAACTAGAAAATCTCTTTAAAAAAAGTTAGGAATCATTTTTACAAGACAACCAGGCCAAAAACCGTGAAAAGGATAAATACGAATTCCAGATTATTTAAGTTCTGACTAAAAAAAAGATGGTAATCGCTCCAAGATTTAAATCGCCATTTACAGTTTAAACAAACAACTAACCTTGTATATTGTCCTTCTTCAGGTCTAGCCGTTCAAGTAAGGGAATGAGGTAGGCACCGCTCTTGCCTGTTCCGTTTTTTGCTCTAGCTAAAATATCCCTACCAGATAAAGCAATGGGAATGCTCTCCTCCTAGAAGAGATAAGACAATGCAAATTACTTGTGAATAAAAACAGTACATAAGCAAATTCTTCTCTAAAACACACTGAAAGTATACATAGCTCTTTGGTATTATTTTGAAGCATTTTACAAGAATAAGTAGAGACCAAATAAATTAGCAGGAACAGTCCACATCACCATCAGTATCAACTGACATTTACCAGAGCTGCTTATAAAATACATACTCAAGTAATAAAAAAACTGTATATGTAAGTCTGCATGTGCAAATGTGTTGTCTAAGGAAGCTGAGCATCAACAACCAAGACGAGTAACTTGGGCTAACATCATGAATACATAGAGGAAAAAAAGCAAAGGACATTTCACAATTAAAAACTGGAGGAAAAGACAGCACAAACAATATTCAAAGGAAAGACTGTAATAAGATATTCTGAGACTAGTAAACCAACTTGACCACAATGAAAAATTGTAAGTTGGACAATTTATCCCTACACAAAACAGGAATCAGCTGGAAAAGTTTAACCTCGGGTCCTATTTGATTTTTTTAAAAATCGTATTACATAATGTCCAATGTCTGTCTCACAGTCAACTTCCGTCCTGAGATGTGCTCAACTGGAGTCTCAACTCTATTCCAGTTATCTTGATCCATGGTCACATTACCAAGGCTGACTTCTCATTTTCATATTTGGCTTAGTTGGTCATATGTGTTTTGAAGAAGATAGTATTTCTTATTAGGACAAATTTCCTAGACAATAGCAAAGGATTCCTAACGATTACTAAATATTAAATACACATATATGGAGAGAAATTTAAAAAGTAAAACAGGTATAAACAGAGAGGAAGCAGAACATTTCGATTTCTAAAACTAAACATTTTAATTTCTAAAACTAGAAAATTAGGAAAATAAATTAGGAAACGAGATTCACAATCACTAAAATAATTAGCTCTTTCTATGCTTGAGCTAATGACCAAAAAAAGTATCTCTAGCACTTTAAAACTGTTACTGAAGGACTTCCCTGGTGGCACCGTGGTTAGGAATCCGCCTGCTAATGCAGGGAACACGGGTTCAAGCCCTGGGCCGGGAAGATCCCACGTGCCTCGGAGCAACCAAGCCTGTGTGCCCCAACTACTGAGCCTGCGCTCTAGAGTCCATGAGCCCCAACTACTGAGCCCTCGTGCCACAACTACTGAGCCCCAACTACTGAGCCCTCGTGCCACAACTACTGAAGCCCATGCGCCTAGAGCCCAGGCTCCGCAACAGGAGAAGCCACTGCAATGAGAAGCCTGCACACCGCAATGAAGAGCAGCCCCCGCTCACCGCAACTAGAGAAAGCCTGCGCACAGCAACAAAGGCCCAACGCAGCCATAAAAACCAAAAAAAAACCCACACCGTTACTGGAGAAATATCTAAATCATAAGCATCATGACTTTCATTTCCCACCATGACTCTTATTCTAGAACCCCAATCACAGGGGTCAGATGGGTTCCATATGGTCAGAATAACTAACACAGCTGCCAGAACAACTGTGAAAATGATCCAGTCATAATACTCTATTACCTTGTTCCTACAGCCAGCATTAAACAGTCTGCTTATTATGTATGGTAAAGCAGGTCAAAGAAGAAAACCTTGGTTTTGACCCTTTGGTCTTGATCTCTTCCCTCCTACTTTGAGTCAACTCTATTAATCTTTTGTTGTCCTGAAGGCCCGTTATCCCCATGAGTTCATTCTCTTCTATGGTTTTTAAACAGGCTACCTGCATACTACTCAGTTCTACAGCAGAAAAAAAAGCTAGGTAGTCTCCCAGTGACTTCCTGAATCAGGTTCTTTAAAAGGATAAGACTTCTGGAAACCATAAACAAGACGAAAAGACAGCCCTCAGAATGGGAGAAAATATTTGCAAATGAAGCAACTGACAAAGATTAATCTCCAAAATATACAAGCAGCTCACACAGCTCAATATCAAAAAGACAACCCAATCCAAAAATGGGCAGAAGACCTAAATACACATTTCTCCAAAGAAGACATACACATGGCCAACAAACACATGAAAGGATGCTCAACATCACTATTAGAGAAATGCAAACCAAAACTACAATGAGGTATCACCTCACACCGGTCAGAATGGCCATCATCAAAAAATCTACAAACAATAAATGCTGGAGAGTGTGTGGAGAAAAAGGAACCCTCATACACTGTTGGTGGGAATATAAATTTATACAGCCACTATGGAGAACCGTATGGAGGTTCCTTAGAAAACTAAAAATAGAACTACAATATGACCCAACAATCCCACTACTGGGCATATACCCAGAGAAAACCATAATTAAAAAAAAACACATGCACCCCAATGTTCACAGCAGCACTATTGACAACAGTCAGGTCATGGAAGCAATCTAAATGTCCATCAACAGAGGAATGGATAAAGAAGATGTGGTACATGGGCTTCCCTGGCGGGGCAGTGGTTGAGAGTTCGCCTGCCGATGCAGGGGACATGGGTTCGTGCCCCGGTCCGGGAAGATCCCACATGCTGCGGAGCGGCTGGGCCCGTGAGCCATGGCCGCTGAGCCTGCGCGTCTGGAGCCCGGGCTCCGCAACGGGAGAGGCCACAACAGTGAGAGGCCCGCGTACCGCAAAAAAAAAAAAAAAAAAAAAGGAAAAGGAAGATGTGGTACATATATACAATGGAATATTACTCAGCCATAAAAAGGAACGAAATTGGGTCATTTGTAGAGACACGGATGAACTGAGAGTCCTACAGAGTGAAGTCAGAAAGAGAAAAGCAAATGTCATATAATAACGTGTATATATGGAATCTAGAAAATGGTATACATGATCTTATTTGCAAAGCAGAAAGAGATTTGGACGTAGAGAACAAATGTATGGATACACAGGGGGAAAGGGGTAGGGAGGGAGGGACTGGAATTGACACATATACATTATTGAAACTACGTACAAAATAGACAACTGATGGGAACGTACTGTATACCACAGGGAACTCTACCTAATGCACTGTGGTAACCGAAATGGGAGGGAAGTCCAAAAGGGAGGGGATACCTGTATGCGTACGGCTGATTCATTTTGTTGTGCAGTGGAGGCTAACAAAACATTGTAAAGCAACCATACTCCAATAAAAATTAATAATAAAAAAAAAAAAAGATAAGACTTCTGAATGAAGTAAGACAGGGCAGAATTAGATTGGGGGTATCCTAATTCCTATTTGGGGTTTATCTTTTGACTTAAAGGCCATTCACTGACTTCTATTCCTCTACTCTGACAGGACTTATGCTCTACAGAAACTGTTTAAGGACAGGACTTTAACAAAGTAAGCTAATCTGTAAGTTAAGATGCACTGTATTTCATCTCATATGGTGATCATTATGATTAGCAGTCAGGAGATCCAGTATATCCACACCGTCTCTTACTACTGTTTCCTGGGAAGATTAAGTAATATGAAGCAAGAGAATTCAAGTCCAACTCACACAGCTTTGAAACCCAAGAGGAAGTCATGGGGAGCAGCCAGGGAGAAGAGGAAGGAGGAAGGAAGCTAAATAATTTTTAAAAACTTACTGAGATGGACACTATGCTTAGATACTTAATGTTAATTATATCCTTTCAAGTTAGGTACGTTTTGTTTTACAACTGACAGATGGATCCTCAGACTGTTTTACTGAAGGTCACAAAGCAAGAAATGCTAGAACCAGGATTTGAACTTCGGTTTGCAAACAGAGAAATTGGTACCTCATATACCACTAAGTACAATGTACAGCCATTTTGGAAAACAGTCTGGCAGTTCCTCAAAAAGTTAAAGAGTTACCATTTGAACCAGCAATTCTACTCCTAGGTATATACCCAAGAGAAATGAAAATACCTCCACACAAAAATTCGTACACCAGTGTTCAAAGGAGCATTATTCATAACAGCTAACAGTGGAAACAACCCTACAACTGAAGAATGGATAAACCAATGTGGTATAGCTATACAGTGGAATATTATTCAACAATAAAAAGGAATGGAGTACTGATACATGCTACAATATGGATGAGCCCTAAACACATGCTAGTCACATGGTCAAAAAAGCCAGTCAAAAAAGAGCATATATTGTATGGTTCCATTTACATGAAATTGTCCAGAATAAGCCAATCCATACAGACAGAAAGTAGATTAGTGGTTGCTTAGAGCTAGGGGAAGATGAAGGGTGATTACTAAAGTTTCTTTTTGGGGTGATGAAAATATTCTAAAATTGACTGTTTTAGTTGTGTGACTGCACAACTGTGAATATACTAAAAAACAATGAATTGTATACTTAAAATGTGTGAATTGTGTGATTTATACCCTAAGGCCACCAAAAACAAAACAACCAAAAACAAAAACAAAACCCATCAAAACCCAAAAAAACAACACAAAAAACAGAAACCTTAACCTTAAATGACCTTAAGGTCTGATTCTGCCACTTTAGCTCTCCAAAGTCCATGTTCCACTGTAAGGTCTAGGGACTGAGCCAGTATGTATTTATTGTGTTTTTATAACCCTACTATCCATCCATTCCCCTTTCTTAGTAGCACCGTAACTCTGAGGAGTTACATCCTCCCCACCCCAATGGATAGTCTAGCCAACTTCCTCAGCTGTATGGAGGACAATGACTGAAGCCAGGCCTGGCTGAATGCTCCCTTCTAAGAACTGAAATTGCTATAGTGTATCCTATAACAATTTACAGCTTCCTGAGCCCTTTAGGGCTGCCCTGGTTCTTGGCCAATGCCAAGTGTGTTTCTCCAGACTTCTCCCTAATCTTGTGAATTCCTGATATTCAATAAATTTCCTTTTGCTTAAGTAACCCAAGTTGGTCTCTGTTGCCTACAACCAAAGAATGGGATACCTTCCAATTTCCTAGTACTGAGAGGCATTTTACAAAAGTATAGTACCTGAAAAGGCTCCAAATTGCCCAGCTAGCTGCTTTTAGAGTAGCTGCTTCTTTTTACTTCCTAGGACTAGTTGAATTTAAGAACCTTAATTTCAGGGGAAAAAAATATGGGCACTGTGGAGGAGATAAGCAATGGTGACGACATCTACTGCTACCCAGAAAAAAAGGAGACGGAAGATAGTAATTTCAAAAAGAACATCTCCACCTTAAGGAACACACCCCAATTTTACCATAGTAACCAATGAAGACATGCATTTAAAGACTTTGAGAATTTAGGAAAATAATTCTTTTGGCAATAAATCCATGTTAGCAGGAGGAATGAATTATAAAAGAATTAAGAATGCTCTAATTCTTAACTATAAATTTAATAAACGACCAATTAGACTTGGTTAACAAAATAATTTCTCAAAATAATTTGAGATTCCTGACTTGATATGAAATTTGGTTGCCAAAAGAAGGAACTTCCATGTTTCCCTCAATAATGAACTACTTGCCATTCCATCATCTTCTTACCTAAAAAGTCTTCAAAAGTTGTGCCTAAGGTCTGGAAGCAGCAAGAGCTGTCACCAATCATCCCCAAGTTAATATAAGGTTTCTCAATGTTAAGCAGAATAAGACAGACTCTTAGGTCCTCCAAAGAAGTCTCTATTCCTGTAAAGCTAGGCCTCAGAATGGCATGGTTATGCTACTGAGCACAGCATTCAGACCAAGAACTAGAATCACAGATGGCTGTACCAAAGAAAAATGTGTGGAAGCAATCTGTAGTAAATCTGGTTCCAGCCTGTCAGTGTAAAATTATATTGTCTCAAAAGATTTTAAGTGCCTCATTTTCTAATAATCTTATAGCCAAAGTGCAACTAAGTCAGATCTCTTAAAAAAGATTCAAATGTATATGACACCCATCTGGTCAAGAGGATTTTATATCTGGAGAGAAAAAAAAAATGCCTGGATCAAACTGTAAAACTAAGTACTATAAAGACAATAGACACGTTTTAGTAAAAGAAAAAAAAATAACAAAAAAAAAGTGAGGAAAGAAGGTAGACAAGAAGAGAATAGAAGAATGCCAGTCACGAGGTTGGATTTTACTAGAGGACTTCTAGATTTCTTTTGGTTCTAAAAGCCTAGTATTTATGGTTTGTTACACTGAATGATTCTAAGAAGCATGATATCTTGTGTTTTCCATGGATCCTCAGGCAAAACAATAGTGCAGGAAAAAGCAATGTGAATGATAGTCTCAGGTATACAGAATAATACTTTATATTCATACTCTGCTTGCTATTTCAAAATACACCTTGGAGCATTGTGGATTCGGTTCTAGATCAGTGCAATCAAGTGAGTCACACAAATTTTTTTGTTTCCCAGTGCATATAAAAGTTATGTTTACACTATACTATAGTCTATTAAGTGTGCAGCAGTATTGTGTAAAAAAACAATATACACACCTAAATTTAAAAATAATAACCATCATCTGACAACACAGGGTTGCCACAAACCTTCGGTTTAAAAAAAAAAAAAAAGAAAACCAGTAAAAACCCAAACGCAGTATCTGCAAAATACAGTAAAGCAAAGCACAGTAAAACGAGGTATGCCTGTACACAACCTTCGATCCTCACAATAAAAACCCTGTGAGGGAGATCATTTCTACTTTACAGAAAAACCCAGATGGTAGACTGGCTAAGTGGCTGGAGAGTTAATTATCTATATGCTATACCAAACTGAGAATGCAAATAACAAAGTGAATTTTAAAATTTAATACAAAAGTGTGAAACAGGAGTCAGCAAGGGTCCATTAAGAATTAACTCTGCCAAATGAACCAATCTCCTTTTTTGATAAAACTACTACATAAAATAAAACCCTATAACATTTATTGGGCATTTGTCACCTATTAGCCACTGCAGTAAGGATACAAACATGAATTACCTCACTTAACCTTTACAACAACCCCACGGTATACACTATTATATCAATTTTATAGGTCAGAAAGCAGAGGCTTCGAGACATTTAAATAATCTCCTTAGAGAGGAGTGGAGTTGGGATTCAACCTGCCCAGCCTCACCGCAAAGACAGTGCTCTAAAACACTTCTCTAGACGAAGTTCACTTACAGATATCCATTAACCATAATTCCAACAAAGCAATACAACTGAAGGCCTATTTCCTGCCATGCACCTTGCTAAGTACTAGAGATACAAAGTTGAATGATACAGTAGAAAAGTGCCCATAAAATGTTTCACTCCTATAGATAAAATAGATTAACATGAACTATATTATGGAAAAGTAGATTCCTAAATATTTTTGATATCTGCACTCAAATTGCCTGATGAGGTATAACTTTATCTTGATACTTTCTCTAACCACAAGTTTGTCCTTTCAGTTTGTCCACAAAGGCACACTCTCATCCCCAGGCAATCACCATTCCAGTGTTCCCCACTTGGAACATGGATCACTTCTTCCAGGTTGTTCCATCTTCCCTAGTAGCTACATATATGTGCAATTTCAACTACATATATGTGCCCATTACATTACACTGAAATTACCTGTACAATAAGCTGTCCTTTCCACCAGACTCTGAGTGCAGGAACCCTATTTATCTTGTTCATCATAACACCCTCAGGGTCTAACACTTTCTAGGTCACTTGATACATGTTTGTTCAGTGAAAAAGTACTCAATGATGTCACAGAGTTTGTCCTGAGTACAGCTTGGATTCAACAGCTTCAATTTAAATATGTGAAGACAACAATCACATTTATCAAATCTGTACATGTATAACACATGTTTAGGTCTACAGGCATGTATGTGTATACATACATATATTTCCTTGCTCTTTTCACTGAAAGAGTGCACCTAGTACTTAAATCTTGGTCCCTAATACTACTCCCCACTAATTGGAATCAGAGTTCCTTGGAGAAAATAGCTGATTCTGAGGCTGGGGAAGGGTGGCTCTACAGATAAGCTTGACATCGTGATATACCAAAAAGGAAGTGCTCAAGAAAAACGAAGGGGGAAGGGAAGGGTGAATAGGTGGAGCACGGAGGTCAGTGAAACTACTCTGTATGATACTATAATGGTGGATACATGTCATTATACATATGTTCAAACCCATAGAATTTACAATACCAAGAATGAACCCTAATGCAAACTATGGACTTTGGGTGATAATGTGTCAACACAGGTTCATCAGTTGTAACAAATATTGCTCTTGTGGGGAATGCTGATAATGGGGGAGGCTATGCATGAGTGTGGGCAGGGATTTACGAAATATCTCTTTTGCTCAATTGCTATGAACTTAAAACTGCTTTATAAAATAGTCTATCAGAGGGAAAAAACAAATGAGGCACATTACAAACACAAAGGAACCGGCCTGAAGGAGCTCACGCTGGCCAAATACAGGACAATTCGAACACAAAAATACCACTAAAGGGACTTCTCTGGTGGCACAGTGGTTAAGAGTCTGCCTGCCAATGCCGCAGAGCAACTAAGCCCATGAGCCACAACTACTGAGCCTGCGCTCTAGAGCCCATGTGCCACAACTACTGAAGCCTGTGCGCCTAGAGCCTGTGCTCCGCAACGAGAGGCCACCACAATGAGAAGCCTGTGCACTGCAACGAAGAGTAGCCTCCCCTCACCACAACTAGAGAAAGCCCGTGCACAGCAACTAAGACCCAACACAGCCAAAAATAAAAAATACATTTATATATATAAAAAATACCATTAAAAAAAATTCATGAGTCCACACTGATAATATATAGATACATAAGGAGGAGTTAGGGGGAAATTTTTATGAAGCGTAGTATATCTGCATTGCCTTAAAATGCTCCCCAAAGACTGTTTATTAGTTTTAAGGTGGTGGGGGGGGAGCAATAATTATACAGTAGAAAAATCAAGACACCACTTTGAAAGGGTAATCAAAATTAAAATCACCCTTGAGGAATAGATGAACACTATACCTCCAAATGTGACTTCTGCAGTATTCTGGCTAAGAATGCATAACTTGAATCTAATCACATGGAAATATGAGACAAACCCCAAATGAGGAATGTTCTACTGGAGAAAAAAAAAAAAAGGAAGGGGGCCATATTTTTAACATGTCAATGTCATAAAAGACAAAAAAAGAACAGGGAAATGCTCACTACTAAAAGAGATGTAACCATTATATGCAATACCTGATCCTAGGATGAATCTTGTATGGAAGAGAAAAAAAATGCTTTAAGACAAAATCTGGGGGCCAGTTAAAAATAAGACTACAAATGACAGATGAGATAGAAATACTGCATTAAAGTTAAATTGACTGAACATAACTGTACTATGATTATTCAAGAGACTATCCCTATTCTTAGGAAATACACACTGAAATATTTAGAAATAAAGCGCCATGATTTTGTAACTTACCATTTAAAGGTTCAGAAAGTGTGTATGCCTGTGTGTACATATATATATGTGTGTGTATACAAACTGGAGAGAACTGTTGTTTCACTGTATCATTCCCGCAGATCAGAAAGTGTGTAACGCTTAACTCATAACATTATACATATGATAAAAAAGGGGAAACATACCTGAATAGGAGATGGCTTTTCCCAGCCCATTTCAAAAATTCCCATCAGCAACTCCCGTTTCAAACAGTAATCTTCAAACTCATTTCCTTTTGTGGAGGTCACATCCTGGTCAAACAAAAACAAACAACATCAGAAGAATGAAGTACAATTGGGTTCCTTTGGTAATTAGCATGCTTAATAAAGTGTTGGAGAGACTAATTCTTTACCCCATTTAAAATATAAATATGCGCAGATTAGTTCTGTCTTGATCTATGAAAAATAACCACTCTCTTTAACACACACAAGCCATTTAAAAACTATGTTTTGGGGAAAGATCAGCCACCCTGTGGTCATTTTTCTCTAAGGACTGATGGAATACTGTTATTTCTATATAAGTATCAAACCACAAGATATGAAATCAAACCCTAGCTCTACCATTCACTGCCTACAAATATCCTAGTCTAAACCAGGGTTTCTCAAGTCCAGCACTATTGACATTTGGGCCAGAAAATTCTTCGCTGTAAGGGGCTGTTCTGTAGCATCCCTTCAGCTGTGATAACCAGCTATTGCTCCAGCTATTGCTAAATGCTTCCTAGGGGACAAAAATTGCCCTTGGTTGAGAACACTGGGCTAAGAGAACTAACCTCTCAACTTCAGTTTTCTCATCCACAAAACGTGGACAATACCTACCCTGAAACTTACTGTGCTGCTGGAAACAAGAGAATTTTGAGAAAACGCCTTGAAAACCATAAAAGCATTCCACAAAAGAGATAAGATATATATACGTATAAACACGGTATTTAATATATAAATTATATATGAAATACTGTATATATAGTAATAATTATTGTATTGTATACTGTATATTAAATATTACATTATATATTGCAATAACGTGTATACATACACATTATGACTAATTCCTCCAAATAGTGGAAATTTTGGGCAACTCATCATACATGAGTTATACAATTTCAACCACTTCAACTTACTTAAGAGTAAACACAGTGCCTGTTATCATTAAATAACTACTTCACTTTTAGTTTCAGGATCATTTTTCCACTTCAATGTTACAACCAACTTACCGAAGTTTTGATTCTTAGATCCTTTGGAGGGAGTTTTAAAGTCTTTTTCCAGTCATCACCAGGTCTAGAGAGAATACAGTAAAATTGAAGTATCAGAATTCACAGCATTAGTATTGTAAAATACAAAGATAATTCATCTCGATTATAATTCTAAAAAGCACACTAAGTTGAACATATTGCCGTTTACTTAAGAATACAGGTAACAAAAGAGATAAACAACTTTAGAAAAACTGTTTTCTTACAAAGCACAACAATCTAGGGAGAATTTTAAAAAATCAAGAATAGACAGGAGTAAGGTATCCATCCTCTTAAGAAAAGCAGAGTTGTATACAGTCCAACCATTTTCAAAACTAGTAACCCATATGTTTTGTTTGACCTATATAGTGTGTGTGTATGTTTTTTGTGGCCTCTCCCGCTGCGGAGCACAGGCTCCGGACGCGCAGGCTCAGCGGCCATGGCTCACGGGCCCAGCTGTTCCACAGCATGTGGGATCTTCCCAGACCAGGGCACGAACCCACGTCCCCTGCATCGGCAGGCGGACTCTCAACCACTGCGCCACCAGGGAAGCCCATAGTGTGTGTTTTAAATTAGTGGCCAACATTAAAAAATTAGGAGATTTTGTGTAAAAGTCCAGATTCTGGATTTTCTTGAAAAAATCTGGAAGCTTTAGTAACACTGGTTCCAAATTTCTGCATGGCAACAGTTTGATAGAGCTTAGTAAATGGAGTTTAAAATCAAGTGGCTGATGCCTTTTAATAGGGCAAGTACCCTCTAATCTGGCAGTCCCCTATAGGCATCTGAGTTTGTAACTCTTGGTGACTAGTTAAAGCCAAGGAATCTATAAAGTTTCAGACTTGAGTTCAAGCCCTGATTCTTCTACATATTAGTTCTATGACCTTGCAACAGTTACTTTTCTAAACCTCCATTCTCTCATATATAAAATGGGATAAAAATTACATAAAATAATTTCTATAAAGCACTCAGCACAGTGCCTGGCAAAAGAAGAACTCGATATTAGCTGTTAGTAAACATCTCTCTTAATCTTTTTTACTGGGGATGCCTGAAACCACGAAAGAAAATAACAAAGAAAATGTAATAAAAAATTTTCTTTTTGGTCAGGTAAAAACTTCAAATAATATAATATCCAAAGCATCTAAGAGAAAAAAGACTGTCAATAAAGCACACAATGCTTTCAACTGTCTTTAAAATAAATAAGCTTTCACTGATTTAACTGTAACAACTCATATAATTAGAGCACCTCAAACATCTCAAGTCTTGATTTAGAAAGATAAGCACATTATTTTACTTAAAGCTAGGTCCCACATAATCCAAGATACTGTAACACAGGCAACTATTTGCTACCAATCCAAGGGTACTAAAGCCTTTCACCCCAGTCTATACCACAGCAAAGTTTGGTATAAACAAAAATGTCAACTGAACATCCTAGTAAGCCAGCTTGCCACATTGCCAAATTCACTAAATCGTGGATAAAAATGCAGGAAGATACAAGGCAAAATCTGCCTACAAAAAAAATTTATAATCTTAGGAGGTTAAAAAAAAATTTTTAACGAGAAAACAAGTGATAGAAATAGGTATTAGAAGAGCTCTGAGCCATGGGATCTAGAAGTCTTCATAAAAGAGATGACATTTAAACTGAGATTTAAAGATCCACAGAATTGAAAAAAAACATTAATCCTAGGAAAAGCAAAAAAAAGGTAAAATCCACTGTTGTCTCAAATCTGAGTTCAAGTAGAAAATACTCTCAAAATGAAATGAGGGCTTCCCTGGTGGCACAGTGGTTGAGAGTCCACCTGCCGATGCAGGGGACACGGGTTCGTGCCCCGGTCCGGGAAGATCCCACATGCCGCGGAGCGGCTAGGCCTGTGAACCATGGCCGCTGAGCCTGCGCGTCCAGAGCCTATGCTCCGCAACGGGAGAGGCCACAACAGTGAAAGGCCCGTGTACCAAAAAAAAAAGAAATAATGTAGTTTTATGTTTCTATCATTAAGAATTAAAAATAGTCTAAATACTGCTAGCCTATTCATATTTTTTCAAGACAAGCTACAGTTTAGAAAATATTCTTGATTTCTATACTAATTAAAATATTCATCTCAAAAATAATAGAGGGCTTCCCTGGTGGCGCAGGGGTTGGGAGTCTGCCTGCCGATGCGGGGGACACGGGATCGTGCCCCGGTCCGGGAGGATCCCACATGCCACGGAGGGACTGGGCCCGTGAGCCATGGCCGCTGGGCCTGCGCGTCCGGGGCCTGTGCTCCGCAGCGGGAGGGGCCGCAGCGGTGAGAGGCCCGCGTACCGCAAAAACATAAAAATTAAAAAAACACTTAAAAAATAATAATAATAAAATAATAATAGAATATGTATTAATGCCAAATCTCCCAGTGACCAAACCAATTCTGTTGGAAGTTAGGGCTATTTTTCTTTAGTAAGTACTTTTTAAGCATGGAAAAGATCTAGGTTATAATAAAACACAAGCTTTGGTTCCTTGAAAGAGTTTTATCATCTTATGAAGATTTCTAGAGGTTAAATCAACTTACATGGCTAGATTTTTAACAAAGACAAATCTCAAATGGGTCAAGATTCCTGAATGTTAATTTTCTATTAACTGATTCTTTGGAGTCATAGTTACCACTCAAATATTTTAAAGTGTACACTTAAAGATGATAGCCTACACACTTTTAAATTTAAAAGAAACAATATTCTGTAGTAAGATGAGGCTCTTACGTTTTTAAAAGTCGTCAAAGGGGTATGGGACTCTTCAGAGATGTGTTTATAAGAGTTCAAAATCCTGAGTTCCCTATGACATAAACTGCTTGTTATTTTGTGTGCGTGTGTAAAAGGAGGAGAAAGTATATTTGAAAAGTAAATAAATAGGGCAGAAAAGCAAAGTGTCATAAACTAAAAAAAAGTTATGGATAAATTTTCTATGAGTATGTTTGAAGTTCAGAAGGCTGGGCAAGTCGTTAAATTTAAAATGTGAAATTGGCTATAACAGCCATTCAAACTAGGATAAGGTCAAGTTCTAACACTAGGGAAAAAGCCATACTGGCAAAAACAAGATGAATCTGAGCTCATTATGAAAGCCAGAAATGTTTCAAACAATAGTCTATACAAAATTAATATATATTAATCTGTGCCAATCTGTTACTTAATAAACCTGAATTAGTTATGAAAGAAATACATTCTTCTATTGCAAATACCTGCTGGCCATAAAACAAAGTCATCTGTCCTCTATTTGCAATCAAAATGGTTAAACTAAGGTATACACAAAGTAGTCAACAACTAACAAAATATATCTCCTTGGTCCCCCAAGTGTGTTTATTATTTATTCTAACACTTACTTAATAGTGGTGGTCATACTCTGTGCTTGCTGCTGAGTGCCATTATTGATTGTGTTGGTGTTTTTCAGCTGGTTCATCTGTTGCTGTGTCTGTGTGCCCCCTCCTCCGGGGCCACCACTGGGCTTCACAGGGCCCCTCAGCTGACCATTTTGACTGGACAGACCCATTATAACAGGGTTCTCTGTTCTGGCCGTGCTCATGCTGTATTAATTGTAAAGATGTCTCTTTCAAACTTCAAAACTTTTGAAAGTCAGTAGAGAAACTGTAATAACAGTTTATTAGGCTCTCCAAAACGAAGAGATAAATATAAGTCTTGCTCAATATATGAGTCCTTTATTGCAATGCAGGCAAGCACCTGTAAGTCTCTGAACGGTAAGCAGCAGTAACTTGCTCTCATGCACGGAATCAACTCTTTATTTTTTAATAAAGCCCTCTAACAAGGTTGAGTTATATATCTGAATTCGCTCACTTCAGTCTGAAACAAAGAAAAAAGTTAAATTAGCAAACAGAGTAAAATTAGAAAAAAACTTTTTTGTTTCCCTTTTAAAGAACTCCCTTAGAAGAACTCTCTTCTTTTAAATTAAAGAATTAAGAATACAGCTGCACTGAGACCAAATCACTAGCCAAGCTAGGAAAAACACAAAAAGATGAATTGCCTCAAAAACCAAACCTGCACCGAGACCCATCTCAAACATTTTAAACTGTCAGTTCTAATCAACCCAGAGAATACAAAGTAGAAAGATACTGTGATTAAGTTAGCATTAGTTGTCAAATGACAATCTCTTCCCTTGTTTCCACCCTGATGAATTCTCTGAAGTCCCTGCCACCTCTTAAAGTCAATGAGTCATTACATTCAATTGCATTACAACTCAGTGAAGTATCGCACAACTTAATGTAAATCTACAAATGAACAAGGCAAGACAATTCATTAATTTTTTTTTTATTTCTGACAACTGAGAATCCTTGAAGAGTTGAGCTTTTGGCTTCACCTTATGCTTTAAAAAGAACACATTTATGCCCTTGTGAATTTCAACGACAGAAGTTAAACTTTATAAAGAAAAATACATTTTCTTTTTTCCCTTAAGTTTTTGCCCTTTAAAACAGTAACTGAAGCATGTCAAGGGATATAAATATGTCTACATGTCAAAATCTTCTGCTTGAAAAACAGCCAAGAAAACCTTTAGCTACCTTAATTAAATCTGAATACTAAAATAACTGCTACGTTTTTAAACATAACACTTTTCAAAAAGTATATCCCAACTTGAAGTAGCATTTTTTTAAATTACAAAAACACAAAAAGGAAATGAGCTGTGTTAAAAAAATCTGTTAAAGGGTAAAGATACTAGTAACTTTAATCAAACTTTCCAGGAAACCCAGAGTACTAATTAAGTTAATTAAAAAAAATTTTAAATTATTCCCCAAATAAAATTATTTTTAAAGGAAGTACATGAAAACGTAATTGAAAAGCCAGGGGGAAAAAGGCCAGAAAATAAAGGGCTGCTCTGTTTGCTTTGTTCTTTAACTCCTTTACATTTCTTACCAAACATACACTAGCTTATTAATTAATTAGCGTTTCTGCCATACACCAAGGTTTCTCAAAAAATAAAATTTTTTTAAAAAACCTCTTTGATGTCTTTTTTTTAATTGAAAATAAAGTTGCTCACAAGCAAATCCTGATTATCACGTACACAAAGCTGTATATTTCCAAGTCTCCCAGAAGCTGAGTGACCTCTTAAGCAGAGGGTGGTTAAGAGCCATCCAATTTCAGTGCAAGGTAGTAATTGGTTTCCTGTATTGACAGGTTTATATTATGATCAGCGATATCACCTACTTCATACCAGAAGACTTACTTATTTGCAAACACTAAGAAGATGAAGGTGGCAACTTCTAAAAATTAAATGGTATCATTACTGTCCATCATGCACGTAAGACCTCATACCTCCCTGCATCCAAAATGTGACTATGTGATAACTGCTCCCCTCTCAATTAAGCTAAAACCAGCACTGCAGCTCTACGTCTCAGGAAAAGAACTATTCCTCCTACCCCTTCCCAATTTAGATTTGCAAGTTATATTTCTACATTTTCAAAAATACGAACGAAACAAAGACGAGTTGGGAGGAACCCCTAGCGGAGTTAATTACAGCACTTCCCAGATCGTAGTTAGCAATTGACAGTTTCACACCCAAAACAGTATCGTCATCTCCAAAAAGACCTTTTGTGTGCGAATGCAGCGCAGTTTCTCTAAGCTCGGTCTGCAAGTTGGAGTGACCGTTCTATTTTGAAGGGGCGAGGGGACTGTTGAAGAGAAAGGGGAGTGAGCGATCAGGGAAAGAATCAAGCCAGTGATTTGAGCCCTATAACCGTAGGCAAATAATTTCTGGTTCCCCTACCCTTCAACACCCCCCCACCAAACCCACACACTTCGAGTCAGCTCCCTGGGCCCATAAACACAAATGGGTTGGGGCCCTGAAATCGTATCTGCGCAACAAGAGCAGGGAACCAGCTCCGCGGGTAGGAAACAATAGGGGCTCCCGCAAAAGGCCCCAAAGAGAAACCCTTAAGTCAGACGGCCCCTCCTTTCTCCATGACTCTGGGGCTCCATAATCACCCCCTTGTTATCGACCTGCAAGGCCTTACTCCCTCAAGCAGCCGGTCCTCTTCGAAACCCAGCCTTCCGCTACTGCATATCCCTGCCGCCCCCTATAGGGCCGCCTCGTACCCTATAACCTCCACGATCTCCCTAAGTCCTTGCCGCCCCCTACGATCCCACCTTCCCTCGTCTCCCACAAAGCTCCTCCGAGGAATTCTCCCGCTCCTCCTCCGGACCCCGCCGGGCACAACAGTGCTCTATCCCACTCCTCCCGGGCGCCCCCGCCCCACAGCTGCCGCCCGCCTTCCTCCCCCGGGCCCGACCAGGCCTCAGGCCTCCGCCTCAGAGCGCCCCCCACGCCGGCCGGGGGAGGGGGTAACTCCCCGCAGCCCCCACTGCACCGCCGACCTCCAACCCCTCACCTCACCCCACTCCTCGCGGCTCGGGCCCGAGTCCTACCACTGAGGCCACTCCCGCTCTGTACCCTCGGTCCTTTATTGTTGACTCGAAGCTCCCAAAATGGCGGCGGCTCCTTCCTCCTCGGAAACCTCCGCCCGCCCCCACCCGGCCCCTCACTTCGGCCGCCCCCCGCCCCGCCCCGCCCCCCGTCCCGCTCCACTCCGGGGGCCTGGGGGCCAGCCTGCCGGCGCTCCCCCGCTCCCCGAGCCGCGCAGCCCTACCTCCGCCGCTGCCCGCTCTCAAGGCGCCGCCGAAGCCGCCGCCCGGGCCGAGCTAACTCGGCTCCCCGCCCCCTCCCTCGGCCGCAGCACCCCCGCCCCTTAGCTCTCCGCATGGCTGCCGCCGCGACTCCTCCTCCGCGCAAGATGGCGAGGGCCCAGCTGCAGCCGCTGAGCCCGCCGCGGCGCCTCTGCCTCTCCTGCTTCGTGGCAGGAGAAATCCGGGCCGAGGAACCTCCCTGGGGCGAAAATGGAGGGTAGTGCTTTCCCACCGACTGGGGGCCCGCGGGGGCCCAAGTTGAGGGAAGTTGAAGGGAAAATACGGGTCCCTTTCTGAAGAGAAAGGAGGGCTGCTTTTTCCACAGCTGAGGAGAAATGATCGGGGAATGGTGGCTGGGAAGAGTACCCCCAGAATGGATGTCGGGGGCTTGGGACCCGAGGAGGATCTGCTTATTCCTGACCAAGGACCGGGTAGCGACTCGGGGACGGGAGAGCTGACCTGACATCTCCCGCGGGCCGGGGAAGCTGCTGCAGGACCAAGGGGGTCGCGTCCGTTCGAGCCCCGCGCCTCCGTGCAGGAACGCGCGGAACCACTGGTCCGGAGGCGCCGGCACGCGCCCGGGTGTGGGAACCGGAAGGGGGGGCGGCCGGGACCGGTGCGGCGAGGAGAACCGGGGAGGACGCGGGGCGGACAGGGGGCGCTGTGCGCGGGCGGGCAGGGGCGGGGGTGGAGGACGCTGTAGGAGGATTGCGCGGGGGTGGGGTGCTGGGTGGCGGGGGGTGCGACCCGGGCCGGAACCCGGAAAGCGAGCTTCGGGAAGGGAAGTGGGAGACTGGGGCAGCGATCCTCCTCTCTCGGCCCCAAAGGGCAGTCCTCAAAGAGAGGGAACCAAGGAGGCCGAGCCCCCCCACACCCCGAGGGAAGGAAACGCTGCTAAGGAGTCAGTTATAATGGTAATAGGAGTTGTGTACGGAAATGGGCAATCAGAGGACCGAGGGTGATTCTTTCTCCAGCCTGACCCTCATCAGAAAGACACTTATGTATTTGTTCCCATAAATACTTTCCATATCCTAATGTCTCCGTTTATCCTTAACAGAAATAACAGGAATGCAATCTTGTTCCAGGTAAAACAAAAATCGGAAGCTTGAAAGTTATCCAGGTCAAGGGAAAATAAAAACCTGGGTCTCACCCAGTTGACAGAAAATATACAGGGCAATGACGGGACCATATGTTGACAACAGAACTCCGACCCACAACCTCTGCTGCAACCAACACGGGAAGCCAAACCACAGCCTCTGCAGTGATCAGCTTAGAACGAGCAGGAGTCGGTCATTGACTGCCAGCTTCCCAAATTTTTGCCCCTGTTACCAACTCGGGACCAATCAGAGAAAGCCAAATATGTTTTCCCCCCCCCAACCAATCACGTTAGACGCCCGGCTTCTAGTTAGCCCGCCTCCAGCTTCCCCGAGTTAACCTCCAATCAGAGCATACCCTGAAGCCTACTCCACCCACCCCCTTTTTTTTTCTTTTTTTTGTTTTTTCACTGCCGGCCTGTAAGTCCCAAGCTGGGTGAAGGTGGCTGCCTCCCTTGCTGTAGCAAGCTTTGAATAAATAGCCTGTTCTCACTTGGTGGTCTTTGTTTATTTACACACAGCCAATGGAAAGGTGGTAGAGAAGTGTGAAAAGGCTGTTCTTAAGATTTAAAAAAAGGTTCCTTTAACAGTTTTTGAATTAAATTTGTAGCATGGGGTCTCCCACCCAGCTTTTTAAAAACCCACTCATCTAAGGGAATAACCGGCATCTTGTGCCCATCCTGGTGAGAGAATGGCTAAGTGGTTCTTTAATAAAATGTTGAGGTATGAGGCCCCACTGCCTTTCCATGTAGCAGGAATGTGGAGGGGAGAAGGGCAAGGAGTGAGAGAGAGAGGAACCTAAGGATTTAAAATAGGCCACAGCCTGCCTCGGTCTCTTTCCCTAGACCACTAAAAAAATGAGACCAGCCGAAGGAGAAAGGTTTGTGTTCAGAAATAAACCTTCAAAGGGGGCCTGGTTGAAGTCATGACAAAATCCAAAAGTGAGGAGGCCACCAAAAGTAGAATATGGTATAGCTGCCTATTCTCACCTAGGAATCCTGCCAGGGCTAACACCTTTAAAGATTCTGCATAATGTTTTTATAAGATAGTCAGATATCCTTCCAACTGAGTTATTTATGTCAGCCCTTATCAGTTTTCTGGTGAGAAGTATGGATGGTATAGAATTAAACTATGAAAACTTGGATCTTGGTTCAATTTTAGTGATTGATGGATCCAGTATTCAACTATGTCAATACCTTTTTTTCTCCCTAGTTCAAACAGATTAACAAGAACGATAGAAAATATGACACTTTAGAAATACAGATGAATTATTTGATAATACACACAGTATCCTTATATTTATAAAATGTAAATTTAAAAATATTACATAAATCCAGCCCTTTGACCTTATTGAATATAATAGTTTGGGTGATTCGTGGTAAATATGGTTTTTGGAGAGCATGCTATCCCCAGTGAGGTCACCTAATAACTGTAGTAAAGTGTTTCCCAAAACATCTTGGTCATTTTCATTTTGTTTTTACTCACTCTCACTTCCCCCACCCTACTTTTTTTGAACTATGAAGCTGTTAGCTAAAGTGTTAGGCCTGGATTGTTGCCTGGCTCCTAGAGATTCTGTCTGTAGGAAAGATATCTTAAAAAAGAAAAAGAGTCACAAATAGAGTTGAGGTTTTCAGTATCTGTTTAAAACACAACAGGATTCGTGTGTGTGTGTAAGAATGAGATGTGACTAAAAAATACTACTTGGAATTCGATCACAATAAGGGTCCTCCCAGCGAATGTTGTTTGCCAGCCTCACATCCTAGCCCCGGTTATTTAGCTAAAAATAACTAGAAGGAAAAAAAAAAAATCACAGGTTAATTTACATTTGATTTCAACTTCAGTTTATAATATTTAAAATCTAGAATTCTGAGTAATTTGAACCTGGAATATATACATCTGTGATGCTATCTTAAAAACCCAAATATTTTCAACAGCCTAAAATGGATTTCACACTTTTGACGTTCTACACGTTTTTTTAAAGGAAACATAATAGCTTTTTTTTTTTAAAACTCAAACTACAAGCAAATGTGTTCATTACCTAGAAGAAAAAAAGTTCGCCACACCACATCCTCAAGAAAATGATTATGTCACACCTGGCTAAGCTTTCTAGTACAGCATTTCCCCTCCTTCACAATTGGCGCATAATGTTCTGATTTTCCAAAAGAAGTTTCAACAGATAAAGTTCTCTTCCAAATACGCCTGAGCAACATCTGGTAATTACTAACCAAGACTAAAGGCTAATGAGCCCAAGGAGCCAAGTACCATTTTCTTTGGATTTCAGAGCAGGTAAAAGTTGCCTCTTCAGTTTATATACCTGAAGAACATGAAGCAGCGTCAGCCTACTGAGGGTTTAGTAAGACATCCTCAGAGAGGTGCAGGTACTACACTGAAGTTAATGCCGACTAAGCCCATGTCTTTAATCGCTGAGAGACCACACCGGCCACATTTTGTTGGAATAAATGTTCCACTTCCAGAGTAAACTCAAGTTGAAAAGTAGGAAAGCAATATTACAAATAAGGAGGGAAGTGAGTGGGTTATACACATTTTCCCCAAACTACCAGGTTTGGTTCGCAGAATTTATCTTCCCTTTGACAGATAACATCTCCCCCTTCCCAGGGTACCACAACCAGCTAGCTAAGCTCACTAGGTGTCTTTTGGCCTCATCAGGTCCCAGCATTATTTGTGCTCTGGTCATCATTCAGAGAATTCTAGCTATTCATTTTGCCTCTTCAGTTTTCCTTACTGTGCACCAGCAATTTTAATTTTCATTAATTTGAAAACAACATGGGCTGGGAAGACACTGAAATCCGGAAACTAGTTCTTTAGGTATAAATTTAATTTGGTCTACTCAAATCAGGAAAGAACTGACACCGTCCCCATTGAAGATGGCTTGGTGCTCTTGGGTACTTTCTGAGTTAGGTCAGGGACAGTTGCTAATGAGTGATGTTGATGGGGGTCCCTGACAATCCTGTGGAATTGTCATGGTGTTGGTATGTGTACGGTGCCTCCTTTGTACCCAACACCTTGTAATAACGTTATATTTCTGAATAACCTTATCTGCAGGGGTAGCAACAATCATGACAAAGTGCCCAGCCCTGCTTTCCAGCCAGTAGTCAATCTGCAGAGCCTTCTACTGATCCTTGAACATAGAACTGTGATCTTAGGTACGATCCCTGGAAAGACAGCTTAGAGCTGAGGAGTGGGCAGTCCGCAGTCCTGAGTGCCATGGGTGGGTTAAGTCACATCTGTGGCTACCAGGACAAGACAGGGAACAAAGGAAGAAAATAGTATTTCAGTGCAGAGGTCTCCTCAGTGACCTTCCTAGATCTTTATCTGCTTGATAAATTTTAAGGTTACTCTTTATCACATCAACCACCTCCTAAATAACCCCTTAGTATCTCCCAGTTCCTTTTTACCACATGGAGTCTACATTCCATTGACAGATTGGGCCTGTCAGTGTGCCTATCCAATCTGATTTCCCACTCTCCCTCCAATGCCCAGGACCCATTCCCTCACCTTCCATCGTTTCCCTCAGAAACCCTCTCATCTCCTTTCCTTGGGGCCCATCTCAAGCCCATTCAAACCCAGCAGATTCCTACAGGCTCTTATCTTCCCTCCTTCCCACTCCCTTGTTCCTGCCCAACCAGAGCTCAGGTTCTAGAGTCAGTCAGATCTGGGTTCAAATCCCAGTTCTGCCACTTGTTAACTCCATAAACTTGGGAACCTTTCTTAACTTCTGAGCTTCGGTTTCCCCATTTATAAAATGAGGATAATAAATGAGGACCTAGAGCTCTGTGAGAGTAAATGAGAATTTGTATAAATCACTTTTTTTTTGTGTGTGTGGTACACGGGCCTCCCACTGTTGTGGCCTCTCCCGTTGCGGAGCACAGGCTCCGGACACCCAGGCTCAGCAGCCATGGCTCACGGGCCCAGCCGCTCCGCGGCATGTGGGATCTTCCCAGACCGGGGCACGAACCCGTGTCCCCTGCATCGGCAGGTGGACTCTCAACCACTGCGCCACCAGGGAAACCCAATCACTTTATTTTTGCAGTTGGTAGATAGCACTCAAAAAAAAGTATGTGGTGTTGCTATTATTATTTTATCGACTTGCATCTGAACCTCTGCTTTTCCTGTCAGATTAGACAATCTGTGGTTGGCCAATTCTTTTCCCCCAACCTCTATCTCCTCTTACTTCTTCAGCCTAGTGCTTTACCAACCTCAGTAAACAAGAGCCATGCTCTAATTTCACAGCTTCTGCTCCAGAAAAGTTGGTGCTGGAGAGAGCCCTGTAACCAGGCTGATTGGCTCAACAACAAATTCCTGCTCCCATACCTCAGCTGAGCCCTTTCTGAGGCCCTCGAACCTCTTTCTGGTGGTTCTCAATCAGGGCTGTTCATTAACAGCAACACAGGCACTTTTGAAAACACCAGTGCCTGGGCCCCATCCCAGAGGAGTTAAATCAGAATCTTTGGGGCTGGGGCTCCAGCATCATTTTTTGTTTTAAGGCTCCCAGGAAGAGCCTAATATTCAACCAAGGGTGAGAACAGCTGTTGGACAAATTGTTTCCCACGGAAGCATTCCAAATATTTTCTTCTATCCATAAGCCCACCTTCAAATCAAAGATGTTCCATAGAAGCTTCACTGACTTTCCACCTCCCTCGACAGACTTCTGTTGATCCTGTCTTGGAGGATGAAGTATCACACCTCCTATCTAAGACTATATTCACCTTTACATCTATCCCTTTTTAAATAAAACATTCTATCGGTAACCCCCTTTCCCTTACATTTTTTTTTTTGTTTTGCTTTGTTTTGTTTTTTCAGTATGCGGGCCTCTCACTGTTGTGGCCTCTCCCGTTGCTCCGGACGCGCAGGCTCAGCGGCCATGGCTCACGGGCTCAGCCACTCCGCAGCATGTAGGACCTTCCCGGACCGGGGCGCGAACCCGTGTCCCCTGCATCGCCAGGCGGACTCTCAACCACTGCGCCACCAGGGAAGCCCTCCCTTACATTTTTGATATCTCCCTCTCTACTGGTTCTTCCCCTTAACCTGAAACTGGATTCCTGCCCAGGTTTTTCTCGATTCTAAACAACAAACAGAAACAATCTTCCCTCACTCCCATTACCTGCTGAGTGAGAGGTGGGGAGGAGCTAGCATTTACTGAGGGCCTCCTAGGGATTGGCACTATGCTAGGTGACATCCTAGCATAAATCCTACGCATTCTTGCTCTGGGGTATCACTTCCATCTCTATTTCTCCAATATTACTACCACTGTCCCAATCCAGGAGTTTTTTCTCTTGCTTGGACTATTTCAGTAGCTGCCTGGATTTCCTGCTTCAACCTCTTCCCCTCTCTAACCCACCCTATACACTAGCGCCACAGTAATTTTTGCAGTCATATCACTGTTCTGTTCAAGACTCTTTAATGATTCTCTATTACCTACAGAATAAAACTGAAGTCCCCTCAACTCTCTTCACACTAAGTAGGAGACCCCTAAACCTCCTCACCCCAAACCCCATGAGTGGGAGGTTGGGGCTGCTGACCTTCAGATCACTGCTGAGATAAGACCATTTTGGTGATTTTTTTTTTCTTTTTGTCTTTCAATTTCTTGATTCTTCTCATCGTTCAAGTTTCAGCTTAAATGTTACTGCCTCTGAAATGTCTTCCCACTAAACATGCTTCTTTTTTTTTTCTTTTTTGGCCATGCCATGCGGCTTGTGGAATCTTAGTTCCCCAAGCAGGGACTGAACCTGGCCCTCAGCAGTGAAAGCGTGGAGTCCTAACCACTTGACCACCAGGGAATTCCCCTGGCCATCCCTTTTAAAGTAGTCCCCTTCCCCCGTCTCTTTACCCCCTTAAGCTACCTGAAATTATGTTGGTTACATGCTTATTGCCTGTGCCCTCCCAAGCAGCAAGCCCAAATTATCCATTTCTAGCACTGGGTTACGCTGATTCAGCCCCCTGGCTCCTTTGTGCTTGGCCACCACTTCGAGCTCTCTCCTTGCCGAGGTGATAACAGCCTGGATTGTCCAGAGCAGTCTGGGTTTAATGCCTGGGTTGTTCCACGGTAATTATTAATAGTGCTCCTGTTTATTCTCAAAAGCATCCCAATTTGGACAATAAATTATACAGTCACTGTTGTGTAAAGCCCTGTATCATAGCCATTTGTACACATGTCTTATTTCTAAGCTCATTGTGGAGAGGAACAAAGTAATGTTCCTATTTCTTTCATCAATAACACCTAGTATTTTGTATAAATATAGTAAAAGCCCAGGAAGTGTTTGTTGAATAAGCCTGGATGATATATTAGAATGAGATCATGTATGTGAAGAGTCTAGCACAATATCTAACACACTGTAAGTGTGTTAGGCTAAAGAAAAGGCCAATAAATGTTACTTTGCTTTGCCCCCAGTTGACTCCAAATGTCATGTCTCCCAAGCTCTTTGATTATAGACTGTGCCACACCATTTAGTACCCTGGTACATACTAGCTAGTTTGCTTTTATTGAGTTTTTTGTGATCTTATTTCTTCTACTAGACTGGAAGCTCTTTGAAGGTAAGTATCATGTCTTATAATTCTCCATTCCACATAACAAAACTAGTTCATATTTACAAATTGGTTGATAACTGAGATGCTCAGTACTTATTGGCTGGTAATTTGTAGGAAAGAGTGAAGTGATGACAATGGTAGGAAATATCAGGTTAGGTGCCCACAGTCAGTGGCACCAGGGTCAAAGATCACCTTCCCTATTTGTAGATGCATGCCTCTGTGTTCTTCCAGCCAGCAAAAGGAGGAGCTTCGGATATCTCCATCCTAACAATTTCAGTAAGGTTTTCAGGGTACAGGTTCAAAAGATCAAATAATGGTTATGCAAAAGCATAGTGTGTTTTGGAAGTAGGGGAAGAGTGAAAACTAGGCATAGTGTTGAGATCTAACTTTGGAATAAAAAGACCTTGAATTCCTAAGCTATTTAACCTCCCTAAACCTGTTTTCTTATCTGTAAAATCAGGATGATACCTCTGCCTCTGGGGTGATTATGAGAAGAGTTTATGAGAAATACATGTAAAATGCTTAGCATAGGGCCTAACTCATTGCAAGCCTCAATAAACAATAGCTATTTTTATAGTGAGTGATCTAGGCAGCTAAAGGTTTCGATGCTAAAGGTTGGGTAGCTAAAAATATAACTGCTATCAAATTTTTAGTTAAATCGTGTTTCTAGTGTGAATGACAAGCTGTAATTCTTTACTTGTTCATTCATTCAACCATTTATTCTTTTGTTCATTTATTCACCATTCATTCATTTATTCTATACCAGATACACAATAAATGCTTATTAAATGCTGTTGAATAAGGGTGAGGGGAAGAAAGAAATAGGCAGAGAGATTAAGAGGTACGAACTTCCAGTTGCAAAATAAATGAGCCATAGGTGTGAAATGTACAGTGTGGGGTATATAGTCGATAACGATGTTCTTTGTATGGTGACATATTGTAACTAGACTTACTGTGATCATTTTGAAATGTATAGAAATACCAAATAACTATGTTGTGTAACAGGAACTAACATAGTGTTGTAGATCAATTATACTTCAAAAACAACCAACCAACCAAACCCATAGAAAAAGAGATCAGATTTCTGGTTACCAGAGGGGCAGGTTGAGGGAGGAGGAATTGGATGAAGACAGTCAAAAGGTACAAACTCCCACTCATAAGATAAATAAGTACTAGGGATGTTGTGTACAACATGATCAATATAATGAACACAGCTGTATGGTAGATATGAAAGCTGTTAAGAGAGTAAATCCTAAGAGTTCTCATCACAAGGAAAACTTTTTTCTATTTCTTTAGTTTTGTATCTATATGAGATGATGGATGTTCACTAAACTTATTGTGATAATCATTTCATGATATATGGAAATCAAATCATTATTCTATATACCTTAAACTTATACAGTGCTGTATGTCAGGTACGAATAAAACTGGAAGGAAAAATAAAGCGTACAATTAAAAATGTTGAATGAATAATAGAGTAATAAGTAATGTGTGGGGATGCAGACATTTTTGGAGATATGCTCTCAATGATATCTCTGGATGAGTATAAAATGCCCTGTGACTAAGGTCAGGACATTATGCTGGTTGCTGAAGGTGCAAATCCAGGTACTTCACCTACAGAGAACACAACCAAGAATATATAATATTCCTTCAAGTCTTCTAACCTATTACTGACTCACAGCAGATGACTGCCTCCTGCTTCGTGGAAAAAATCAAGGTCACAGAGCTCAGTCTTTTTCAGTTTCCCTTCTCCACCTCTAGACTCATCTTCCAGAGAACCTGTCCTTACCTCCTTCCCTGACATCCCTTAGTTAATGTCAGTACCCCAGGCAGAGTGAAGCACTCCCACCTCAGTGCCACCATTGTGCAAACTTCTATGACTGTGCAGATCCCTTGCTATCAGAGTTAATTTGGTTGTAGGTTTTTTCACAATGACTGGATCTATCTATGCCTTATTCTTTGTATGTCCAACACCTAACATAAGGCCTAGCATTTGGTAGGTGCTCGGTAAGTGTTTATTGGAAGGGCTCTTGGACTTCCCTGGTGGCGCAGTGGTTGAGAGTCCGCCTGCCGATGCAGGAGACACGGGTTCATGCCCCGGTCCGGGAGGATCCCGCATGCTGCGGAGCGGCTGGGCTCGTGAGCCATGGCCGCTGAGCCTGCGCGTCCAGAGCCTGTGCTCCGCAACGGGAGAGGCCACAACAGTGAGAGGCCCGTACCACAAAAAAATACAAAAAAAGAAAAGAATCTGCCTGCCAATGCAGGCGACACAGGTTCGAGCCCTGGCCTGGAAAGATCCCACATGCTGCAGAGCAGCTAAGCCCATGCACCACAACTACTGAGCCTGTGCTCTAGAGCCTGTGAGCCACAACTACTGAGCCCATGTGTGCCACAACTACTGAAGCCTGCGCTCCACAACAAGAGAAGCCACTGCAATGAGAAGCCCACGCACCACAACAAAGAGTAGCCCCTGCTTGCCGCAACTAGAGAAAGCCTGCGCGCAGCAACAAAGACCCAACGCAGCCAAAAATAAATAAATAAATAAATAAATAAGTAGTCACACAGTATGGCTCATAATGGACAGGGCAAATGTAAAACATTTCGATGATCACAGAAAGTTTTACTGAAAAAAAAAAATCCTTCCAAAAGAATTACATAGTATCTCAATTTCTACTTCCTCAGCCTAGATCTTTCCCCTCATCTCTTATATCCAATCCATCACCAACCTCTAAAATATTTCCTGAATCTGTCCACTCCTTTACCCCATTGCCTCCAATCTCAACCAGATAGAATTGTCTTTCACTGGCCTGTTTACTGCTGTTGTGTCCTAACTTGGACTCCCTACTTACTCCTTGTCTTACCCCAATCTGTTTTCCACACAGCCTTAGTGATATTTTTTCATGTAAATGAGAGCATCAGTACCCTGCATTGTTAATAGCTTCCCAATATGCTGAGAATATGCTCCCAATTCCCTGCCCTGGTCTGCAAGGACCTACATGATCCGAGTCCTACCCACCCTACCCCTCCTACTTCAGTTCCTGCCACTCTCCTAGCTGCTCATTCTACTTGAGCCACAGTGGCCCTTGGAAGTTCTTAGATCAGCTAAACTCTTTCCCACCTCAAGACCTACTGTTTCCTCTAACTGAAGCACTCCTCTCCTCTCCTTACACAGCTGGCTTCTTGTTATTCTTCAAGTAAATATCATTCCTCAAAGACCCTCCCGCACACACATACACCGTGTCCCTTATCACAGGATCTTGCTTATTTTCTTCATACTTCTTATCATAGCTCTAATTATTTTATTTCTTCATGATGATATGTTTATTGTTTGTCTTCCCTGTTAGAATATAGGAGAGCAGGGACAATGTATATTGTCTTCCCCCTTGGATCCCAAGTGCCTAGTACAATCCCTAGAGCAAAGAATATACCAAACATTTACAAGTGAATACTGTACACGACTGAGTGCCCTCACTATTTTTGAGTGCAAACTGTCTAGCTCTTCTGATTCCTTCCTTTTAACTTGCAAATGGGTATGACTCCCCAGACAAAAGACAGACTAAAGACTAAAGACTTACCCTAGACTTTCTCTTCCCCTTGCAGCTGCAGCCCTGTTTCTTCTTCCCTTACTTTACCAAAGAGTAGATTGTCTGTCTAGACCTCATCCACTCCCACTCTGTGAAACAGCCCTCACTAGTACCATGAATGACCTCTTTGTTTTGAAATCCACAGACATATGCTCCAGTTTTCAGTCTACTTGACCTTTCCACAGCCACACTTCCTCAGTTTGGTTCTGCAGAACACTAGTCCCTAGAGTTGCTCTGGTAAAAAAGTGAGTTCATGTTTCTCCTATTAGACGCTGCTGTAGTACCTTGTGCGTCAACTCTGTAGCATGTAGCTCAATTGCAGTTAATTTGTTTAATTAGTTAATATCTGACTTTTCTGAGACATGCACGTTCTTCAGGGCAGGAACCCTTATCTGTTTTGTTACTGAATAGCCCCATAATTCCAGCACGTAAAAGATGTTTAATATTTGTCGAACTGAAAGAATGAATGAATACATTTCCCTCTGGGAAATTCACAGTGTGAATATGTAAATGTAAAATCCTGCAACAGAAAAAAACTGTTCAAATTTGTTTAGCACAGGATTTTCCAAACTCGATCACCAGTTGCTCTCTTTGTTCTCTCACGTTCCCAGTAGTAGAATACTGTCAAACATCCCAGGGGAGTTCATAAAACACACACATGGGAACACGTTACTCTCCAGTGTTAGATATTGTTGAGTACCCACTATTTCTCCACATCTTCCTTCCTTGGCTCCTAGGATTCCACTTTTCCTGGTTCTCTTTCTTCCTTTGAAGATGATCTCACCCATCATGAGGTCACCAGGCATTGAGTGTGTTAATAACCACCAAATGCATAACCCCCAGGCTTGTGTCCCCATCTAGTGACTAGGTACATCTATTCTGGCTGCCTCACTAGCCTTTCATTCTGACTGTGTCCCAAACCCCCAACATCCCTGCCCTTCTTGTATTGTGTATCTTGCTTAATGGTATCACCAGCCATCTAAGCCAGAAACCTAGAAGTCTTAACCTTCATTCCTTACCCCTCTGAATTAAATTGATCAAATTTATTTCAGAAATACTGTTTACAGCTTAGCTCCTTTGTCTACACCCACTGCCATTATCTTGATGTACATATTTATTATCCATTGCCTACATTATTGCAACAGTCTTCAAGTCTGCTTTTAGAACTGGCTTCTTGAAACAATTGTTTTCTACATCACTCCCCAGCTTGAAGATTCTGCTGGTTCCAAATTTCCATAGGGTAAAATCCAAGCGTCGTAGATTGGCAAACAAGGTGCCTTCTCCCAACCTCTCCAAACTTAGCTCCCACCTCCCCTCTCTCTTAATATTCCCTTTTCCTTTCTCCTCAAGGCCTCATCTGAGGCCTCAGCTGAGCTTAAAAAACACTAACTGTACATCCACTATATGCCAGGCCTGACATTTGACTCTGGGGGAGCAAATATGAATGAAAAGGAATTTATACTCTAATAGTAGCAAAGATAAACACATTAACAAAATAACATAATAATGCATTCTATAATAAAAATATGTACCAAGCTTTAAAATAAGAAAATATGTACTAAGCCTAAGAGGAGTACGGGGAGTAATTAATTCTGCAAGGGGGTAGGGATGCAGTGCTTCAGGGAAGCTTTCAAGATGAAATTCTGAGCAAGATGCTGAAAGTTGAGTAGGAATTGATCAGGTGGACTATGGATTAAAGAGCATTACTGACAGAGTCAACAGCAGGTTGACTAGGATGGGGAGTGGGGTCCCACAAGTAGCTTAGGTGTGTAGGTGTGTGTTGGGAAAATAAGTGACTATAGCTGAGGCTGGAGAGCCTGTCAGGAGTCACTCTATAAACAGCCTGTGTCAAGCATTGAAGGTTATACATTAACCTACAGAGTTTGAAGATGAGGGTGACTTTATGGGACTATAGGAACATTACTCTCTGGAAATTCCCTGGCAATCCAGTGGTTAGGACTCCATGTTCTCACTGCCAAGGGCCCAGGTTCAATCCCTGATTGGGGAACTAAGATCCCATAAGCCGTGTGGTGTGGCAGAATAAAATAAAAGGAATATTACTCTGACAGCTGAATAGAGACGGATTTTTGAGGGGCCAAGGAGATCAGTTAAGAGGTTCCTCATCATCTCTCATTTAGACTACTGAAAACACCTCCTAACTGATCTCCTTGGTCCTTATAATCCATTCTCTACCCAGCATGAGGGTTGACAAAGAGAGACAGATTTGGGAGATCAATAGTAAGTTAAATGACAGAACATGGGAATAGATTGGATGTGGGGAAGAAAGGTAAAGGAGGACTTCCTTCGTGGTCCAGTGGTTAAGAATTCGCCTGCCAATGCAGGGGACATGGGTTTGAGCCCTGGACCAGGAAGGTCCCACATGCTGCAGAGCAACAAAGCCTGTGCGCCACAACTACTGAGCCTACGCTCTAGAGCCCACAAGCCACAACTACTGAGCCTGTGTGCCACAACTACTGAAGCCCGCATGCCTAGAGCCCGTGCTCCACAGCAAGAGAAGCCACCACAATGAGAAGCCCACACACCACAGCGAAGAGTAGCCCCCGCTCACTGCAACTAGAGAAAGCCCGCGTGCAGCAACGAAGAACCAACACAGCCAAAAATAATAAATAAATAGATAGATAGATAGTTAATAAAAATAAATTTAAAAGAAAAAGAAAGAAAGGTAAAGGAGGTGGAAAGAATGATGTCTACATTTCTAGGCCTGCAGACTTGGGAGGTTGGAAGCAACAGCCACTGTCAGAGAGAACCTAAGAGGAAGATTAGGTTCATGGTGGTGATGGTAAGTGATACTTTCAGAGATGGCTAAGTTGAGTACTGAGTTTGACATGCCTCTTGGGCATTGTCTTAAACAAAATACCATAGTCTGAGTGGCTCATAAACAACAGAAATTTATTTCTGTCTGGAGACTAGAAGTCTGAGATCAGTGTCAACATGGTCAGGTTCTGGTGAGACCCTCTTCCAGGTTGCAGACAGTTGACTTCTCATTGTATCCTCACATGGTAGAAAAAAGAGCTAGCTAGCTCCCTGGCATCTTCTTATAAGGGCACTAATCCCATTCATGAGGACTCCACCTTCATAACTTAATTACCTCCCAAAGGCCCTACCTCCAAATACCATTGAGAGTAGAATTTGAGAGTAGAATTTCAATATATGAATTTTGGAGGGAAGCAACCATTCAGTCTATTGTAGGCATCTATCTGGAGATATGGAACTGAAAGTCAGAGGAGAGGTCAGAAGTGGAAAAAGGAAAAATGTCTTCTTCGTAGAGGGAGAGTTAAAACAACAGGAGTGGGAATGATGTCCCAGGAAAGGTAGGTGGGACTGAGGCAGAAGGACGAAGGATAAACTCAAGGAAGAGCACATCAGGGGAGTCAGGCAGAAGAAGAGGATGTGGCAAAGAAGTCTGAGAAGAAGAGACAGGCCAAGGAAAACAAGGAGAAAGTGGGGAGAAAGGGAGAGGGAACTTCAAGAAAGAAGTAGTGGGACTTCCCTGGTGGTACAGTGGTTAAGACTCCGAGCTCCCAACGCAGCGGGCCCGGGTTCAATCCCTGGTCAGGGAACTAGATCCCACATGCATGCCACAACTAAGAGTTCGCATGCCACAACTAAGAAGCCCGCCTGCTGCAACTAAGGAGCCTGTGAGCTGCAAATAAGGAACTGCCTGCTGCAATTAAGACCCGGCGCAACCAAATAAATAAATAAATATTAAAAAAGAAAAAAAGAAGTAGTGCCAAGTGTCACAAGAGTTCAGCAAGATGAGGACCGAAAACTACCCTTGGATCTGACAATTACAAGGTCATTGATAACGTAGGCCAGAGCATTTTCAGTAGAGTACTAGGCAGAATATAGATTTCAGTCGGATAATACTAATGTTTATTGAATGTTTATTATCTGCAGGCATGTGCTAAGTGTTTTATATGAATGATCTAATTTAATGCTCACAGAAACCCTCTGAAGTGAGGCAGGCACTGTTATCTCTTTTTATGGGCAAGGAAATTGATGCTTAGAGAGATCAAGCTCTTTGGGTTACTAATAGCAAGAGTCAGTTTGGATATTAACCCAAGTATTCTGACAGTAAAATCCATACTCTTAATCACTATTCTTTACCCTATCTTTCAAATGAATGGAAGGTGAGGAAGTGGAGACAAGTCTTTTAAGAATCTGAGCTGAGTAGAGGAGAAAAATAGGGTGATTCTGAGAAGGGAAAATAGGGCTGACAATTATTGTGAAGGCATGTTTATGTGCTCAGTGATATGTATTAAAAAAAAATAGAGCGCTAAATACTGATAAGGTAGTGACTTCTCTATATTCCCTGTAGGGGATGTGTGGTATCACAGCAAGTCAGTATCTGATTTTTCAGTATGTGTTGAACAAATGACGACAGTGAGCAGGATGGCTTGAAAGTAGAGGGGCTTTCAGAGAAGGTGGAAGGACAATGGTGCAGAGATGCCAGATAAAATATAAGACACACAGTTAAAAATTAGAATCTCAGATAAGCAGAGAATAAGTTTTTAATATAAATATGTCTCAAATATTGCATTGGGACATAGACAAGAAAATAATTTCTTATTTACCTGAAATTCAAATTTAACTTGGCTTCCTGAATTTTTATTTGCTAAATCTGACAACCCTACCTGGGAGAAGCTATGGGATGCCATGAGAATGCCGCTCTGTCTCCTGGCTGTGTGCACAACAGGTCATGAAAGAGTGAGTGGACTACTTACAAGGGGACTGTGAGAGAGCAAGTGCCTGGGGCAGGCTAGGACTTGGTCCAGGAAGGCATGGATGGCTGTTTCCTGAACTAGACTAAAGATGTAGCAACCTAAATGGTTGGGAGCAAGGTTTCAGGATCAGGCAGACTTGTATTTGAATCCTGGATCTGTTGCTTAATAGCTATATGATTTAGGCCACGTTTCTTTATTTTTCTGAGACTTAATTTCCTCACCTAGAAAATGTGTATTATCATGATAATAATATCTACATCCAGAGTTATTGTGAGGACAAAAGGAGATTGTGTGTGTGTGTGTGTGTGTGGTATATAAATATCTATATATTTATATATAGCTTATCCCAGGGCCTGACCTATCATCAGCTACTAAACAAATGTATTTATTAATTCAGAAATATTTATTGAGGGTCTCCTATGTGTCAAATACTGAGATACATTTTGGAGATAGAACAATAAACAGGTAATTAGAATATTGTGTGATAAGTGCTATTATAGAAGAAGTAGACAGAGTTCCCTGTGAGAGCCAGCAGGAAGGGCAAATAACTGGTAGGGCTCCCCAAAGGAAATTCTGTCTAAATTGAAACTGAGGTGTGAGTCAGAATCAGCCAGATGAATGGGAAGGGGAGAATGAGAATAGCACACAAAAAGCCCTGAGGCAAGATGCAGTTTGGCAAATTTGAAGTAAAAGTATTCAGTAGTTCAGGTTGGAGAACAGAGTTATGGGGAAAGATGAGGCTGGAGAGAGGTGAGCAGGGCCAGATCATGAAGGTCTTGTAGGTCAGATAAAGAGTTTGTAGTTTACCCTATGGCAATGGAAAATGGTTAAAGCAGGGGATCAGAAGCTCCAATGCCTTTAGGGGAAGGCAGGTGGCCTAAAAAAATGTCCTAGAGGAAGTGATGGGGCCTGCAAAGACTGCCAGAGTACACACTCACCTGAAAGCATTCGAATTTGAATTTTAAAACCATGACCCCGGGAAAGTGCCATGATCACATTTGTATTTTAGAAAAAGAAATTAGATGCATAAAATGGAGCTGGACTAGAGGCAGGAAGATCAGAAGGTACAGGTGAGAAATGAAGGTTTGAGTGAGAATCAAGTGTTGAGGGAGAGAAGTAGCAGGCTCTAGAGATATTTAGGAGGAAGAATCAAGAATTTAGCCTTGGGGATAAATGTGATGTGTGGCTAAGGGATGATGAAATAAAATTCATATTTTATGGCATGACAAGGAAAATTTAAACATAAAACTTTTCTTTATCCATCTGCGCCTCCTCCTTCCCCTTTAGTATGTATCGTACATCTGCATTAACCAGACATCCTTAGGAGATAACATTCTTTCTTGACCTCATCAAGGGTCGCAACTTGGGAGATAGCCTTGCTTCTTAAATCTTGTAAGGGGCCACGAGGACCCACAATCTGGATTGTGTACTGTCAACAATACCTCATTTAATGTAGAGCCCTCTGTCTCAAAAACTTATATAACTGTACTTTGACCTTTAACAGGCTGAACCATTCTCAGAGATTTCAGAGAGGCTGTTCCCAAGTTGTAATCCTCAATTTGGCTCAAAAAAAATTTTCCATTTCTTTCTTAGATTGACTGATTAATTTTTTGTCAACAGGGAGAAGTCAAGATTTCTTTATTACTGTTATTGCTGTTATTGCAATGAGGATTGTATAGGACACAGTGAAAGAGATGGCAAAGAGGTCAATGGTAAGAAGAACCAAACAGAAAGAAACACAAAGAAGTAAAAGGATGAAGGATTAAAAGAACACGCAATCCAAAAGAATTGTATTTGGGCTTTTGACCCTCGATATTGAGTCATGAAGGCAAATTAAAAGCCTGAAAGTTCAAACTGGAGTTCCAGTAAGAGATGCCAGATTAAACACACACTTAATTCCACTTCCTTTCAAAACTCTACTCAAATGACAGAAAAGAGACTTTTAAAAAACACTTCTTAAGAACAAAAAGGACAGGAGAGGAGATGAATGGTAACCGGGTTAGCAGAGCCAGGAAACTGGTGTCCTAACTGACAGAGAAGTCCAAGAAGCAACTATATTTTCACCCAGAACTTTCAAAGGCTCAGGAACTGCTGACACGGGTACCTCTGGAAGTTGCGGTGAGAAGGGACTATAAACAGGAGGTTGGTTGAAAGTCCGGTTAAAATGCTGTTAGACATCCAGACCCCCTCGCTGACTCCAAGCTGCTGGGCAACTGCTCCTCCCTCTTCCCTCATTCCAACAGAAAGCTGGAAGTTTAGTTTCTGGAGCAGATAAAAGAGACAAGATCTAAAGATGTAGCCTTTGGACATTCCTCAGTGAAATAGCCCTGCAACATCAGTAAAGTGTCCAAATGATAAACAAACACCCCCTCCACCTCCCCCCACAGACAACCAAGAATCACTAGGTATCTGAGAATGTCCTCTTATGTGAAAGAGAGACCAAAACAAACAGAAAAAAGCTACTTAAAGAAAATAGACTAGGTAGAAACCTACTTCCTGTTTTCCTGTCTTCCATTCCTCTTGACTAATTTAGTCCCAAAGCCATTAGACCGGCATGAGCAAGTAGGTTATCTATGAGGGGCTGGGGGAGTATTGGAGCAGGGTGAGCAGGACTTCTGTGGGGTGGGGGTCAGGGGTGGTGGCATTGGCAGCCAAGTATGGGGAGTTGGAGTCTAAGTAGAGTGACAAGGAATCCACACAGGAATTGAGCCCAAGTGGGATAAAGAAAATATTTGCAGAGGGAGTGGGAGTGGCAGCAGCAGTAACCTACCAGTATATTAGAGCCCAGATGAGTCAAAGAGGCCATCAGGCATTGAGGGGTGGGTGGCAATAGCCCCAAGCTTGGTGTCAGCGCCTGGGCAGGGCAAGGAGGGTGTCTGACCAGGGGAAGCAGAGGCAGCTATACAGCTCGGGAGGTCAGAATCTGAGCAGAGTAAGGAGTCATGTCCACAACCCGTGTGATATGTTGGAGCCCAAGTGGAGGGAAGATAGCATCTGTGTGGGGTGGGAGGCTGTATGTGACAGTGGCCCAAAACAGGTTATGGGTACCTAAGCAGAATAAGGAGAACAACTGGGGTCCAGGGGAGGTGAGTGTCTGCAAGTGGGGTTTTTGATACACATATTCTCTAGCTTCATCCACTGAGAGAGAGCTTGGAAACAGCATTACTCCAATGGCAATGAACACCTCTACTGCCCAAATCTTAGTCTCTAAATACCATCCTCTTACTAAAAGAAACCAGGGACCCTTGGAGAAATGATTGATTCCAGGGTTGAGATAGGGAAAGTACAAGATAAACCTGGACCACGTTTCTGTGTCAGAAATAAAGAGGTGCTTAAAGAGTGATGGAGACATATCAAAAGAACATAGAAGGAGCTTGATGGGGACTTTCATTAACAAAATTTGAGCATCGGTGGCGCAGTGGTTGAGAGTCCGCCTGCCGATGCAGGGGCCACGGGTTCGTGCCCCGGTCCGGAAAGATTCCCCCATGCCGCAGAGCGGCTGGGCCCGTGAGCCATGGCCGCTGAGCCTGTGCGTCCGGAGCCTGTGCTCCGCAACGGGAGAGCCCACAACAGTGAGAGGCCCGCGTACCGCAAAAAAAAAAAAAATTTGAGCATCAAAATATATAATGATAGGGCTTCCCTGGTGGCGCAGTGGTTGAGAGTCCGCCTGCCGATGCAGGGGACACGGGTTCGTGCCCCGGTTCGGGAAGATCCCACATGCCGCGGAGCGGCTGGGCCCGTGAGCCATGGCCGCTGAGCCTGCGCGTCCGGAGCCTGTGCTCTGCAACGGGAGAGGCCACAACAGTGAGAGGCCCGCGTACCTCCCAAAAAAAAAAATTAAAAAATATATATATAAAATGATAGTCAAAGGTCATAATCCATTGAATAAAATAGTAAGATATATGTCCATACTGATATAAAAAATGAATAAATAAGTGAATGGGCAGAAGAGAAAATTTTTCCTTACTGTAGAATGACAACTAAAAAATTAAGGAATAATAAATTGGAAAACCGCCGTTTGGCAACCATCATAGTAAAAATTCATTCAGTCAAAAAAACTAGTGAGTAAAAGTTTGATGAGGAGCAGAATATATACACAGTCTCAAAGTACCTCCTCACAAAATTCTTACTAATTACACGGAGCAAAAGAGTAACTTCACAATAGAGAAACCTAGCAGACACCACTTAATCAAGTGATCAAAAACAGTCTCAATAATGGGACAAATTGAAACCAGTTATTATCTGACAGGAGGTAATGAAAAGAACACCGCATCACTTTTATGCTATTCTTGTCCCCCAAAAGCCTAACCTGAATTCAATCATGAGGAAACTCAAGGTGAGGGACATTCTACAAAAAAACTGGCCTGTAAAAGAATTGTCAAGGTCATGAAAGCCAAAGAAACAGTGGAATAATTGTTCTAGACTAAAAGAAACTAAAGAGACAGGACAATAAGTGCGATGTATGGTCCTAGATTGGATCCTTTGTTATAAAAGGCAGCATTGGGACAACTGGAGAAATTTAACTGGGGTGGTCTGTGGATTAGATGGCAATCATGTATCAGTATTAATTTGCTGATTCTAATGATTTTGTTAGGTAGAAGCATGGCCTTGTTTGAGGAAATACACACATACTAGTATTGGTGATGATGGGTATCATGTTGGCAATTTACTCGCAAATGATCCAAGAAAAAATTTCTTTATTCTCACAGTTTTTTGAAAATTTAAACTTCTTTCATGATAAAAACAAATTAAATTAAAAATCTATCACTAATATCCTCAGAGAAATAAGGGGATCAAATTAATGAACAGTATGCTATAAAAAGAAACTCATAAACAAGAAATAACTGCTGTAAATTCAAAATATGACAGAATTTTTTTGTCTAGTTACGATCTGCCACCATACTAAGATATCACGTAGTTATTGACTACATTCCCCACACTGCACATTTCACACCTGTGACTCATTTATTTTACAACTGGAAGTTTGTACGTTTTAATCTCCCTCAGCTATTTCTTTCCTCCCCCCCCACCCCCTTCACCTCTGGCAACCACCTGCGTGTTCTATCCGTGACTCTGTTTCTATTTTGTTATGTTTTATTATTTTTGTTATGTTTGTTTTTGTTTTGTTATGTTTGTTATGTTATTATTTATTCATTTGGTTTGTTTTTTAGATTTCACATATAAATGAAACCATACAGTATTTGTCTTTGTCTGATAGCAGAAATTAAAAAAAAAAAAAAAAACGCAACAGAAAGTTTACAAGACAAAGTTGGGGAAATCTTACAGGGAAAAAAAAAAAAAAAGACAAAGATAGATTATAAAGGGGTAAAAATCAAAAACAAAATAAGCCTCAAAATAATTGGATTAGACCAGGAGATCCAGCATCTAAACTGGTACTCAAGAAAGAGAACAGAGAAATCAGAGAGAGAAAGTTATCAAATGAACAATTAAAGAACATTCTCCAGGGGCTTCCCTGGTGGCACAGTGGTTAAGAATGCGCCTGCTAATGCAGGGGACATGGGTTCAAGCCCTGACCCAGGAAGATCCCACATGCTGAGCAGCAACTAAGCCTGTGCACCACAACTACTGAGCCTGCGCTCTAGAGCCCACGAGCCACAACTACTGAGCCCGCACACCACAATTGCTAAAGCCTGTGTGCCTAGAGCCCGTGCTCTGCAACAACAGAAGCCACATCAATGAGAAGCCCACGCACCACAACCAAGAGTAGCCCCCGCTCACCGCAACTAGAGAAAGCCTGTGCGCAGCAACAAAGACCCAACGCAGCCAGAAATAAATAAATAAAACTTATGAAAAGAAAACATTCCCCAGAATTGAAGGACTTACCACATTGAAATGTCCCACCTAGTGCCAGCACAGTGAATGAAAACAGACCCACAACAAGGAACATTACATCATCAAGGCACATCAGAAAATCAGGGATAAAGAGAAGAACAGGTCCCAGAAAGGAAACAAAACTCATCAAAAGTAGGCCACATAGAAAGATTTAGGAGCAAAACTAATCAAAAATAGGCCACAAAGAAAGACTTAGGAATCAAAATGACTTCAGACCTATTAGCAGTCATACTAGAAGCTAGAAGGCAATGAAGAGATACCTTTAAAATTCTGAGGAAAAATTATTTATAACCTAGTATCCCAAATATAGCCAAACTATCAATGAAGTAGGAAAGCAAAGACATTTTCAAGCATGCAAAGTCTCCAAAAATTAATTTCCCAACTACAGGAAATTGTAGTTGTATTCAGGAAGCTACTAAGGGATGTACTTCACCAAAATGAAGAAATAAATCAAGGAGGAAAACATGGACTGGAAAGTCACAACACAGAGAAAGGTGAAGGGAATCACAGGATGATGGTGAAAAGAGATCCTGGGCAGATACTGTGCAGCTGGGGTCACAGAAACCAGTCTGGATTGGAGTGGGTCCAATGGCTCCTGGAGAGATGTTGCCAGATGAAAGCACTGGAACCCCCAAAGCACTTAATGTATTGAGTGAGGATGTAATGGCCGGGGGAAAGTTTGGAGATGAATTAGAAGACTAAGCATTCAAACAAAAAGGTTAATTATTAACTTCCAGGAAACAAAAAGTTTTGCAAGAAAGGAACACTAATCATAGTACATTATATGACTCACTTGTGAATAACATTTACATAGCCTTAATGACTTAATAATCTTAATAAGACTAAGTAACCAAAATTATGATATAATTATATTAGGGAAAGGGGAATGGCACATATAAACCAGTGGTGATGATGGTGGTGGTAGTGATGGTGTGTGTAAAAGAGAGATAAATCTTCATCTTCATAATGGGGAAGCCAATAGATAATAATCTAAAACAGAAAAATCGGTAAGTAGCAGTCTAAACATGTTATTCAAAATATGCTGGAAAATACAAAGGAATCAGTTAAAAGAGCAAAAAGTGAGGCAAGAAAGTGGGGTGGAGGGAACAAGAGGCTACATTTTTTGTTTTTTGTAATAAGTCTTTCAGACTCTTTTCTAGAACGAAAACTAAAAAATAGAAAGAGAGAGAGAGGGAATTGCCTGGCGTTCCAGTGGTTAGACGCTTTCACTGCTATGGACCCAGGTTCGATCCCTGGTGGGGAACTAAGATCCCACGAGCTGTGCATGTGGCCAGAAAGAAAGAAAGAGACAGACAGAGAGAAAGAGGGAGACAGAGAGAAAGAGGGAGGGAGAGAGAAAGAAAAGAAAGGAAGGAAGGAAGGAAGAGGGAGGGAGGGAGGGAGGAAGGAAGGAAGGAAGAAAGAAGGAAAGAAAGAAAGGGAAGGAAAGAAAAGAAGGAAGGAAGGAAGAGGGAAGAAAAGGAAGGATGGAAGGAAGGGAGGAGAAAGAGACTTTATCCATTAGGGAAAAATGTTCAAATTAAAACTCTGTTGAAAACTTGTTTTGAGAGTCTTTATTTTTGAAAATCTGTCCCCCAGGAAGTCCTGGAGCCCCTACTGACTGGAATCTTTCATTGAATGGTGAGAGTTTCTGACATGCTGCGGGGTGCATTAGATTGGAGTCTGGCCTCAGCAAATCTGTCCCCAAGTGCTCATGAAGCATTGATCACCCCATGATGTCTTACTTGTGGGCCCTTTCTCAGAGCATACTTTCTCTTGTTTTATATGCAATTTTAACACATTTGGCTATTTGAAAAGGAATTTAATATAGCAAAAAATTTTTTTTTAATTTTTTAAAAAGCTCCAGATTAAGAAATTTGAAAGTGTGAGAGTGAGACCTGGGTTGAAGTTCTTTTTCTATTTACAATGACGTGTATTCATTTATGGAATAAGTCATTAGTTTCTCAGCCTGTAAAACCAGTAATAATATCCCTATTAACTCAGAATGTTGATGGGAAGTTTGTATTTGCCAGAATTCTTTTGGTTACAAATGAGAGAAACCCAGAAGCCCAAGTCAAGCCAGTTTAAACACAACAAAATAGAAATGAAAATGGATGTGCATGGTGGACTGGGTGCAGGCCCTCATACAAGCTGAAAAGTCCAGGATTCAGATGTTCAAACGATGTTGTTTGCAGGTCTATCTCCCTCCATCTCTCAGCTGTTTCTCTCTATGTTAGGATCTTTTCATAGGCCATAAGATAGACTTGGGCAGCTCCAGGTTTACCTGATTTTATAGCATTAAGATAAACTTCAGATGAACTGCTTTCTTGATCACCCTGACAAAAATCCTAGTACAGATTCAATAGGCCCAGCTAGGGACATGTGCCCATCTCTGAACCAGTCATTGGTGAGAGAGATGGAATATTATGATTGGCCAGGCCAGGCCCTAGGGTTATGACTGACAGACAATGATGTCAACTTCAAAGGTCAGATAAGCACTTTATAATTGCTGAAGGGTGATTCAAATGTAAGTGACAATTATCATCTGCCTGTAGCAAATTAGAAACTGTATTATAAGGGAAGACAGTCTGTGATAAGTAAGCCCTACCCTAAGAGCAAAGGGAAGTGGGCGCCAATAGCACGGAAAGTGACAAGAAAAACTATAAGGGGACGACATAAAACCTTTAGGGGACTTCCCTGGTGATGCAGTGGTTGAGAATCCGCCTGCCAGTGCAGGGGACATGGGTTTGATCCCTGGTCCGGGAAGATTCCACACGCCACGGAGCAACTAAGCCTGTGCGCCACAACTACTGAAGCCCACACGCCCTAGAGCGCATGGTCTGCCACAAGAGAAGCCACCGCAATGAGAGGCCCGTGCACCACCATGAGGAGAGGCCCCCTGCTCGCCACAACTAGAGAAAGCCCGTGAGCAGCAACGATGACCCAACGCAGCCAAAAATAAATAAATTAAAAAAAAAAAACTTTAGAAGTGCAGCATTCTGAGACATTTGGTGTACAATCAGTTTTACAAATTTTATTATACCCTATTGTTACCAATTTAGAAAATTTTTCTATACGTTAAAAAAATCAGTGCTTGCCTACATGTTTAACTTGTCAATCTAGAATGACTTTTCTCCAAGTCCCCAGATAGCTGGTGATTTCACAGGGACTCTGTCCTAGAGGAAAATTAATCTCATAGGGAACATGGTGTAGATTTATTACAAGACAGTGTATTATGAGAACTAAATCAGTCATTTATACAATAAGCTCTTCACAATAATTAAGTTTTCACTTCCACTCTCAAACACAGAATATTGATTGGGTGGGTCTGCTGAAGTAGGGCAATACTCATATTTTCACGTTAAACTTGCTTGGCCAGAACTTGCTACTCTAAAAATATACTCACTTTATCTACATATAGCATGTAAATATATCTCTCGCAGGAGATCTGTGTTCAATCTTCTGAGTTCTCTTTTGCAGTTTCCTCAATAGTAGGGCGTGTGTCGGTGGGACCTGCTCCTGGCAGCACAAAGCACAAGAAGGTTTTTCATGCTGACAGTGCTTATCACAGAAGATGAAATGTTTCACCCATTCTCCCGTATCACAGACAGCTCTGACATTAGGTCCACCAGTTGCTATAGGACATTCCAGGAGTTTCTGTTCAGAGTCAGATCTCCTCCCCAGCTGATCTGTATTGCATCCCATTAGGAATGTCACCATACTTCACATCATGTCCCAAGTTATGACTCTATTAGGAAGAAGAGGGAGAATGAGGAGAAGGAAAGAGAAAGAATGGTTTCTTTCTCTTAAATGAAACACATAGTTCATTTATGAACTGTCCAGACTTTGATTGCTCCCCTCAATCCATTTCCTCTAATTCTTAATTTTACTTACGTCACTCATTGTTTTGGGTCACTATTTTGTATGAATTTCTATGCATCTCACTAATTCCTTGAGGCTTTGTGCTGTTCATCTTCCTACTCATATTACTATTTCCTTATACAGCTATTTAATAGGAAACAAAATGTCAATACCCAAGGTATTCTTAATTCCAATCAGTATAACTCCACAAAGAAAATGGAAGTCTTTGCAGGAGGCAATCCCACTGGTGAGAGGTTAGTTCGCACAAAGAATGTATAAGTTGGCAGGCAAATAGCTATCCATACACTCAAGAGTGCTGCCACATCAGGAGAGGGAGATTGGGAGAGAAAGTTAATGGGGCAGGGAGGAGGTGGGTAGTAGGTAGGTTGGTAGAAAAAGGCGATGGTTAACTGCAGTGTTGTGGGAAGTGGCCATGAGAGAGAAAGCAGAGGGGTAGAGCTCAGGGTGGAATTCAGCAGTCCAACTAGAGGAAAGTAGTTATGTTTGTTTATGTTTCCATGGCAACCAAAGTACCTTAGAAACAGGAAATAGGCCAGGTGGAGAAATAAAGTGAAGTGCAAATCCTCAAATTACAACATCCTTAACTCTGCCAGAGGAGAGCTTCTTGCAGAGTTTCTTTGTATTAGTTTTATAGAAATCACTTGTTTTTAGATTTAATACCTTAATTTTTTTTTTCTGCAAGGCACCTATTTGTCTGGGGTAATGTACACTGACTTCATTTCCATTCAGTCCTGGAATTCTAGAAAGTAGATATAACTCAAAATGGAGATGCCTGGAACACCCTTCCTCCATCTTTTTTACTTCCTTCTTGTAAAAGGTCAGGATTCACCTCCTCTAAAAAGTCTACCCAGACCAGAGAAAAATTAGTCATAGCCATGTGACTGCTGACATGTTAACATAAATATATCCTTGTCAACTCAGAATTAAACTGTAATCTCCTAGTAGGGGACTATATATTTTCAGGTGGCCTACACTCTTTCCCTGGTCATCCATGCTTCACACTGCCACTGGAATTATCTTACACATACTCTTTAATGGTACTCCTTCACCTGCAGAATAAGGGACCATACTCTTTAGGAACATTCAAAACCCTCCTCAATCTCCTTTATATTCTCATCTCCTATTATATTCTTCATCCGTCTTCTCCATCTACTTATTCTCCAAGTCTCAGTTCAAAGCCACAACCTCCATGAAGCCTTATGTTTAGTTATTTTCATGTCTGTTTCTTCCTTTAGAATGGAAGTTCCATGAAGGCTGCTTCCAATTTTAAAATCTATCACTCTTCCGTCTTTCCCCCATACCTATAATTCATTCATTTAATCAACAAATATTTATTGATTGATTGCTCTGTGCCAGGAAAAGAGTGTGAATCAGTAATTCTCCTCTTGTTATAATAATATTGACAATAATTAAAAAAGAGAATAATAGTTAATGTTTATTGAGCACCTACTATTGTATCACGTGCTGTGAGAAGTGTTTTACACTTTTTTTTTTGCCTGTCAGTTTTATTTTTTTTCTCTCTTTTTTAACATCTTTATTGGAGTATAATTGCTTTACAATGGTGTGTTAATTTCTTTTAATAAATTTATTTATTTATTTATTTTTGGCTGTGTTGGGTCTTCGTTGCTGTGCACGGGCTTTCTCTAGTTGCGGTGAGTGTGAGCTACTCTTCGTTGCAGTGTGTGGGCTTCTCATTGTCGTGGCTTCTCTTGTTGCGGAGCATGGGCTCTAGGCACGCAGGCTTCAGTAGTTGTGGCACGTGAGCTCAATAATTGTGGCTTGTGGGCTCTAGAGCTCAGGCTCAGTAGTGTGGTGCATGGGTTTAGTTGCTCCGCGGCATGTGGGATCTTCCTGGGCCAGGGCTCGAACCCGTGTCTCCAGCGTTGGCAGGCAGATTCTTAACCACTGCGCCACCAGGGAAGCCCAGGTGTGTTAATTTCTGCTTTATAACAAAGTGAGTCAGCTCTACGTATACATATATCCCCATATCTCCTCCCTCGTGTGTCTCCCTCCCACCCTCCCTAACCCACTCCTCTACGTGATCACAAAGCACCGAGCTGATCTCCCTGTGCTGTGTGGCTGCTTCCCACTAGCTAGCTATTTTACATTTGGTAGTGCATATATGTCCATGCCACTCTCTTCATCCCAGCTTGCCCTTCCCACTCCCCGTGTCCTCAAGTCCATTCTCTACGGCTATTCCTGTCCTGTCCCTAGGTTCTTCAGAATCTTTTTTTTTAGATTCCGTATATATGTGTTAGCATACGATATTTGTTTTTCTCTTTCTGACTTACTTCACTCTGTATGACAGACTCTAGGTCCATTCACCTCACCACAAATAACTCAATTTCATTTCTTTCTATGGCTGAGTAATATTCCATTGTATGTATGTGCCACATCTTCTTTATCCATTCACCTGTCGATGGACACTTAGGTTGCTTCCATGTCCTGGCTATTGTAAATAGAGCTGCAATGAACATTGTGGTACATGACTCTTTTTGAATTATGGTTTTCTCAGGGTATATGCCCAGTAATGGTATTGCTGGGTCATATGGTAGTTCTATTTTTAGTTTTTTAAGGAACCTCCATACTGTTCTCCATAGTGGCTGTATCAATTTACATTCCCACCAACAGTGTAAGAGGATTCCCTTTTCTCCACACCCTCTCCAGCATTTATTGTTTGCAGATTTTTTGATGATGGCCATTCTGACTGGTGTGAGGTGATACCTCATTGTGGTTTTGATTTGCATTTCTCTAATGATTAGTGTTGTTGAGCATCCTTTCATGTGTTTGTTGGCAATCTGTATTACTTCTTTGGAGAAATGTCTATTTAGGTCTTCTGCCCATTTTGGGATTGGGTTGTTTGTTTTTTTGATATTGAGCTGCATGAGCTGCTTGTAAATTTTGGAGATTAACCCTTTTGTTTTACACTTTAAAAATTTTTTTATTTTGAAACCATTGTAGACTCCCAGAAAGCTGAAGCAGTAGAATACAGAGTCCTGTTTGCCCTTCATCCAGCTTCCCCTAATGGTGACATCTCACATACTTGTATTACAATATGAAAACCAGGAAATTGACATTGGAACAAATACTTTTAACTAGACTACAGACCTTATTCAGCTTTTGCCATTTTTAGTATGCATTCATTCACAGGTGTGTCGTTGTATGAAATTTTTAAACCACACAGATTCATGGAACCACCACCACAATCAAGATAAAGAACTGTTCTATCACCACAACAGAACCCCCCTGTGTTATCACTTTATACTTGTGAGCAACACATACACACACACATACACCATCCCTGTCCCCTAACAACCGTCAATCACCTCACCATCTCCATAGTTTTGTCATTTCGAGAATGTCATATCAATGGAATCATGCAGAGATTGACTTTTTTCATATTTTACATTTATTTTTTATTGAAGCATGGTTGATTTACAATGTTGTGTTAGTTTCAGGTGTACAGTAAAGTGATTCAGATATATATATATACACACACATATATGTGTGTGTGTATATATATATATTCCTTTTCAGATTCTTTTCCATTATAGGTTATTACAAGATATTGAATATAGTTCCCTGTGCTGTACAGTAGGTCCTTGTTGGTTATCTATTTTATATATAGTAGTATGTATCTGTTAATCCCAAACTCCTAATTTATCTCCCCCTTCCCTGTTGGTAAACATAAGTTTGTTTTCTATGTCTGTGACTCCGTTTCTGTTTTGTAAATAATTTCATTTGTATCATTTTTTTAGATTCCACATATAAGTGATATCATATGACATTTATCTTTCTCTGTCTGACTTACTTCACTTAGTACGATAATCTCTAGGTCCATCAATGTTGCTGCAAATGGCATTATTTCATTCTTTTTTATGGTTGAGTAGTATTCCATTGTGTGTGTGTGTGTGTGTGTGTAGATATATATGTATACATATCTCACATTTCTTTATCCATTCATCTGTTGATGGACACTTAGGTTGCTTCCATATCATGCCTATTTTTAATTGTGCTGCTATGAACATTGGGGTGCATGTATCTTTTCTAATTAGAGTTTTTGTCTTTTCCGGATATCATATTTTACATTTAAATTCATGATCCATTTTGAATTAACTCTTGTATAAGATGTGAGATTTAGGTAAAGGTTCTTCTTTGTCTTTCTTTTGACAATGAATGTGCAATTTCTCCAGCACCATTTATTGAAAAGTGTATCCTTCCTCTGTTGAATTGCTTTTGTCACTTTGTGAAAATTCAGTTGGGCAGAGTTGTGTGAGTCTATTCCTGGGTCCTCTGGTCTGTTCCATTGATCTACGCGTCTATCAGTCCATGCTGTCTTGATTACTGTAGCTTTATAGTGAGTCTGTAGCTATCTCATAAGCTTTAACATGAGATAGAGTGATTCCTCCCACCTTTCTTTTTCAAAATCGTTTTAGCTATTCTAGCTCATTTGCCTTCCCATATAAATTTTATTTTATTTTTATTTTATTTTATTTTATTTTATTTTATTTTTTTTTTTTTTGCGGTACGTGGGCCTCTCACTGCTGTGGCCCCTCCCGCCGCGGAGCACAGGCTCCGTAGGCGCAGGCCCAGCGGCCATGGCTCACGGGCCCAGCCGCTCCGCGGCATGTGGGATCCTCCCAGACCAGGGCACGAACCCGTGTCCCCTGCATTGGCAGGCAGACTCTCAACCACTGCGCCACCAGGGAAGCCCCCATATAAATTTTAGAATAAGCTTGTCCATACCTACAAAACAATCTTGCTGGGTTCTTGAATTTTAATATTTTAAAATTTTTTCTTCATGTCACTAATTTTGTTTTTATTAACATTTCTTTTAATTACTTATTCTATTGTATGTCACACAGATGGTCAGAAGACTTCAATTTTCTTGCATTTCTAAGAGATAGGCCAGCCCACTTTTGACATAGTGGTCACCAAACTGTTCCATACATTATCTTTACATGTGTTCTTTAAAGTTCATAGTAACTCTAAGAGGAAGATATACCAGTACTATCTCCATTTTACAGATGGGAAAAATGAGGCATGGATAGAATAAATTATTTGTCTAACATCTCACAGCTGGCAAGTGGTGTAACTAGGATTTGAACCTAAGCAGTCTAATTCTAGAACACACACTCTTATCCTCTGTGTATGCTTCTTTTCTTTCAGAATAATTATTTCATTCAAAACATTTTAATTGAGTGCCTATTATGTGCCAGGGACTGTTCTATATGCTAGGGCAATAGCAGCATGAGTAAAATAAAACAAAATCCTGCCCTCATAAAACTTATTTTAAAAGATGGGGAGAAATTATGGCATGAATGCAATAACTATTGTTTTGTTAAAGCATTACTTTATTATTGCATCTATATTAGGGGCATAGCCACTCTTGGATACGGGGGCTGGGATCTCACCCAAAAGATATGCCTATTCACTGAATCGTTTACCATAGTCCTATCAATCTGGGGTCGGGAAAATCCCTTGGTTGGGAGACAGGAACTAGCTAGAAGACCCAGGGGGGTGGTAAGCTAAGCCACCAAGGGGACACAACTGTCTAGACATTACCTCTTGTGTGGTGGGAAGTAAGACCACACCTGCTCCCAGTAAGTGTTCAGGGGACAGAAGAAACAGGAACATATGCAAAGTGCTTGGGTATTTGCCCGGTCTGAGTAGGTTACAGATCATTCAAACCAAGCTCATGAGTGAGTTAGTTGTAGAATGATCAGGAAATCAGACTGTTCTATACTATTTTCTAAAAAACATTTTATTGATGTGTACTGAACATATAGAAAAGTGTAGAAATCATAAGTGAATACCTCAATGAATTTTCACCCATGTAACCAGAACCCAAATCAATGAAATAGAACATTACTAGCCCCCTAGCTGTCCCTGTGCCCTTGGAGTCACTAGTTCCAATGACAATCACTATCTTGGCTGCAAACACCACAGATTGGTTTTGCCTGTTTCAGAACTTTAGAGAAATAGAATAACAGACAGCAGATCCCCTTTTGTGTCTGGTTTTTGTTTTTTTTTTTTGCGGTACGCGGGCCTCTCACTGCTGTGGCCTCTCCCGTCGCGGAGCACAGGCTCCGGACGCGCAGGCCCAGCAGCCATGGCCCACGGGCCCAGCCACTCCGCGGCATGTGGGATCCTCCCGAACTGGGGCACGAACCCGCGTCCCCTGCATCGGCAGGCGGACTCTCAACCACTGCGCCACCAGGGAAGCCCTGTGTCTGGTTTAACCCTCAACATTGCGCTGGTGAGATTCACGCATTTGTTACCTGTAGTCGTAGTATGTTCGTTGCGGTGCTGTGTGGTATTCTACTGTGTAAAGATACCCTAATTTGTCTATTCTACTGCACATGGACATTTAGGTTGTTTCCAATATTTGGCTATTACAAACAGTACTGGTATTATCATCCTAGATATGCTATGTACACAAAAAATGCACATTGGGTACATTTACTAGGAATGAAATTGCTGAGTCCTTGCATATATATGATTGTGATTAGCTTTAGTAAATACCACCAAACAATTTTCCAAAGTCATAACAATGTTTCATTTTGCTTTCAAGGATGTCCTTTTCTTCTCTCTTATTTTTTTTAGTAAAATATTTTATTGAGAACTCTGACCAATTTCACTGATAAGCAAAAATTTTATAATCTATGCTTGGGTCAGAGTGTTAGAGAGGAAACAGCAAAGACATAGGAAACCTGATAAACAACAAGGTCCTACTTACAGCACAGAAACGAACACAGCGTTGTAAATCAACTGTACTTCGATTAAAAAAAGACTTAGCAAAGCTGAGGGAGGGGGAACCTGGGACAGAGTCACGACTCAGTTCAGCCAGTTATTCTTATCTAGATATTCTCTTTCAAGAGCTAAGCTTTGGAAGTTCTGGTTTTGTTTAATAAAGCACAATGTTCCCTTACAGAGCTGAAATGTTTTCCAATGAATATGAATTAAATTGCCTCATTATATCTTTAGGTTAAATAATTAAACTGTAAGCTTAGGTGGAAAGAGAACTTGTATATTTTCCAACATAACAAATGTTCAATAAATGTCTGGGTGAATAAACAAATAATTAAATGAATGACTTTCCTGAGACTTCACAACTGTGTATCATGGACTGATGTAGCACGCTTGGTTCATTATGCAGACATCAATCCTGGGTCTCAAAATCAATGGTCCAGGCCTTTCTCCCGAGTCTCTACTCCAGGTACCATGAGACAGTATCTGAGTTTTCTTGGCATTATGCATGTAGGATCAATCAGCTGGACAACAACCGACTCAGGTGGTAGAGCCTGGCCCCACCCTCATAGGGGTCATGGTCAAAGAGCAGAGGTGTACAGAGAGAACATATGAAAGAATACGGACACACAGAGTAATGCAACTGTCGCTTAACTGTTCACAAATGTGAATGGGGCTCATTTACATAATTCCCTGACAGGCCTTATGAGGCATGTTATTACGATCTGTGTTTCATATGATAAGGCAGTTCAGAGAAGTGAAGTGAACTGTCCAAGGTCACAACTAGTAAGTGGGAAAGCCTAGGGTTAAACTTAGGTCTGTCTCAATCAAGATCCTGGGATTTCAAAAATGATGTATGCACAGGTAATATAAAAATTAAGGTTGCCTTGGCTCTCAAGTACACGTGGTGTTTTTGCATCTGATGTCAATCAAGTTACATACATTTGGTGCTTACTAGGTACTGAAGATATATGTGTAACTTAAGCTAAAAGTAAAATCAATTTACTTTCTCTAAACAGTCCTTCAGCTTCCCTGGTTAGGAGGTAGCTGGACCTTGAATGAAAAACTGTGTGTTTTTTTTTTTGCAGTACGCGGGCCTCTCACTGTTGTGGCCTCTCCCGTTGTGGAGCACGGGCTCCGGACGCGCAGGCTCAGCGGCCATGGCTCACAGGCCCAGCCGCTCCGCGGCATGTGGGATCTTCCCGGACCGGGGCACGAACACGTGTCCTCTGCATCGGCAGGCAGACTCTCAACCACTGCGCCACCAGGGAAGCCCAAACCTCTTTTTTGATGATCATGGGAAAGATGAACAGGAGCCTGAGTGAGCAGGTCTTAGCCAGGGTTAAGGAAGGCTCTCCAGATGGGGAGATACACAGGAGTCTGAGGAAGGGAGGAAGATGACTTAGCAGAAAAAGGCAGGAAAGGTAATTCAAGAAGGAAGCCTGAATTTTTTTTTTTCCCATCAGAGCTTTCTCTGCTTTGTTTTCATGACAGCTATTCACTTCTTGAAGGCCCAAGAAAGCAGAATAAATTTGAGGATTGTTGGCAGATCCTTGCGTCGCTGGACTGCAGAGAACATAAACACTCTGGGTTACAGATGACGTGGCTGGCCACCTCAGCCACTATTCTGCCCTCTGGATCTGGGTGATGCCAGCCCCTTGGCAACACCGCAGGCCGCTAGGACCCTGGGCTGGGCTGGGGGAGGGGCAGAGCACCAGGTGACACGGCTACACTGCAGTACAAGGCAAAGGAGTGCTAAGAGACCCACTGTCCTGCAGTCCTGCGGCAGATCAGGGGACTGACTGCAGGAATCCTGGGAAGGAGGGGGGAGAGAGAGAGAGAGAGAGACAGAGGGGGAATCACTGGTGCATGGCTCTAGCCAGGAAGGAAATGCTATAAAATTCTGCTTCCTGGCTCAGTTCCCAGTGTAGCTAATGCTTGGAACTGTCCTGTTGCCCAGACAGTTTCAATTTTTTATTATGTGCAGCTCCTGCCTCGGTATTCTTTTTTTTTTTGCCCCTCAGTTTCGGATGGCCCACTGCAGCCCCTACTCATGATTCAGACTGAAATAGCGGCCTGCTTTGCATTCCAGTTCAAGCTACATTTCAGTTCTTGTTTCTTTGAAAAGGTCCTGCCAGGGAAGCAGAATGAAATGTCAGGTTCCGGTCTGGTATTCCCCCCTTAACCTTCACCTTGTAGTGTGATTTCAGTGGGATTCCCACTCAGGCCCAGAATTCCTGCATGTTAATGGGCTGGTCTGATTCAGAAATGGCTGGTGATGACGTGATGATGTCACGGCCCTCTGAGATCATACTCTTTCACGCTCGTTGGACCAGCTGAAATCCAGGTTAGTTAACCCATCCCAATCTCCCTTAGGCCATGCCTATTACACACAAAAAGTTATCAAAGAATTCTCAATTTCTTCCTACAAAGTAACCAGATTTTCACAATGATCTGGTCCACAGACTCACTTGGCTGACAACTGGCTAGTCCTTATCGTTATCTAAACCATACCTGTCCTAAGACAGTTTATGCTTAGCCTTTCTTTTCCTGCCTTGGGCGAAAACAGATAATAGCTTTGCATCACTTTTGCAGTCCCCCCCATCCCAAATCCTTTCCAAATACAGGACCACTTAGATCTTTATCACGGTCCTAAGGAGCTTAAGTTTATGGTTATATGTGAGACATTGGGAACTTAAACTTGGAGATTTTTAAGTATGGAAATCCTCAAGACCTTAGTGCTTTGCCCAAGGCTACATTTGCCAACTTTTCAGTCTGTTGGAGCTGGTCAGAGAGGGCTAACAGCCCTTTCAGAAATGAATATTTGTACTCTGACCCCATTTTTTAAATCTCTACATTTTATGAAGAAAAGCCCCTTTCTAGATATCTCTATATTGTTTAATATCCTCTTTATTTAGAAAACCTCTTTCTGTAGGTTCTGAGCGAATGACCCACGTGTGTTAAGAGGTTGGTCAAGGACACCCCCCCACCCTGAAAAATAAATGAACTTGAACAGTTCACAAAAGAGGAAACATATATAGCCAAAAGACACGTGGGAAAATGTTCAACTTCACTAATAACAAAAGAGATGCAAATTTTTTAAACCAGGTACCATCTTTCATCTATCAAAACTTGCAAAACTTAAAAAAAGAAAAAAAAAAAAAAGGCTATCCAGGGCAGGCAAGTGTGCAGTGCAAAGTCTATTCTTATGTCCTGCTGGTGGTGAGGCAAATTGAGACTGCTTTTAGAGAAATAATCTGGTGATGCATATCAATTATTCTCCTCTTAAATTATCCTAAAAAATTATCCAAAATATATACAAAGAGTTATTCACAAGGATGCAGTGTTATATATGAGTCTGAAAAAACAGGAACATCTTAGGTACCAAAAAATGAGACTGGCTAAATAAATTTCAGTATATTCCCACAGTAGAACATTAATGCAATCATTAGAAAAGATGCTTTGTATAATTTCTAGTAAACTGGGAAAATGCTTTGATTTCTTTTTTTTTAATTTTTGTTTTTTTGAAAAATTTTAAATTGAAGTATAGTTGACTTACAATGTTGTATTAGTTTCAGGTATACGGCAAAGTGATTTAGATAGATACGTAGATAGATAGGTACATACGTAGATAGATAGATGGATGGATAGATGGTTAGATAGATTGATAGACGACAGAGATAGAGATTCTTTTTCAGGTTCTTTTGCATCATAGGTTATTATAAAATATTGAGTATAGTTCCCTATGCTATGCAGTAGGTCCTTGTTGGTTATCTATTTTTTAAAAAAATTTTATTTTATTTTAATGAATTATTTATTTTTGGTTGCTTTGGGTCTGTTGCTGTGCGCAGGCTCTCTCTAGTTGCATTGAGCGAGGGCTACTCTTCATGCCGGTGCACGAGCTTCTCATTGCGGTGGCTTCTCTTTGTTGCAGAGCACAGGCTCTAGGCACACAGGCTTCAGTAGTTCTGGCACGCGGGCTCAGTACTTGTGGCTTGCAGGATCTAGAGCTCAGGCTCAGTAGTTGTGGCACACGGGCTTAGTTGCTCCGTGGCATGTGGGATCTTCCCAGACCAGGGATCGAACCCATGTCCCCTGCATTGGCAGGCGGATTCTTAACCACTGCGCCACCAGGGAAGTCCCTGGTTATCTATTTTTTATATAGTAGTGTGTATATGTTAATCCCATCCTCCTAATTTATCCCTCCCCCACTTCCCCTTTAGTAACCATAAGTTTGTTTTCTATGTCTGTGGATTTATTTCTGTTTTGTAAATAAGTTAATTTGTATCTTTTTTTTCAGATTCCACATATAAGCAATATCATATGATATTTGTCTTTCTCTATGTGGCTTACTTCACTTAGCATGATAATCTCTAGTTCCATCCATGTTGCTGCAAATGGCATTATTTCGTTCGTTTTGATGGCCAAGTAATATTCCATTGTATGTATATACCACATCTTCTTTATCCATTCATCTGTTGATGGACATTTAGGTTGCTCCCATGTCTTGGCTGCTATGAACATTGGGGTGCATGTATCTTTTCGAATTATAGTTTTCTCTGGATATATGCCCAGGAGTGGGATCCCTGGATCATATGGCAACTCTATTTTTAGTTTTTTAAGGAAACTCCATACTGTTCTTCATAGTGGCTGCACCAATTTACATTCCCACCAATAGTATAGGAGGGTTCCTTTTTCTCCACACCCTCTCCAGCATTTATTACTCCAGCATTTTTTTTTGCATAGAGACTGATTGAATGCATTTCTTTTTTTGTTGTTGTTGTTTATTTTTTTGGCTGTGCCGCTCAGCTTGCAGGACCTCCATTCCCCAACCAGGGATTGAACCCAGGCTACAGCAGCAAAAGCCTGGAATCCTAACCACTAGGCTACCAGGGAACCCTCCTATTTGTAGACTTTTTGATGATGGCCATTCTGACTGCTGTGAGGTGATATTTAATTGTAGTTTTGATTTGCATTTCTCTAATAATTAGAGATGTGGAGCATCTTTTCATGTGCCTGTTGGCCATCTGTATGTCTTCTTTAGAGAAATGTCTAGATCTTCTCCCCATTTTTTAATTGGGTTTTTGTTTGTTTGTTTGTTTGTTTGATATTGAACTGTATAAGCATTGTTTTGGGCTGCGTCGGGTCTTAGTTGCGGCACCGGGGATCTTCACTGCAGCATGCGGGATCTTTCGTTGCAGCAAGCAGGCTCTTTGTTGCAGCGCACGGTCTTCTCTATAGTTGTGGCTCGTGGGCTCCAGAGTGCACAGGCTCAGTAGTCATGGCACACAGGCTTAGATGCCCCACAGCATGTGGGATCTTAGTTCCCCGACCAGGGATTGAATCCACGTCCCCAGCATTAGAAGACGGATTCTTAACCATGGGACCACCAGGGAAGTCCCTGTATAAGCTGTTTTTATATTTTAGAAATTAATCCCTTGTCAGTAGCACTGTTTGCAAATATTTTCTGTACATTGTCTTTTCATTTTGTTTATGGTTTCCTTTGCTGTTCAAAAGCTTTTTAAGTTTAATTAGGTCCCATTTGTTTATTTTTGTTTTTAGTTCTATTATCTAGGAGATGAATCCAAAAAGACATTGCTGCAATTTATGTAAAAGAGTGTTCTGCCTATGTTTTCCTCTAGGAATTTCATAGTATCTGGTCTTACATTTAGGTCTTTAATCCATTTCTAGTTTATTGTTGTATATGGTGTTAGAGAATGTTCTGATTTCATTCTTTTACATGTAGTTGTCCAGTTTTTCCAGCACAACTTATTGAAGAGACTGTCTTTTCTCCATTGTATATTCTTGCCTCCTTTGTCATAGATTAATGGACCATAGGTAAGTGGGTTTATCTCTGGGCTTTCTATCCTGTTCCATTGATTTATATTTCTGTTTTTTGGCCAGTACCATACTATTTTGATTACAGTAGCTTTGTAATATAGTCTGAAGTCAGGGCGCCTGATTCCTCAAGCTCCATTTTTCTTTCTCAAGATTGCTTTAGGGTCTTCTGTGTTTCCACACAAATTTAAAAATTTTTTGTTCTTGTTCTGTGAAAAATGCCATTGGTAATTTGATAGGGATTACACTGAATCTGTAGATTGCCATGGGTAGTATAGTCATTTTTACAATCTTTATTCTTCCAATCCAAGAACACAGTATATCTTTACATCTGTTTGTGTTGTCTTTTTTTTTTTTTTTTGCGGTACGCAGGCCTCTCACTGTTGTGGCCTCTCCCATTGCGGAGCACAGGCTCTGGACGCGCAGGCTCAGCGGCCATGGCTCACGGGCCTAGCCGCTCCGTGGCATGTGGGATCTTCCCGGACCGGGGCATGAACCTGTGTCCCCTGTATCAGCAGGCGGACCCCCAACCACTGCGCCACCAGGGAAGCCCTGTGTTGTCTTTTTAAATCATAGATTCAATTTCAGTACTTGTGATTGTCCTGTTCATATTTTCTATTTCTTCCTGATTCAGTCTTGGGAGATTGTACCTTTCTAAGAATTTGTCCATTCCTTCTAGGTTGTCCATTTTATTGGCATATAGTTGCTTGTAGTAGTCTCTTATGGTCCCTTGTGTTTCTGTAGTGTTGATTGTAACTTCTCCTTTTTCATTTCTGATTTTATTGATTTTGGCCCTCTCCTTTTTTGTCTTGATGAGTCTGCCTAAAGGTTTATCAATTTTGTTTATCTTTTCAAAGAATCAGCTTTTAGTTTCATTGATCTTTTCTATTGTTTTCTTAGTCTCTATTTCATTTATTTCTGCTCTGATCCTTATGATTTCTTTCCTTGTACTAACTTTGGGTTTTGTTTGCTCTTCCTTCTCTAGTTGCTTTAGGTGTAAGGTTAGGTTGTTTATTTGAGATTTCTCTTGTTTCCTGAGGTAAGCTTGTATTGCTTAAACTCCCCTCTTAGAGCTGCTTTTGTTGCATCTCATAGGTTTTGGATCATCATGTTTTTGCTTTCTTTTGTCTCTAGGTATTTTTTAATTTCCTCTTTGATTTTTTCAATGATCTATTGGTTGTTTAGTAGCATGTTGTTTAGCCTCCACATGTTTGTTTTTTTTGCAGTTTTTTTCTTGTAGTTGATTTCTAATCTCATAGCGTTGTGGTCAGAAAAGATGCTTGATATGGTTGCAATTTTCTTAAATTTACTGAGGCTTGCTTTGTGGCCCAGCATGTGACCTATCCTGGAGAACGTTCCATGTGCACTTGAAAAGAATGTGTATTCTGCTGCTTTCGGATGGAATGCTCTATAAATATCAATTAAGTCCATCTGGTCTAATGTGTCATTTAAAGCCTCTGTTTCCTTATTGATCTTCTGTCTGGATAATTTGTCCATTGATGTAAATGGGGTGTTAAAGTCTCCCACTATTATTGTGTTACTGTCAATTTCTCCTTTTATGTCTGCTAACATTTGCCTTTATATATTGAGGTGCTCCTATGTTGGGTGCGTCTATATTTACAATTGTTACATATTCTTCTTGGATTGATCTCTTGATCATTATGTACTGTCATTCATTATCTTTGTAACAGTATTTTTTTTCTTTTTTGGCCATGCTGTGCAGCTTGCAGGATCTTAGCTCCCCGACCAGGGATTGAACACGGGCCCCCTGCAGTGGAAGTACAGAGTCTTAACCACTAGACCACCCAGAAATTCCCTAACAGTCTTTATTTTAAAGTCTAGTTTGTCTGATATAAATATTGCTACTCCAGCTTTCTTTTGATTTCCATTTGCATGGAATAACTTTTCCCATCACTTCACTTTCAGTCTGTATGTGTCTCTAGATCTGAAGTGGGTCTCTTGTAAACAGGTCTTGTTTTTGTATCCATTCAGCTAATTTATATCTTTTGGTTGGAACATTTAAGCTGTTTACACATAAGGTAATTATTGATATGTATGTTCTTACTGCCATTTTGTTAATTGTTTTGGGTTTGTAGGTCTTTTTTTTTTCCCCTCTTCTTTTGTTCTCTTGTGATTTGATGACAACTTTTAGTATTGTGTTGGATGCCTTTTTCTTTTTTGTGTGTATATCTATTATAAATTTTTGGTTTGTGGTTACCATGAGGTTTTGGTATAGCAGTCTGTATTTATACATTTATACATTTTTTTTTTTTTTTGCTGTGCTGCAAGGCATGTGGGATCTTAGTTCCCTGACCAGGGATTGAACCCCACCCCCTGCATTGGAAGCATGGAGTCTTAACCACTGGACTGCCTGAGAAGTCTCTTGTGCATCCATTCTTTTCCCAAGTTCTTGGATCAGGAGTGGGAGAGGTGGGCTGGATATTGTGAAGACAACAACCACTATGATCCTAAGAGAAGAAAACAGAAGAAGGGCAAGCTCAAATATAACATATGAGAGAATGTGTGCACCAGTTACAGCAGCAGGTCTAGGGAGACTGAGACCAAGGAGGAAGACCCTCCCTAGACTGAGGCTTGAGAAAACCTGCTAAGGACAGTCATAAACCAGCTAAGGACAGTCATGAAACACTTTAAAAGTGTTTAGGATTGACTGCTAATAGGTATGGGACTTTTTAAGAGGGGATGAAAACGTTCTAAAATTAGATCGCCATGATGGTTGCACAAACCTGTGAATATACTGAAAAGTGCTGAGTTATATACTTTAAATAGGAAAACACCTTAAATTGTATATGAAGCATATTTCAATAAAACTGTTTTTTAAAAAGTGTTTAGAAGAAGAAGATAATTATTAACTATCGCTCAGGCATAAAGCTCCAGATTTCAAGTGACAGACAGAAAACCATGCCTCTCCTATTCAGTGTTCCACTAAGGAGAATGGAGTTAAATGTGAACTGACGTGCAAGATGTGGGAAAGATAATAAGTGAGCCTCTGTGTATATTAACGCATATATGTGGAATCTAGAGAAATGGTACAGGTGAACCTATCTGCAAAGCAGAAACAGAGACACAGATGTAGAGAACAAACATATGGGCACCAAGGGGGAAAAGTGGGGGTGGGATGAATTGGGAGATTGAGATTGACATATATACACTACTATGTATAAAATAGATAACTGATGAAAACCTGCTGTGTAGCAGGGAACTCTACTCCATGCTCTGTGGTGACCTACATGGGAGGGAAATCTGAAAAAGAGAGGATATATGTACACGTATAGCTGATTCACTTCACTGTACAGCAGAAACTAGCACAACATTGTAAAGCAACTATACCCCAATTTAAAAATCAATAAATAAATAGACTTAGACTTATTTGCTACAAAAAAAAAAAAAAAAAGACTCCAGAGCCCAAATAAATTACCTCCTAGGGCACTGAAAGAACTTGTAGGTGTAGTCACTATTTACCCCATAATCTGAGAGAAATTATGGAGAATTGGGGGAGGGAAGAGAAGACAGGCACACATACAGATTTTTCAGAAGTGGCATGGGTAGGATGAAAGTGAAAGGAATTCTCCCAGAACCCTTAATAAAATCAAAGCTATTTCCAAACTCTATAAGGCAGAGACTTCGTCGGCTGGTTCACAGCTGTACCCTCAGCTCCTAGAACACTGCGTAACCTGTTATAGGCACTCAAATGTTGCAGAAGAATGGGGCGCAAGAGGATGGTCATGTCCCAGGTCTCGGGTGAGTCCCTGGGACAAGCCGCCAAGTGAGGGTCTTTGGCTTCACACAGGAAAGAATTTAAGAGCAAGCCATAGTAAAGTGATAGCGAGTTTATTCAGGGATACACACTCCATAGACCGAGTACCAGCCGACTCAGAAGGCGAGAGGCTTCGGGGTGCCAGAGTGGTTAGTTTTAATGGGCTGGGTAATTTCATAGGCTAAAAAGTGGTATGATAATTTCAACTATTTGGGGAAAGGGCAGGGGTTTCCAGGAATTGGGTCACTGTCCACTTTTTGGCCTTTTATGGTCGACCTTGGAACTGTCACAGCACCTGGGGTTATGTCATTTAGCATATGCTAATATATTACAATGAGCGTATGTATAATGAGGCTCAAGGGCTACTGGAAGTCGAATCTTCTGTCATCTTGGGCCTAGCTGGTTCTAACCAGTTTATACTGTATCCTTAATAGCTATGTCTTTCTTTTAAAAGTTATACCCTACCCGCTTCTCTCCTGTCTCACAAATATTTGTTCAAGGTTGAGTGTTGGCTCCCTCAGGATTGGCCGTAGAGGGAGATGCTTAACTTAGGAATTTAAGCTACATACAAAGTGAATCTTGGACAAAAAGACTTGGTGAGTGTTGTGTGACTGTTGTTACAAATTGGTTTTGTATTTGTTCAAATGCTTTGTCTGCATCTATTGAGGTAATCATATGGCTTTTCTCCATTGTTCTATTAACATGGTAAGTTACGTTAATTGATTTCAAACCAATCTTGGGTTCCTAGGATAAATCCGCTTGGGAATGTTGTATTATCCTTTTTACCTATTGCTGAATTCAATTTGCTAATATTTTGTTTAACGAGGAAGCCATCTGGGCCTAGGGGAAGATTTTTCATTCCAAATTCAATTATTTGATTGATATAGGACAATTCAGGTATTTTATTTCTTCTTGAGTCGGTTGTTACAATTTGTCTCTTTCAAGTAATTTATCCATCTCATCTAAGTTGTCAAATTTTTATTGGGGTAAAGTTTTTCATAATTCCATTGCTGTCTTTTTAAAATCTGTAGGATCTATAGTGATCTATAGATCTATAGGCTCTAAGTCATCTTTTTTTGCACCAAAAACTAAATCTTGGGACAAGAGTCAGACTTCAAATTCTAGGCAAATAGAATTGCAATTGGTTGCTATGTTTCTTAGGTCTCCTATTCTTATTTTCCTTTCACTGCCAACCTTGGAGGATCAGTTTTAGATTTAATTAAAGCTGTTAGGAAGAAAGGTAGACTCCAGAAACAACAAATAGCAAGCTGAATGTTGATCTTGGGTGAGATTCTAGAATATGTTTATGAGCAATGCAAAACACTTGGTGAACACTGAGAGCTGTCTTATATTCACTAAGAACAATTTTGCTTTATTTTCTAATTGTTATGTTGCACAGTTGGGATTGTTTAAACTCATATTTACTGTGGGCCTATTTTGTACCAAGCATTGTGCTAGATGCAGGCAAGACAGGGCTGAGAAAAACAGACACACTCTCTGTGCTTACTATGTAATGAGGGATATTGTCATTAAAACAATAAGTAATGAATAAATATATAACTACAAAGTGTGTTGAGTGCTATGAAGAAATTGTGTGAGATTATCACAGGGATACCTCATTTAGATTTAGTGGTGGGAGGTGGGGGTGATTGGTCCAAGCAAAGCCTCCAAGAGGAACTCATACTTAAAGACGAGTAGGAGTTAGCCAGGGAAATATGGACAGTGAGAGTGTTCTAAGCAGAGTGAACAGCACAGGCAAAGATCTTGAGTGGTGAGTCTGAGGAACTGAAAGAAGGCTAGTGTTGCTGGAAAGTAGTGGGAGAGTGAGATGAGTTGGGGCTGGAGAGCCGAAAGGGTCAACATTATGCAAGGTTTCAAAGCAGTTGGCCTTCATCTTACAAGCACTAGAAAGCCATTGAAGTTTAGGCAGGAATGTAGCATGATCCAGTTTTGTTTTACTTTTTATTACAAAAAATTTAAACATATATGAAAACATATGATAGTATTATGAACCTTCTCATGTGCCTACGATCAGCTTCAAAAATTATCAATTTACAATCTTCTGGATTCAGGAATAACCAGAAATCACCAGGAATTCTTGATGTTATAAATTATTCTGTATTTTTCATAACACTTTATTTACATGTTTTAAGTAATAATAAGTGATCATAATTATAAACAGCGAATCAGTTTTCTGTGATAAGGTTATACTAAAAATTTCAGAAGCTTGCTATAAAAAAGCAACGAAATAATAAATGTACAGTTATTATTATAACCCAACATATTGTGACAAGATTAATTTCAATAACATGTAAACATGGTCTCTACCTGATACAACATTTGATAATGGAAAACGCTAAAGGACAATCTAAAAAGTTAACACAAATTAATGCCAAACAAAAACCATTTTAAAAATTGAGAGATAATGCTACCAATATTTAGCATTTAAAAGTCAGCATGGGGCTTCCCTGGTGGCACAGCGATTGAGAATCCGCCTGCCAATGCAGGGGACACGGGTTCAAGCCCTGGTCCGGGAATCCCACATGCTGCGGAGCAAATAAGCCCATGTGCCACAACTACTGACCCTGTGCTCTAGAGCCCTTGAGCCACAACTATTGAGTCTGCGTGCCACAACTACCGAAGCCCGCGCACCTAGAGCCCGTGCTCCACAACAAGAGAAGCCACTGCAATGAGAAGTCCGTGCACCGCAACAAAGAACAGGCCCTGCTGGCCGCAACTAGAGAAGGCCCGCATACAGCAAAAAAGACACAATGCAGCCAAAAATAAATAAATAAAATAAATAAATTTGTTTTAAAAAAAAGTCAGCATGGGGGCTCCACTGGTGGTGCAGTGGTTAAGAATCCACCTGCCAATGCAGAGGACACGGGTTCGAGCCCTGGTCCAGGAAGGTCCCACATGCCACGGAGCAACTAAGCCCATGTGCCACAAATACTGAGCCTGCGCTCTAGAGCCCATGAGCCACAACTACTGAAGCCCACGTGCCACAACTACTGAAGCCTGCGCACCTAGATTCTCTGCTCCGCAACAAGAGAAACCACCTCAATGAGAAGCCCGTGCTCCACAACGAAGAGTAGCCCCCGATCACCGCAACTAGAGAAAGCCTGTGCGCAGCAACAAAGACCCAGTGCAGCCAAAAATAAATAAATAAATAAATCCTCTGGGTTTGGTCTCCAGCCTTAAAAATAAATACATAAATAAAAGCCAGCTTTCTTGGGCTTCCCTGGTGGCGCAGTGGTTGAGAGTCTGCCTGCCGATGCAGGGGACGCGGGTTCGTGCCCCGGTCTGGGAAGATCCCACATGCCGCGGAGTGGCTAGGCCCGTGAGCCATGGCCGCTGAGCCTGCGCGTCCAGAGCCTGTGCTCCGCAATGGGAGAGGCCACGACAGTGAGAGGCCCATGTACCAAAAAAAAAAAAAAGCCAGCATTCTTGATGGAGAGGGTGTGGAGAAAAGGGAACTCTCTTACACTGTTGGTGGGAATGTAAATTGTTGCAGTCACTATGGAAAACAGTATGGAGGTTTCTCAAAAAAGTAAAAATAGAGTTACCATATGATCCAGGAATCCCACTCCTAGGCATATACTCAGACAAAACTATAATTCAAAAATATACATGCGGGCTTCCCTGGTGGCGCAGTGGTTGAGAGTCCGCCTGCCAATGCAGGGGACACGGGTTCGTGCCCCGGTCCAGGAAGATCCCACATGCTGCAGAGCGGCTGGGCCCGTGAGCCATGGCCGCTGAGCCTGAATGTCCAGAGCCTGTGCTCCGCAATAGGAGAGGCCACAACAGTAAGAGGCCCGCGTGCCAAAAAAAAAAAAAATGTGTGTGTGTGTGTGTATATATATATATATATATATATATACACACACACATACATGCAACCCTAAATGGTACAGATGAACTGGTTTTCAGGGCAGAGATAGAGACACAGATGTAGAGAACAAACGTATAGACACCAAGGGGGTAAAGTGGCGGGGGGTGGTGGTGTGATGAATTGGGCGATTGGCATGTATACACTAATATGTATAAAATGGATAACTAATAAGAACCTGCTATATAAAACAATAAATTAAATAAAATTCAAAAAACAAACAAAAAAAACCCATGCAACCCTATGTTCATAGGAGCACTATTTGTGATAGCCAAGACATGGAAACAACCTAAAGGTCCATCAACAGAGGAATGGATAAAGAAGATGGGGTATATACATACAATGGAATATTACTCAGCTATAAAAAAGAACAAAATAGGGACTTCCCTGGTGGTGCAGTGGTTAAGAATCCGCCTGCCAATGCAGGGGACACAGGTTCAATACCTGGTCTGGGAAGATCCCACCTGCTGCGGAGCAACAAAGCCTGTGTGCCACAACTACTGCGGCTGCCCACTAGAGCCTGTGCTCTGCAACAAGAGAAGTCAGTGCAGTGAGAAGCCTGCGCACCAAAACGAAGAGTAGCCTCCACTCGCTGCAACTAGAGAAAGCCCACATGCAGTAACAAAGACCCAACACAGCCAAAAATAAATAAATAAATAATAAATAAATTTATAAAAACAAACAAAAAAAGAATGAAATAATGCCATTTGCAGCAACATGGATGGACCTAGAGATGGACTTAGTCCATGGATGGACTAAGTGAAGTAAGTCAGAAAGAGAAAGACAAATACCATATGATATCACTTATACGGGGAATCTAAAATATGACACGAACATATTTATGAAATAGAAACAGACTCACAGACATACAGAACAGACTTGTGGTTGTCAAGTGGGAAGGGGGTGGGAGAAGGAAGGATGGGGAGTATGGGGTTAGCAGATGCAAACTATTATATATAGAATGGATGAGCAACAAGGTCCTACTTACTGTATAGTGCAGAGAACTATATTCAATATCCTGTGATAAACCATAATGAAAAAGAATGCATGTATGTAAAACTGAATCACTTTGCTGTACAGCGGAAATTAACACAACATTGTAAATCAACTATACTTCAATAAAATAAAAAAAAAAGTCAGCATTCTTAAAGTGAAAATTTTAAACACACAAAAAATTAATTGCCTGTCTAGTAGTCTAATCTTTGTTTCATGACAATATTGTAGATATAAAAGAAAGTTCTTTCATTTGCATTAATGTCAGTCGAATTGCTAAAAAAGTATCTAAAAGCACCTTTAAGTTAGGCATTAGAGTACATGTTGGTTCATACAAGTTCATTTCCCCTTTAACAATGAAAATATTTTGTCTGCCTGCCCTGATTTTGGTTTTACTGTTGAAATTGGTATTACTTTTGCAAATCCAGATTTGAGATCAGTTTCTTTTTTTTTTTTTAAATAAATTTATTTATTTTTATTTATTCATTTTTGGCTGTGTCGGGTCTTTGTTGTTGCACGTGGGCTTTCTCTAGTTGTGGCGAGCAGGGACCACTCTGTTGCGGTGCGCGGGCTTCTCATTGGGGTGGTTTCTCTTGTTGCAGAGCATGGGCTCTAGGCACACGGGCTTCAGTAGTTGTGGTGCGCGGGCTCAGTAGTTGTGGCTCATGGGCTTAGCTGCTCCGCGGCACGTGGGATCTTCCTGGACCAGGAATCGAACCCATGTCCCCTGCATTGGCAGGCGGATTCTCAACCACTGAGTCACCAGGGAAGTCCCTTAGATCAGTTTCTGATTTCATGTCAGTGCATTCTACAACATTCACATCTCTTCTCTTTGCATTTCTTCTGTTGAAGTATATACAAATGACTGTAATTCACAGTGAATATTCAAACGCTAAAGAAACACCAACCTCGAACACTATGGAGTAGTATGTGTTTGAATAGTGGAACATTCAGATTTCCCGGCACTACACAGAATCCCAGTTCGAAATTGCCAATTTAAGGACTTACTTTGCCTCCCAAACTTGTTATTTCTTGGATCACTACTCGTTGGATTTGTATAAAGTAAATTATGCATCTAAACTTATTAATATTTTTTTATTTGCAGGAATACTTGCCATTAGCAGCAGCCAGAACCCCCAACACACACTTATGACATGACAGTGAAGGTAAATTGACGTGGATGGGTTCATACTATGCTTTGGAATAGGTAAACACCATCATTTTAACAGTCTCAGTGCAGTCTAGCATCTTTCTGTTGACACAGTAATAGTCTGAGTGGAACACAAGGTGGGCATTAGAAATTTAGGGAGAGGGACTTCCCTGGTGGTGCAGTGGTTAAGACTCTGAGCTCCCAGTGCAGGGGGCCTGGGTTCGATCTCTGGTCAGGGACCTAAATCCCACACACATGCCCCAACTAAGAGTTTGCATGCCGCACCCAAAGGAGCCCATGAGCCACAACTTAGGAGCCCACCTGCTGCAATGAAGACCCGGCGCAACCAAATTAATTAATTAATTAATTAAAAAAGAAATTTAGAGGGAAAAAAAGATAGGATAATTAGGGAGGGTGAGGATGCTCAAAAAGGAGGGAGAGCTACAGGACAAAACAAGCTTGTTTTTGTGTATGAGGAATGAGTAGGGAAAGCGAAAACAGTGGGGGTCCCAGTTGATGAGATCAGATGGCCCCCGAAACAGCCTTCTGGCAGGATTTCATCAGCACTTGTTTGGGTAACTTTCTGTTGTCAATGGGAAACCTGTGAGACTTTCTCCTCCAAGATGAACCAGGCCCAACACACTTGCCACTTTCGCTTGTTCCCTGGTGGCTATTTGCAGTCTGCAATTGGCTGCTTCACAGTCCTCCAGCTTGCCATAATTTCGTTAATTTCGTTCATTTCATTAACTTCATGGGAAGGTGTCAGTGTATGCAGATTAGGTGCTTACATGGTCTCACGTTTGTCAGCTGGCTCAATTCAGCTTCACTCTTGGATCATTCTCTTCTATACTCTCTATTTCATTCCTTGAAAAGGCCAAGTTTTTCTGTAAGCGGAGGCTTTGGTAAAGTCCCTTCCTTGCCAGTTTACCCTGACTTTATATCCACAGTCTAAGGCTGAGCTATTCTTACTCCTTTGATTACTGGAGTTACCAAATCCCTTTTTGTCTAGGCTACTGGTTTCCTGTAGAAACTGTTCCTCTATCTACATGCTCATCCAAATGTTGTTGTTACATAAATAAATGGACACACATACAATAAATTACTTGTAAAGAATGATGTAGATCTATTATACACTGATGTGGATTATTAGGTTAAAAGAAAAAAGTAGGGACTTCCCTGGTGGCACCGTGGTTGAGAATCTGCTGGCCAATGCAGGGGACACGGTTCGGCCCGTGTGTCACAACTACTGAAGCCCGTGCGCCGCAACAAGAGAAGCCACCGCAACGAGAATCCTGCGCACCGCAACGAACAGTAGCCCCCGCTCGCCGTAACTAGAGAAAGCCTGCGTGCAGCAACGAAGACCCAACGCAGCCAAAAATAAAAATTAATTATTTATTTTTTTAAAAAAAGAAAAGAAAAAAGTAAGTCACCAAACATTTGTTTTGTTGTGTGTGTGTGTGTGTGTGTGTGTGTGTGTGTGTGTGTGTGTGTTTATAATTGCATAGAAATAGTTCTGGAAGGATACATTCTAAACTCTTGACTCCCGGGTTGGAGTATATATATATGACAGGAATAAAACAATAATTTCATTTTCACTTTAATTCGCTATTATTTTTATTTGCATGTATTACTTTTGTAATTTGAAACAAAAAATTTTAAAACTAAAAACCTTGCTTTCCTTAGATTCACTTGAACCCTAATTTGGTGGTATCCCTGAAGGAAATTCCTCAACTAGACTTTCTTCTGTTCTTCTTTTTTTTTTTAATTGTATTAATATGTATAAAATAGACTTTCTTCTGTTCTTGACTGAACAAGGATTAATGGCGCACCTACTCTGTGCCAGGTACAGGAAGAAGGGTTAGAGAGTTAGAGACGAGAGACACTGGTGTCCTTTAAAGACTTCAGAGTTTAGAGGGGGAGAGAGAAGAGAAAACAAGAAATTAACATACAGTGTGATAAATGCCTCAGAGCTACATCTGGGGTGTTGCAGAGTAAAAGAATGAACAGAACCAGCTTGGAGGAGAAGGGGGAGGTGGGCGGGAAAGGCTTCTAGAGGAAGTAATCACCATAGCAGTCTTGTCTCTTCCCTATTACTTTATTCTTAAAAATTTCAGATATACAGAAGAGTTGAAACATCTGCAGATCCACCACCTATGTTTTACCATATTCACTTACTAAGTAATAAAAATAAATAAATGCTAGAACATTGGAAACTTCACCCCTAAATATTTAAGCACTTAACTCTTAAGAATAACATTCTCTTACACAACCACAGTGTCATGATCAAGCACAAAAATTAACAATAATCCCTTTTATTGGAGTTCCCTGGTGGCCTAGTGGTTAGGATTCCAGGCTTTCACTGCCACCGCCCCAGGTTCAGTTCCTGGTTGGGGAACTAAGATCCCCTCAAACCACGTGGCACAGCCAAAAAAAACCCCCATTAATCCCTTTTAATCATCTAATAGCTGTTCCATATAAAAATCATCCCAGGGCTTCCCTGGAGGCGCAGTGGTTAAGAATCCGCCTGCCAATGCAGGGGACACGGGTTCAAGCCCTAGTCCGGGAAGATCCCACATGCCGCGGAGCAACTAAGCCCATGCACCACAACTACTGAAGCCCGAGAGCCTAGAGCCCATGCTCTGCAACAGGAGAATTCACCGCAATGAGAAGCTGCGCACCGTAACGAAGAGTAGCCCCTGCTCGCCGCAACTGGAGAAAACCTGCATGCAGCAACGAAGACCCAACGCAGCCATACATAAATAAATAAATAAACAAACAATAAATTTATAAAATAGCAGTCTTCTTTAAAAAAAAAAATCCCAATGTCCCCAAAATGTCTTTTATGGGTTGTTTTTCTCCAGTCCAGGATCCAGTCCAGGCTCACACACTGCACGTTACTATAGTGGTTCTGCACTGTGAGAACTTGGTTCAGCTGGAGCTATGTTTGCCAGAATCCTGTTCCCCGGATGGTTTCAGGCTAGAATTAGTCAAATGAAGGAATGTGCATGCGATTTGGAAAGCAGAAATAAAGCAGCAAATACGACTCTCTGAAGGTCCTTGTGGTTAGATGTGGTAACTGTTGGAAACAGAAGTGTTAATGACCTCAAGCTTGTCCTTGCTTTGCTCTCCTTAGTGTCCAGAAACACTTCCCAATTGTTGACCCTGCTGACCAACAGTGGCCCCGGGCCCACCTCCAGACACTTGCTGGTGGGCCCGCAGAGGTGGCAGTTTCACGAGCTTTCCCATCACAGTCCCATGTCAGCTGGATATGCTTGGCTTCCCATATTGGTGACTCCTTTCCGGATCCTCTGACTTCTCTGTTGGCCCTTCACTTCTCCAGCTCCTTCCAAAACTGTGTAAACTCTAATTTCCATAGTAAACTCCTCATCTCATAATTCACGGTGGTTAAGCTTTCCTGACGGATACACTTACTGGTTCTGGCTGTGGTCTCAGGGAAGTAGACTCTTAAGGAAGGGAATCTGGAATTGGTTTTCTGATCTGATTAAATTTAAATGCATTAATGATTATTGCCAGTGGTAAAGGGGGCCATGGGTATTCCACGGCATTCAGTGGCAAAACAGTCGAATTCTCACTTGCAGATAATGTTCACTGTGATAAACGCCTATGGAAGGCAGGCCTTTGAGTAACCAAATATTTGCAGCCCTAGAACATTTTAGTACAAACAGTGAGCTCTGTTGGTTGCTTCTAAGTATGCTGGAGAGTTTGGAGAAAGAAAATAATAAGCTTAGGCCTTTAAATTCCCAGCCCAAAATCTGGGAAAGGGACCAAAAAAACTTCTCTGACTGCCCTAGAAGAAACTTTTATCTCTTGTAGCCTCAGGGTCAAGATTTCTGATAACCAAACCCTCAATTTTTACTTGCAGGGAACTGAATTTCAATACAAATTGAATTCATAACCAAGCAGGGTCTCATGTTAACATAAGACATTGATTGGGAAGGAGTGAGACCCTGAATCTTAGGATAGGGACATATGGACAGATTCTGATGAAACTGAAGTCCTTAAACTCTAAATTCTGCTGACCCTCCTTCAGCAATAAAAATGAAGTTACTCTTCCCTTACCTGAAGAACCTGTAATGATCTCCCCTGAAGTATTTGCCTCGCAGGGGACTGCTCATCCTCCTAGGAACCTAACCCCACCCACCTCTATTAGATCTGTGACCTGATTGGAGTGATAGCAGGGGCTAGTGTGACCCATGAGGAAGCACCATACACATCAAAAGAATATTGAAAGTTTGTCAGTTTATATATTGTTTCGCTTTTTTGTTTTGACATAATTTCACCCTTACTGAAAGTTATAACAATAGTACAAACAATACTCTTTACCTTTCATCAAGACCCCCTCCAATGCCAATGTATGTTGACGGAAACCCAGAGAATATGCATGAGGATGGATCCCAAAGGTGTTGGATCAGGATGGAAGGAATATAATTGTGGACTGGGCTGAATGTGTTAACATGGGTGCACTAAGCAGAGATTCTGGATTTAATGTATTTGCTCGTGTTGGCTGGGAATGGCTCTAACAGTTTGATTAAACCCAAAAAGGGCTTGCACTGAATGAAGCTGAGATGTCGGAATTTCTAATACAGAAGAGGAAGGTATTCAGAATACTAGAGTAGATTTAAAATGTAAAACCAATGAACACTATTCCTTGGTAGGATCCAGAGGACTTTTGAGACATGCATTGGTGAGAAGAGCACCAGCACCCTTGAAGAGCTCTACAGCGGCTATTCTCTAAAGGCAGGGCATGGTGGTGGAAATGCAGTTATCAAAACGGGCTCCCTGAATTAATGCAATGGAAATGATGGGATATCAGGGTGTCAGGAGCAAAGTGGAGGCATTTAGTAACCAAGACAAGTTAGTGTAGTTACTTTAATGGGCAGCGGAGCCAAAGCAGGCATCATAGGGGTTTGGATGACAGAGCTTTGGCACCAGCTAACTGATCAGAGTGTCCCTGGGACAGAAGTGGACAGGCAGCCTACTGAAGTCTTACTTGGTTTGTGTGAGTGGGAAAGTTCTAGTTGTAGTGAACAGAAGTCTGACTTCTGACAATAGAGCAAGAGCCCTTCAGCCAGTTCTTCAATTGGAGCCAGTTCATAAACCCTGACTCGCTGGAATGAAGGGAAGACTGGGACCACTTGAGGAAGGAACCTGCTCTATTGCCAAAAAGTCATACTGTAAATCTTCTGCCAACCCTTTCCCCTGAAGGGACCTGCAGCCATTTACCAGGGCGACTGTGCATTAGGAAGAGGAGATAACCAGATTTTTAGGGGATTATGGAATATTGGCTCTGAACTGATGCTAATCCCTGGAGACTCAAAATGTCACTGTGGTCCACTGTCAAAGCAGGGGCTTAGGGAAGTCAGATGATCTTCGGAGTTTTGGGTTGGCTCTATCTCACGGCATGCCCAGTGGTTCCCAGAACCCATCCCATTATTATTTCCTCAGTCCCAGAACACATAGATGGATATATATTGCAGCTTAGATAGGTGTCTGGGTAGATATATTCAGCAACTGTTAGACATTTCCCTGACCCAGGGAGGAAAGGTTCTCATTATAGAAAAGGCCATGTGGCAGTCACTAGAACTGTGTGCACTTACTGAAATAGGAAACCAAAAATGTATCGCATTTCTGGAAGGATTGAAGAGATTAGTACCACCAACATGGTCTTGAGAGGTACAGAGGTAGTTATTCCTACCATATTCCCCACTCAAATCATCTATTTGTCTGTCCGAAGACCGATGGAACTTGGAGAATTACAATGGATGATCCAAACTTTGTGACTCAATCACATCTGCTGTTCCAGGTATGATTTCTTTCCTAAAGCAAATCAACATATCCCATGGCACTTCGTTTGCTATTGACTTGGCTATAGAGCTTTTTACTCTATACCTTTTAGAAGAGATCACCCGATGCAGTTTTCTTTTAGTTGGCAGGGCCAGCAGTACACCTTCACTGCTCTACCCAAGGGCTCTACCAACTCTCCAACCTCTGTCATAGTCTAGTCTGCAAAGACCTCTGACCTCCTTTGCATTCCACATGAATGCAAGTTGGTGCTGCTTGTTGGCAGGAAGACTCAGTTCCTCATCACATGTGACCCTCCACAGGGACGCACGTGTCCTCAAAACATTGTGGTGGGCTTTCCCTAGAGCAATCTAAGAAAGAGCAAGGTGGAAGCTGCATTGTCTTTTATGACATAGTCTCAAAGTCATACCCTATACTTCAACTTACTGACCAATATCCTGTGGGTCGCACAGGTCAGCACTATTGAATGTGGGTGGAGACTACCCAAGGCCGCAAATACCAGGAGGTAAGGATTATTGGGGGTCATGACCGAGGCTGGCTCCCATAGTCATGAAAATTATAAAGTTCTTCTTTCCCTCTGTCCAACTTTTTGAAATTTGGAGTTGCTTCAAAATATGAATTTAGGGCTTCCCTGGTGGCGCAGTGGTTGAGAGTCCGCCTGCCGATGCAGGGGACACAGGTTCGTGCCCCGGTCCGGGAAGATCCCACATGCCCCGGAGTGGCTGGCCCCGTGAGCCATGGCCGCTGAGCCTGCGCGTCCGGAGCCTGTGCTCCGCAACGGGAGAGGCCACAACAGTGAGAGGCCCGCGTACCGCAAAAAAAAAAAAAAAAAAAAAAAAAGAATTTATTTTTTAATGCTATATACATGCAAATACTATTATTCTTAATATTACCAATTTAGTGGATCAAGTCTTAGCCCAGAAGACAAGGACCCCGGCTTCAATCCTGAATCTGATACCAGCTTAGGACGTGTCTTTCTCTTTAACATCTTTGGACCTTAACTTCCCTGTTGTAGGTATTTGTTGTAAAATGAAGAACAAATACCTACCTGCCCCTTCCTCCCTCCCACAAAGAGGTTGGTAAAAGTGCTTTAATTTTTAAAAAATTGACCCTAGAGGTCAATCCCATACAGCTCCTAATTTTACAGATGTGGAAACTGTTCTCTAGAGAAGTGAAGGGTTTTACCCAGGATCATACAGCTGGTTAGTGACAGAACCAGTATTAGAGCTCCAGTCTCTTTAATCTCCAGTGCCTGCCTGACTATACTGCCTCTGTCTTAGAAGAAAAGTGCTAGAGAAATTCTGAGAATCTTCACATTATTGTGACAACTCATAGAGTAAGGGCTAGCTATCAGCCTAGAGGAATATCTCTACCATTGTGGTTTTGAACTTTGTAGTCTCAGGATCTTTACAGTTAAAATTATTGGGGGTGGGGGTGGCGGGAGCTTCCCTGGTGGCACAGTGGTTAAGAATCCGCCTGCCAATGCAGGGAACACGGGTTCGACCCCTGGTCGGGGAAGATCCCACATGCCGCGGAGCAACGAAGCCCATGTACCACAACTGAGCTTGCGCTCCAGACCCCGCGAGCCACAACTACTGAGCCCGCGCACCACAACTGCTGAAGCCAGCGCGCCTAGAGCCTATGCTCCACGACAAGAGAAACCACTGCAATGAGAAGCCCGTGCACCGCAACGAAGAGTAGCCCCTGCTCGCCGCAACTAGAGAAAGCCCGGGCACAGCAACAAAGACCCAACACAGCCAAAAATAAATAAATTAATTAATTTTTAAAAAAATTATTGAGGACCCTCAGAACTTTTGTTTATGTGGATTATATCTGTTAATACAATATTATTGTATTAGAAATTAAAATTAATAAAACATGTTAAATGTTTTAACTGCTTTTAAAATAAAATAAACCTGTTGTATGTTATGTAAAGTTTCTAAAAAGTTTTTTTAGATTTTTATTTTTTTTTATTGAAGTATAGTTGATTTACAATGTTGTGTTAGTTTCAGGTGTAAAGTGATGCAGTTATATATATGTATATATTTATTCTTTTTCAGATTCTTTTCCATTATAAGTTATTACAAAATATTGAATATAATTCCCTATAGGTTCTTGTTGTTTCTCTATTTTATATTATATAACCATTTTATTAAAAATGGCTATATCTTCCAAAAAGGAAAAAAATAGTGAGAAAAGAGTGGTTTCGTTCTACAGTTTTGCAAACCTCTGTAATGTCTGGCTCATAGAGAACAGCTGAATTCTCATAACTACTTCTGCACAGTCTATTGCAGTATCATATGTCATGTAGCCTCTGAAAAATTCCACAGTCTGTTCACAATAGAATGAGAGGGATAAAGACATTTTAGCATTTTTATGAAAATAGTTTTGATCTCATAGACCCTCTGAAAGGGTCTCAGGGTTCGCAGACCACACTTTGGGAACCCCCATTGTCATGCTATGCCACAAGATTCTGTTTTGTCCTATCTTGCATTTTCATTAATTACTAATGAAGTTTTTGTAGCTAATTTTCATTAACTACAAAGTAATTAGTGCTCATCAGTTTTGCAGATGATACAAAGCTACCAAGGGATTACTATAAAAGCTGACAGAATAAAATATTTACATTATTTCAGCAGACCAGATTCAAACAAAATTAAAAGTGAAACGTCCTGCATTTACATTTTGCTTTTTTTTTTTTTTTTGATCAGTTGCACAAATACTAGAAGCACAAGCTGGGAAAAACTGGCCTGACAGCAGTTTGTATGAAAAAGATCTGGCTGTTTAGGTCAACCACAAGCTAAATATGAACAAACAGCTTACATATAATGTTAAGAAGCATCGATAAAAGTGTAACCACTGAGCTGCAGCAAATAGGCAGGGCTCCCTTCCTGGAAGAGGGGTGGGAGAGGATGGAGTTCTTACACTTTCTTTGCTCAAACCCTCACCTGTATTCCCAGACAGTGCAAGGGGATTGGATAGGAGGCAGGCAGCATTTGCACTCTGCTAACCATGTGGTTTGAAAAGTTTAAATTAAAAAAAGCTAAATCTACAAGCAAAAGTTCTCTTGAGTCCTACAGGCCTCCACAGCCAAGGACAAGGACATTCTTCCATGTTGGACCCACAGGTCTCCAATACAGTGTCCAGCCCCCAGTCTGCATCAAGGGGGCAGCCCTGTACAGGCTGTGGCTCCAGGCTGCTAGTGGGAGCTGTTTTCAGATTTCCTCTGGCTCTCCAAAGTGGCTCACCCCAGCAATTCACTCTGGCCACAGGCCCCTGTCTAGTGGGCCCTAAGTTGCTGTGAGACACTCACACATCACCTTGAGGCCATTCTCAACATCACCCTTCTGAACGTGGCTTGATCACCTGGGTGGAGCTCAACTCTTCCTGGCCTGGCCCAGAGGGAGAAAGGGCCTTGGCTCCTTCCTGCCTGCTGTATCTTTGTGCCCTTGTTGTAAAGTGGTTCCTCCCTCTCCCTCTTTGGTCAAGAAACAGTTCAGAAGTCAGAACTGATGGCAGTTCTGACTGCCATCAGTCAGAACTGAAAAGATGACTCTGATTGGCACACACTTCACACAAAGTGATGGCTTCTCCCGTTCTGCTCCAGTCTGAGTCAGTCTTGAGGATGCCCTTCTAGTCTGGACGTTCCACATTAGAGGATCATTAATGATTCCAGAGGTTGACAGAGGTGGTGCCATCTCCAGAGTCAGATGAAGGTTCAAATCCCAGCTTTGCTGCTTGCTAATTGTACGACTTCTATGAGCCTCAGCTTCCCTATTTATAGAATGAAGATGATAATATTGGGTATTATGAAGACTGAATGAGATAATCATGTAAAGTGCTTATCACAGTACCTGACACATGATGATCGTTCATTTAATATTACTGTATAAAGTATATTTTATACAATTTTTTTCTTTTTTTTTGGAAACAGAATCTGAAGAGATGCCTTTCTGGCTACAACAAAGGCTTACTGCCATTGTTTTGAGCAGAAGTGATGCTCCTGGGCCATTGGGCCACAGGCATCTCCTTTTCAAAAGAGTAGCTTTGCTCTACATTTGCATAAGTAAAAGTCCTCTTAAGCGGTTTCCCTAGAATGAAAATGGACTAACATTAGCTTTGAAATGACAGATTTTCATTTCCCCCCCACCTTTCCTATCAAGGCTTCAGAGATTTTAGGGTCAAGTTTCCGTGGGAGCTCCAACTCTCAGAGTCTGTGTGTGTCCCCACTCCCTATCCATGGCAAGGAGAGCTCAGCCCTAGGAGGTCGCTGTCCGTGCATTCAGCCAGGCCTGTCCCTGACCCAGCCAGGCCCAGGGCAAAAGTGCAGATGGACACCCATAGACCATATATCTAATATTTAAAAGTTATAAGTCAACACAGGGAACTATACTCTATCTTGTAATAACCTATAATGGAAAAGAATCTGAAAAAGAATATATATATATATATATATATATATATATATATATATATAACTGAATCACTTTGCTGTACACTTGAAACTAACACAACATTGTAAATTAACTATACTTCAATTTTAAAAAATAAAATTCTCATAGGAATAATTTGAAAAGAAAAATAAATAAATAAAAGTTGTAAGTCCAGCTAAGAAATTATTAGATAAAATATAGTCTATTTTCTGGACCTAGAGATTATCATACTAAGTGAAGGAAGTCAGAAAGAAAAAGACGAGTACCATATGATATCACTTATATGTAGAATCTAAAATATGACACAAATGAACTTATCTACACAACAGAAAGACTCACAGGCATAGAGAACAAACTTGTGATTGTCAAGGGGTGGGGGGGTACGGGAGGTATGGATTGAGAGTTTGGGATTAGTAGATGCAAAGTATTATATACAGAATGAATAAACAACAAGGTCCTACTGTATAGCACAGGGAACTATATTCAATATCCTGTGATAAACCATATGGAAAAGAATATATATGTATAACTGAATCACTTTGCTGTACAGCAGTAATAAACAGAGCATTGTAAATCAACTGTACTTCAATAAAAGAAATTTAAAAATATATATATATAGTCTATCCTCCTACCTTGACAAATATACCTTCAGAACAACCAGGAAGGCCTAGCTCTAATTTAGAATTCCTGGACTCCTTAGAGTTTCTCTCCAGAATGTCGGGGTGCAGGCAGAGCTGGCATCTCCCTCTTTTAACCCTACACCTCCAGCCCATCCCGCACAGGGCCTTGGGGGCATGCCTGTGGCTACCTCAACCAACACCTCCAAGTTCCACTACACACTGAAATTTCAGTCACTTTTGGCCACCTTTCAGGCCTAGGGATGCACACATAAGCAACCCAACCTGTCCTTGGGTTGATGGGCCCAGGAAAGGGGCCCACGCAGGCTCTGGAAGAGGGCTGAAGGGAGATGGGAAAGGAATTCTAGGATCCCAGGTATTATATGTATTTGTGGGGAGAAACCACCCAGTGGGCACATTTTCTCTCCTCCCTGTAGGGAAGGGCAGAACTACGGGAGGGCCAGAGCAGGGCCCTCTAAAGCACAGGCCCAAAGTTGGAGCCCCTCTTGCTCTGGTCTTAGCATGTACTCCATTCAGTGAATATTTATTGAGCACTTACTATAGGCCAGACCCTGTGCTGGGTGTCGAGGATGATGCAGTCAAGAAGACTGAGTGGTCTGTGCCCTCAAGGAACTTAGACTATAAGGGGAGTTGGACAATAAAGAAAGGAGCAAATAAATAGCAAATATTTACACATTTGGGGGAAAAATCGCTGAGGGGGGGCCTACTTTGGTTTGTGTGAAGGTAACCGAGGCTGAGTTATGAGGGATGAGAAGAAGCCAGGGGAGCAGAGAGTTGAGGGAAGAGTGTTGTGTTCAGATGGAACTGAAAGAATGCCAGGGAAAAAGGAGCATGGGAGCATCTGAGGATGAGGTGGAGGTGGGCAGGGGCCAGGCTCCATCGAGCTTTGAGGCCACATCCAGGAGTTTGGATTGTACGTACGTGAAGAGTGTTAAGAAGGGAGTGATTTAATTTATACTTTAAATATCTCACTCTCGCTGCTGTGAGGAGATAGGATGGTGGGGTGCAGCATGGAAGTGGGGAGACCAGTTAGGAGGTGGTGGCGGCAGTTCAGGTGCGAGATAATGGTGGCTGGACTAAGTTGGGGCTATAGGAGGGAGAAAAGGGCACAGATGAAGGCTGCATCCTCAGTTCTTGCTGATGCTTAGAGGCAGGTGAGTGTGAGGAAGAAAGAAGTGTCAGGGATGAATGGCCTCTTCCCCTCGCGTCATGGCCACGTCCTGTTTCAGTCACGGCTGCCTCTTCCACACGCAATCCCTCCAACAGATGCTTCAAAGGCTTAAATAGTCAAACCGGGACTTCCCTGGTGGTCCAGTGTTTGGAATCCACCTTCCAATGCAGGGGACCCGGGTTTGATTCCTGGTCAGGGAACTAACATCCCACATGCCATGGGGCAACTAAGTCCACGCACTCTGGAGCCCATGCACCACAACTAGAGAGAAGCCCAAGCACCCAATGGAGAGCTCACACGTCGCAACAAAAGATCCCAGGTGCCGCAGCTAAGACCCGACACAGCCAAATAAATAAATAAATATTTAAATAGTCAAACCTGTTGACATTTGCCTCTGCGAGATTTTTCCCATTGTTTTTTAATCTCAAGTCCTTTCTCACTTCAAGACTTCATATTATTTATCTATAATTTCTTTTTCTTTTTCAAATTGGAAATTACTTTTATAAGGTAGTACTTTTCAAACTGCTGATCGCTACCATTAGTATTGTGAGATCAGTCTACTGGGTAGGGACAAGAATTTCCTTTCTCATAGGATAAGATAGGAGTGGAATGGAGTAGAATAGATTAGATCAGAGTCCATCTGACATAATAAGGATAAATACTGTTTTATGATCTTTTGCTTTAATTATGAATTTATATTTGAGTGTATTTACTGGGCTGAGATGTCTCACATATTTCTTACCGTGGGTCATGGTTTGAAATCCCCTTTACAAAATTTAATGATAAAATCTATTTTATTCCAAATCAGCAATTTTCCCAGCATCATTCAAAGAACAGTCTTTTCTGTCACCAATGATTTATGAGTCTTCCTTTAGCATGTATAATATTAAATTCTAATTCAGGCAGTCAACAAATATTTGAAAGCATCTACTATGTGCCATACTCGTGCTGCATGGGGGGAATGAAACAATGGTGAATAAAAATACAGTCCCTCTCCTCTCTCCTGGAGCTTATATAAATGCTGAAGTATGTTTTTGTGTTGTCTACTCGGTTCCAACGGTCTTTCTCTGAATTTTTGCCCCAGTGGCACAGTTGTTATCATTGTACTTTTTATTTATTTAAGTTAGTTAAGGGCTAAGCATTGTGCTAAGTGCTTTGAATCCATTTATTATTGAGTATTATTCCATTTAATACTCAAAATGATGCTATAAATGGTATTCTTGTTCCCACTCTCCTGGATGAGGAAACTGAGGCTACTAGACATTAGGAATATTTCCCAAGGTGACTATATTTGTCCATTCAGGCTGCCGCAACAAAATACTGCAGACTGTGTGGCCTAAGCAACAGAAATTTATTTTCTCACAGTTCTGGAGGCTGGAAAGTTCAAGATCAAGGTTCTGGCAGGGCTTGGTTTCTGGTTTCTGGTGAGGGCTCTCTCCCTAGCTTGCTGATGACCTCCTTCTTGCTGTGTTCTCTCATGACCTTTCCTTTGTTCTCAGTCAAAGAGAGAGAGACAGATCTCTTTCCAAGTACAGTCACATTTGGGGGTTAAAGCTTCAACATGTGAATGGTGGGGGAACCACAATTCATTCTACAACAGTGACATGTCCAGGAAGTGGTGGAGTCACATTCAAACCCAGGTCTACTTCCTCCAGAACCTGAATTCTTACTTATTCCCATTTCTCCCTGATAGGGCAAATCCCATCTCATTATTTTTATTTACTTAAAAAATAAAAAAAGCTATTCTTGGCCATTCTTTCAGATGAACTTCACAAATCACTTTTACACATTCTGCGCTCATAAGAATAGACATCTTCACACCACTGAGTCGCCCCATCCAGGAACATGGCATGCTATGTGCTGTCTCTCAGGGAATTCATGTGCTTGTCCGTATGCTGGTCTCACACACATTTCTCATCAAGGGGTTTTCTGAGGCGATTTTATTTTTAGTTTAGTGCTTCTCAAACTTTGACGTGCATACCATCACCTGGGAATCTTCTTAAAAAGCAGAGTCTGAGTCAGCAGGCCCCCGGCAGAGGCTAGGATTCTGGATTTCTAGCAAGCTCTCAGGTGATGCTGCTATGGTGCTGGGGCCCACACGTTGATCTTACTAGGTTGTAGTTATGCTATTTTAAGTGGGATTGTTTAGTTTAATATTTTAGAGCTTGTTACTGAGATTATCTAGAAAAGCTAATGATTTTTATTTGACCAGTTCTGCATACTCTCCCTTCCTGAGCCCAGCAGGCTTGCTTGTCGCTGTGGGGACCAGCTGGAGCTGCCAGGGCCAGGAAGAGGGTTTAGGAAGAGGGGACCTTCACCCTGCTAAAAGGGAACCTATGGCATCCATGCCTGGAAGTCTAGGCAATTGGGACAATTTGCCTGGCAGCAGCCCTCCTCCCACCCTCACCCGCCATGATACTACCTTTCTGTGTGATTTAGACCCAGACCCAGTGAATCGTAGAGCTTGGCAAAGAGTCAAGTATGTGCTCAGTGAACACTTGCTGGGTGAATGAATCTAGGGCAACTCTACCCCACCCCCATAAACTCTCCTTGCTGATGGGGAAACTGAGGTCCAGAGAGAGGAAGCAACCTGTTAGAGCTGAGTTACTGGTCTGGCTGCAATGAGAACTCAAGTTGCCTGCCCTCAAGGACTTCTCTGATGGTCCAGTGGCTAAGACTGTGCTCCCAGTGCAGGGGGCCCAGGTTCAATCCCTGGTCAGGGAACTAGATCCCACACGCTGCAAATAAGATCCCGCATGCTGCAAGGAAGATCCCACGTGCTGCAACTAAGACCTGGCACAGCCCAATAAATAAATGTTAAAAAAAAAAAAAAGTTCCCTGCCCTCTACTCAGAGTTGCACCTTGCTCTGGGCCCTGAGAGACATCAGAGAAGCACAGACCAAGATGAGAGAGGCCCCAGAATCACAGCACACACAACTGAGAAGAGGCCTTCAAGATCATCTCACCCAGGGCGTCCTAATCAGGGGTATGTTGGAAGTACCCCACACCTGCCTGGGCCTCATCCCTGAAGAGTCTGATTCAATAGGTCTGTTGTGGGCACTACAGTCTCTAAACAATCCTGAGATGGTGAATCAGGTACACAGCCAGCCTGGGAACCACTGTCCTGACCTAATCCCCTTGTTTTACTGAAGAGGAAACTGAGGCTGGGAAGGGAAGCAACTTGCTGATGGCCACACAGAACCACTCCATAGGACCACCTTAAGACCTAAGCTTTAGGAAGTCAGGAATCACATCCAACCACGGGCTTCCTGACCAGGAGAAGGGGGAGGGGAAGGGTCAGAGAGGCTGAGGCTCTCCGTCATCTCAGAGATGTCACCGTCATCTCTTACCTGGACTAATGAAATAGCTTCTTGGTTTCCCTGCTTCCATTTTTATTCCCCTTGAGTCTATTCTTTTTTTTTTTTAATGTTATTTATTTTGATGTTTGAACTTTTTTTTTTTTTCCCTTTGGCTGTGTTGGGTCTTCGTTGCTGCGTGCGGGCTCTTCTCTAGTTGCAGTGAGTGGGGGCTACTCTTTGTTGTGGTGCGCGGGCTTCTCACTGCGGTGGCTTCTCTTGTTGCGGAGCACCGGCTCTAGGTGCGCGGGCTTCGGTAGTTATGGCATGCAGGATCAGTAGTCGCGGCACGCGGGCCCTAGAGTGCAAGGGCTTCAGTAGTTGTGGCGCATGGACTTAGCTGCTCCGCAGCGTGTGGGATCTTCCCAGGCTAGGGATCGAACCCGTGTCCCCTGCATTGACAGGCGGATTCTTAACCACTGTGCCGCTAGGGAAGTCCCCCCTCGAGTCTATTCTTAATGCAGCATCCAAAGTGAGCCTACTTTAACCAATGTCATATTATGACACTCTTCTGCCTCCAGTACTTCCTGCTTTACAGTAAAAGCCAAAGTCCTTACAGGACCTCTGAGGCCTTACATAATCTGGTCCCACCATCTCTGCTGTCATCTTCTTTACACAGCACTTTGCTCGCTTTGCTGCAGTCAGACTGGCCTCCTTGCACGTTCCCACACTTCAGAATCTTTGTGCTTGCTAACTGAGGCTTGGAACATTTTTACCCCAAGTCATGCTCTTGGCTTACTCCTGTAACCTTCAAATCTTCACCCAAAAGTCGCCTTCTAAATGTTAGGTATTTCCTGACAGCTTCAGCCCTCCCTGTCCTCCTTTCCTGCTTCACCATTTTTAATAGCACATATGCCCTTCTCATATACATATTTATCTAATACGCTATCTAATTTTCTAATTTATTTTGCCTATTATCTGTATTTTACCTTTAGAAAGTAAGCTCTATGTAGACTGGAGGACAGGGATCTTTGTCTCTTTTGCTCACTGCTACATCCTTGGAGCCTAGAACAAAACCTGGCATATAGTACATTCTTGACAATAATTGTGAATACATTTAACTAATAGCTCTGGCTATTCTTTTATCATTTTGGAAACAGTAAGAGTCAGGAAAAGAACAATTTTAAGCATTCACATTTCATGCTAAAAACCTCCAAACAGGGAATTCCCTGGCAGTCCAGTGGTTAAGAGTCGGTGCTTTCACTGCAGTGAGCCCAGGTTCAACCCCCGGTCAGGGAACTAAGATCTGACAAGCCACGCGGAGTGGTGGGAAAAAAAAAAAAAGCCTCCAAACAATGTTTATGAGAGCATGCTCAATGAAAAGGCAGGCTACAAAATCACATGGATACTATGATTACAAATTTGCAATTTGTGTGTAAGAAAAAAGATGGTGCACAAAATTTGCATTAGTTCTCACTGTAACATTATGACGGATTTTTCCTGCTATTTTCCAATTACATGTAATAGTGCCTCTAAAACAAGACTTTGACTTACAGTACTGAAGTAGGAACAACATGACATCCTTTACAGAAAAGTGAAGCAAAGCAATACCTTACCTTTTTGACGGTGCCGGGAATAGGTCTGGAGAGGACACTGACCTTGCCACTGTGGTTATCCGTGGGGAGAAGCAGGAGCACATTGATGGTCTCTACCAAAGGGCTTTTTCTGTAAATCATTTACAAAAATAACATGTTCTTATACTGTGTAATTAGATTGAAAAAAAATAATAAGTCTAGAAGAAGCCTCTTTAGAAAAAAACAGTCTGGTCCGTAAGGAAAGGTTTCACAAAGCAACAAATCTCCACTTCTTCCCCCTGCCAGGCTCCAGGGGGCTTCCCCTAAACACAGTCGTGGGGGGGCTGGAGAGAGACCTGGAGAGCTCCTCTGCCCCTGAGGATATGGCCCCAGGGACACACTCCCAAAGTCCTCAGCCAGTTTTGGGGTGGCTGGGTGAGGACACCCTCTTCCCTTCTCCCTGTCTCCAGCAGGGCTCTAAAACCTCCCCTCAGAGACCCCCAGCGTTGGGGGGGGAAAGAGTCGATGGGCCCTCTGAAAGCGGGATCCACACAGATTCAGTCCACCCAGAGAAAAAAAACTGGGGAGAGACTGTGGCCTCCCAAGTGAGACAGGAGGGAAGGGGACAGGGCACAACGTTTAAAAGAATGGCTAGGGGCTTCCCTGGTGGCGCAGTGGTTGAGAGTCCGCCTGCCGATGCAGGGGACACGGGTTTGTGCCCCGGTCTGGGAAGATCCCACATGCCGCGGAGCGGCTGGGCCCGTGAGCCATGGCCGCTGAGCCTGCGCGTCCGGAGCCCGTGCTCTGCAATGGGAGGGGCCACAACAGTGAGAGGCCCGCGCACCGCAAAAAAAAAAAAAAAAAAAAAGAAGAATGTCTAGCTGTTGAGGACACGACAAAAACTGGTGAGAACTGATTAGGCCCAAGATGGCGGAAGATTCGACTCCCAGTACACCTTGAGTGTCATTATACATATGCTCATTGTAACACATTAGCATATGCTAAGTGACACGCCCAGAGGTGCCATGACAGCTCGGAGGCTGACCATAAAAGGCCAAAAAGTGGGCCGTAGCCCAATTCCTGGAAATCCCCACCCCTTCGCAAAATAATTGGAATAATCCTCCCACTCCTTAGCCTGTGAAATTACCCAGCCCATTAAAGCTAACCACCCCATATTTCAGGGCCACTCTCACCTTCTGAGACAGACCACGTTATGCCTAAGGCATGTGTATCTAAAAGGCCTCTCACCTTCTGAGATGGCACATGCTCTGTCTATGGAGTGTGTCTCTCTTTCAGTAAATCTGCTTCTTACCTATCACTTTGCTTCTCGCTGAATTCCTTCTGCGCTGAGACGTAAAGAACCTGAGTTTCATTAAGTCCGAGACCAGGTGTGTGATTTCAATTAAAAGACAGTGGGTTCGGGCTTCCCTGGTGGCGCAGTGGTTGAGAGTCCGCCTGCCGATGCAGGGGACACAGGCTCGCGCCCCGGTCCGGGAGGATCCCACATGCCGCGGAGCGGCTGGGCCCGTGAGACATGGCCGCTGAGCCTGCGCATCCGGAGCCTGTGCTCCGCAGCGGGAGGGGCCGCAACAGTGAGAGACCCGCGTACCATAAAAAAAAAAAAAAAAAAGACAGTGGGTTCAACTCCCAGTCTGAGATTTGGCTGGGTTCGAGTCACAGCTGAGGTGCAATTGGGTTCCAGCCCCAGTCTTGGTTGTGCGGTTCCACAATGGTCCTCTGACCGCGAATTCCTGCAGCTCAGCAACCTCTAGACATCAGTGAGGCCGGTTTCTCTCCAGGGTGCATCCACACATGACACATCCCGGTGCACTAGCCTCAGATTATGGAAAGGAGCCCCTCATCAGCCTCCTGTGCCCCTGGTCCGAGAACCTTCTATGATGTGTTCCAAACTCTGCTCATCTCACAGGAGGAAATGAGTGCAATGGAAGTTGTCAAGGCCAGTTTGGGCTCATTCTACCCTATCCCCAGGCACCTCCCCAGCCACCCTCTTTGCCCACTGCCCAGCGCAAGGAGCCGTCTCTTTGCTGCTGACCAGGGCTCAGCCTCCCGGGCCAATCTCCAGGACAGTGAGTTCCACAGCTATGCAGCCTTGGCCAGGGTCCATTACCTGGGCACTGGGCTGATTTGTAAGGCTCAGTGCCTTGTGGCTTTCTCTTCCCCACCCCAGGCCTGACAAGGACAAAAAAGCGCCGTTGCGTTTCTGGGTCTGCGTCGAGCAAGGGTGATTGCCCTCGCGCACAAGCTGAGCCTCTCTCCCACCTCTGCCTCTACAGCCTCTCCTCGGCATCTAGCCAGGGGCCCTGGAGGATCACAGGGCTGGATCAACCACCCGGAGGATAAGAATTCCTCTGCCTGAAGCAGAACAACAGTAACAGCCACAGCTTATGCTCCTTTAGTTTCCAGAAGGAGGATTTTATTTAGTTAGTTAGTTTTAAAATTTATTTATTTTATTTATTTATTTTTGGCTGCGTTGGGTCTTCGTTGCTGCGTGCGAGCTTTTCTCTAGTTGCGTCGAGCAGGGGCTACTCTTCGTTGTGGTGTGCGGGCTTCTCATTGCTGCGGCTTCTCTTGTTGCAGAGCACGGGCTCTAGGCACGCTGGCTTCACTAGTTGTGGCACGTGGGCTCAGTAGTTGTGGCTTGCAGGCTGGAGAGCACAGGCTCAGTAGTTGTGGTACACGGGCTTAGCTGCTCCGCGGCATGTGGGATATTCCCAGACCAGGGCTCGAACCCGTGTCCCCTGCATTGGCAGGTGGATTCTTAACCACTGCGCCACCAGGGAAGCCCCAGGAGGATTTTAGATTCCAGAGGCTATTGACTCAGTTATCATGCAGTGTTCATCCATCGATTCATCAAACATCTGTGGACTGCTGACTCCATGCGGTGTGCCTGGCACTGTGCTGGGTTATAATCTAGCAGGATCAGTGTGCAGATGTCTCTGCTACAAAGAGGAGTAGGGCAAATGCCGCACCCACCCACCCCACCTAAAACAAGCAGCCAAAACAAACCCCTCTCTCTTGGCTAACTGGTCAGCAAATTTATCGAACACTACTGGGTATTGGGGGTTTTCCTGTATTGATCACATATCTGTCCTCACAATAAACTTTTGAGATAGGTATTAGATCACTTACACATGAGGAAGAAGACAGAGGCTTTCCCAAAGTCATACGGCTACTGATGACTGAGATTCAAAAGCCGGAGTTCTTTCTCCTGACCTTGCTGGCAGTCCCAGGTTAAGCTCTGCAGGCTCAGCCCACAGAAAGACTCAGGGCAAGCCAACCTCCCCTGGGCCCTACCCAGACTTCCTACCTCTCCTCCACTGGCCCCTCCCCCATTCCCTCTTCATTCCTTCATTCAGTGAGTCAGTCAAAGACAATTACTGAGCACCTACTAGGTACAAAGCTCTCAGGGAGAGGGGGGAAATGAATCATCAAGGACTTGGTCACCAAAGGCTCTCATAGCCTAATAGGAGAGTATATAGTACATAAATAACTACAATGCCAGATGAAAGGTAAGAAATGTAGGTAAAGCGCTAGATCGAGTTCAAGGGAGGAAAAAATTACTCTGATTTAGGAGAACCTTTGTGGAGGAGGGGCACTGAGATGGGCCTTGAGGATATTCAAGTTTTGGTCCAGCGGAGATATGGGGGAAGGGCTGCTGAGATTTCAGGAAACACCGTAAGCAAAAGGTAAAGGCAGGAAGGGGTGGGAAGAGGAAGCGGGGAAACTATAGGAATCTGGGTGGTTGGAGGACGATGCACCTGAGGGGAAGCAGGAGGACAGAGGTTTAGAAATAGAGAGTGGCCATTCTATAAGTAGTTATTACCTGAAAAACGGTACATTGGGGCCAGATTACAGGGACCAAAACTGCCAAGTTACAGAATCTGGCGCTTGTTTCCTTGCTTACGGGGAGCCATTATGGGGTTTCCCCAGCATCGCCTTTTGGTGGGTAAGGCCAGGTGGCTGCTCTACCTCAGCCTCTCCCGGCCTCCTCTCCAGAGCTGGAACCACAGTGTCAGCAGCCCTGTCCCCCACTGCTGTGTCATCGTTTACTCTCTTTCAAGTGCCTGGCCCACAACCAGCGACCCCCACGCAGCAGCCCAGAAGGCTTCCTTCCTGGGGCAGCAGGGCCGAGTCATTTGGAAACCTCGCTCTGATGAGTTCTGTGATCAAGGTGCTGATACGGCAGGTGGGCCTGCCTCACTGGGTCCCCAGTCACGGAGGTGAACGCGGTGGTGAGTTTCGTTGGCCCTTCACCTCCGCCCTGGGCCCGGCTCACTTTCACTGCCGGAGACGGAGACAGAGATGGAGATGGTGCAGATGATTTGACAATGCCATCTCACAGTCCTGCTTCGCATTTCCTGCCTTCGCCCTTCAAGTTTGCTCTGTCCTGCCCGCCCCACTCTGAGTCATCCAAGGCCAGGCCCCTAACCCACCTCCTCGCCAACCACAGTTCTTCTCTCTAGCCTCACGTAGAGGCTCTGAGGCCGTGGACGTAGGGGAGATAAACTTTTTTTAAAATTTTTATTGGAGTATAGTCGCTTTACAATGTTGTGTTAGTTTCTGCTGTGCAGCAAAGTGAATCAGATGTATGTATACATATATCCACTCTTTTTTAGATTTCCTTCCCATTTAGGTCACCACAGAGCATTGAGTAGAGTTCCCTGTGCTGTACAGTAGGTTCTCATTAGTATCAATAGTGTATATATGTCAATCCCAATCTCCCAATTCATCCCACCCACCCGCCCCCCTTGGTAATCATAAATTTGTTCTTTACACCTGGAGATGAACATTTTGCCACTTTACATCTGCTCTAGAACAAGCAAGCTAACTGCCCCACTGGGGTCCAGTTCATCTCTTCCTCCTTGGAGGGCAGAGCACTGGGTCCGGAGTCAGAAGAACTGGCTGAACTTCCTTTTCTACTGGAAAGACTCATGCAACTCATGAGATCGGCTGAGGCTTGGTTTTCTCACAAATAAAAGAGGTGAAGAGGGGCTTCCCTGGTGGCGCAGTGTTAAGAATCTGCCTGCCAATGCAGGGGACACGGGTTCGAGCCCTGGTCCGGGAAGATCCCACATGCCACAGAGCAACTAAGCCCCTGTGCCACAACTACTGAGCCTGCGAGCCACAACTACTGAGCCCGCATGCCGCAACTACTGAAGCCTGCGCACCTAGAGCCCATGCTCTGCAACAAGAGAAGCCACCACAATGAGAAGCCCGCGCACGGCAACAAAGAGTAGCCCCCACTCGCTGCAGCTAAAGCCTGCGCTCAGCAACGAAGACCCAACGCAGGCAAAAATAAATAAGAAAAATAATAGGTAAAATAAATAAATTTATAAAAGAAAAAGATAAGGAATAAAATGATTGAAAAGAGCAGAACATCAAAAAAAAAAAAAAAAAAGAGGTGAAGAACTCCTGGCTGGCTTTTTCCACAGGCTTGAGATGAGGTCCTGCTGAGACAAAGCATGGGAAAGAACTTTATAAACTGTAAATTAATCTGGGAGTATTATGATTGTGGTTATTAGTTTGTGGAGATTGAGTTCACATTATTGTTTTCTCTCTGGGAATCCTGTTCCTTTTCTTCAGAGAACTTACAGATTTTTATAAGTTATCATTACTGCTAAGCAGATAGTTGATTGGTTTACTGCCTACCTCCTCTCCAGAGTGTAAGCTATGATAGGGTGGGAGTCATGTGTAGGATTGTTTCTTATTATTTTTCCCAGCATCTGGTTCAGTGCTTGGAATGTAATGGAGGCTTAAGGAATAATTAAGTTATATGAGGGCCCATTGCCCATCCTCACCAGAGACATCTGCAAGGCTAGTCTGTCTTGTTCACTGCTACACCCTGGCATGGAGTAGGCAATTAATAAGTGTTTTTTTTGAAGTTGAAATGAACAAACTTCCTTTAAGTCTATCTTCATTGTGAAGTTCTGTTGCTAAAGGATCTATCGCGTTTCCCAGTTGCCCCATCTGTGATCCAAATGCCCAGAGAGGCTCTCTGTGCCTCTCAGAATCCACCTTCCCAGCCTCTTGTCCTTGTCCCACATCTTCCTCTGCTCCAGTCCAGAAAAACTGCCCACCATCCTCTCCCCAAGATATGCTTGTACCACCTGCAGACCTCTGCTGGGGCTCAGTCATTCCCTGTTCCCTTCCCTCAGAGTCCTGTCTGAGCTTCCTTCCTTTCCAAGCCCCTTTTAAAAGTGTGGTGTATATGGGTGTGGGTTTGTGTATGTGTGTGTGTTTAATAGCACTCTGTACCTATTGGAGTATTTCTATTTGGAAAAAAAGACTTTTACATACATGACGTTATTCAAGGCAAACAGCAGCAGCATTGGCAGTGCAGGTATTTTACAAGTGTACAGATTAGGAAGCTAAGGCTCAGAGAAGTTTTATTTGTAATTTATATACCCAGGGATTGGACTTACTTGTGGATCCACGAAAGCAATTCGGTGGAGTGACTTCCACTGAAGAAAAAAAGAAAGAGAGACAGACAGACAGGGACAAAGGCAGAGACAGAGGCAGAGACCCAGAGGGAGCAGGGGAGGAAGAAAGGAAGGGTAGAAAATATGAGTACGTCACACATACTAAGAATAAGTAAAGAATATGTATTATTTGGGGAACGTGTGTGTGTGTGTGTGTACACATGCCAACGAGGCTGTGATGTAAGACCTATTTCATACTATGGGCCATGGTCAAAGTGACTGGGTTACACGGTGTGCTGAAGGTTAGCCAGCAGAACTTAAGCTTCACCAATTATCATGGAGGCCGAGATGGACAAGAGAAGGGCCAGAGATGGAAGCCATGATCTGAATTTCAGCTGGGTCAGCTTGGGGCCCAGGGAAGCCGGTGTTCTGAGGGAAATCAGCTGTGGGTTGTGGTGCCGGTTGTGTGAGGTGAGTTGCTGTAGAGAAGCCTCAGCTGTGGCAGGGTTTGTGTGGAGAGGCTGAGAGTTTGCTGGCTGGCTTGGGCTGGGTCAGCGTCAGTGCTCTCCGCGTACCAGTGCTGTGCAGCCCAGGGCAGTGGTTCTCAAAGTGTGGTTGCAAGGCCAGCAATATCACCATCACCTGGTCACTTGTTAGGAGTTCAAATTCTCAGGTCCCACCCCAGACCTTGGGAATCAGAAAACCTGAGGGAGGGCCCAGTCATCTGTTTAACAAGCCCTCCAGGTGATTCTGAGGCATAACATTTGAGAACCGCTTTCCTAAGGATGCCCTGTTTGGCATTCTGTGTTTGATGTGTCTCGGAATATCTAGGCAGGTCTTGTCTAAAAGCAGCCTTGTTGAAAAATAGAAATGCTGGGCCTCCAGTCCAGGCCTTTTGCTATAAAACCTGGCTTACTTTCCACTGTTTATACGGTACATTCACGCACAGGATTATGTGTAAAGGAACGCTGGGTATATCCTTCCTACTCTCTGTGTCTTCCACACTGCCGGACTCGGCCCGCACTGGGTTCAAATACATGCGTGTATGTTGCTTTGAAAATGTTCTCAAGTTACATGTGTATATGAGTGTGCAGACTTGGGCACATGGGTCTGTTCTGCCTTCTCTGCTGGACAAAGTCCTCCCAGGGCAGAGCCTGAATCCCACCTCCCTCGATCTTCCCATCACCCCTCTGGCTGGGGCTCAGCCGTACTCAGCATTCAAGCACCGGATCCAGGAACCTCACTCACTCTCTAATCCTGACCACACAACCCACCCCAGGCCGGAGGTTCCCAGACACGCTCATGGCCCCGAGAACCTTGAGGCAACCTTGATGCACCTGCAGCTCATTTCCTCCCCGCAGGACTCCTACCTGTTACCTAATGAGAGAGGAGCTCTGCGTGGGTGCTGGCTCCAACACTGAGAACCTTTACCACCCCACTTCCTGTGTTCATTTTTATTGTGCTTTTGGGTCACTGGTGACTGAGAGAGCTGTTAACACTTACAGCTACTTCCCACTACTGCCTGAAGCTCAGTTTCCACACGTGTGATAACGTGATAAAAATACCTAGCACATAAAGACTGTTCAGAGGACCATAGGAAGTGATGTGTGTGAAGAGCTTAGCAGTTCACGGCACATAGTAAGTGTCGGATAAAAAGCTCATAAAGGGTTTAGGCAGAGTTTTCCCCTCAGATAGCCAGGTAAGTGCCCGTCCTTTGCGAAACTGAATCTCTGAGAGAAGGTCATGTGGTCTGGTAGAGAGACCCCCGGGTTTGGCTTCAGACCCTGACTCTGCCATCACTCTCCCTGTACTCATGAGGGAGGAACTGAGCCTCTGTTTCCTCATCCTCCAGCCCCACCCCCTGCAAGTTTGGCCATGGGTGATGCCAATACCTCCTGCATAACGAGTTTTGAGGATTAAATAGAGTTAAATGTGAAATTAAGTACAAAGATTAAGAAAAATGAAATATAAAAGTTGTGCAACTTTGTAGATGGGTAAATGCTATACGAATGTTGTTATTCTCTTATCCTAGAAAGATACCCAACACTTCCTTGGGCTGACTCGCTAGGTGGGGACCTGTGGAGCGCTGTTCTGAACAGCTGGGGAAGACCCAGAGAAAGAAGAGAACAAGATCTCTGTCCAGGTCAGAGAGAGTGAACATCTCAGGGTAGTGAGAGAATAGGGGGGAAACCCCAGCCCTTTCCCTGCACCCCAAACACTCTGCAGAACAACTTAACTTTTCTGTGGAATGTTAGGAAATGAACTCCAAGACAAGTGACTGTATCTAGTATCTGAAATAAAGAGAAACTTAATTAACGCATGAACTGTGAAGCAAAATTACTGAGAAACATCCACCTGGCTGATACTAAGCCACCATCTTGCCTAAGGCAGACATAAATCTACCCTCGTCAGAACCACCAGTGGTCAGGCTTTTGATGTTCTCAAACAGCTCTGCCTCGGGTAGGCTGCCCATGGGGTGGGGACTGGGATCCCACACGGAAGAAATATAAACAAGCTGAAATAAAATCTGGGCCGCCTTCTCTGGAAATGTCCCCCTCACACACAGGTGGAACCCCTGCCATCTCATCCTTAAAGTCAAGGGGTCACAGGCTAGGCATTTCCCTCTCTATTCTGCGGGGCTAGTCTGGCTTTATGGCTTTGAAGATCTTAAGATCATCTTTTCTACCAGAGGCAGTTACTCTCTGAACCTTCTAAGGCAACATTAGAACTCATAGTCGGGTGGTATTTACCCATTTAGGGCAAACCCAGTTGACCATCAAAGGTCAGTGGCTGGGACAAGTGGGCCCTGGGAACCTGCAGTATGTCCCAGCATCTGGAGAGACAGGAAGGGGCATCTGAATGGGCCCACGATGCAAGAAGCACCAGGAAGTTAAGGGACTAGAGAGGAGTTCAGGTGACATCACAGGTTTCTCTTCTCCATAAAACCCAGGTCAGCCACTGAGAAGCCAACGGATGCCTTGCTGCCCCCAGCATCATAGCTGCAACCACAGCCTCTGCTGCACCTGAGGAGCAGTCCTGCGCCTCCTCCCAAACCCCTCTTCTGGACCTGCCACACATCAAGGTGAATGGACACCCACAGGAAGAGTAAGAGAGGAGAAGGCCACGAGAGCAATTCCTACCTTGTCCAGTGTACACTCCAACCTCCTCCATCTTCTTGCTGCTGCCCACGCCCCACATCATTATCATCATCAACAACACCATAACCATACCCGTCACATCTTGAGTAATTCTTTCCACACACCTTTTCATGCAGTCTTCATCATCTCCCACGCCCCCTACCTTGCACCTTCCCCTCCAGGCATATCAGGTCACTCTATCCAAACCGTCAATGTCCAGCTCATGTCCTCCTTCTTCCATGAAGTCTTCTCTGACCTTTGAGAAAAGTAGGTTTCTAATGGCATGAAGTAGGGTTCTGTTTTTAGCGTTGTTCTGTCAATATTTTCCATCAAGACTTGGATAGACCCAAGGATAGCAGGCTTATCTAAGTTGGTATCACAGCAACAGAGGACTGAATCAGGATTTCAAAAGTTTCCCCTTAGAAGCTGAGATGATGGACTCAAACCATCAAAATGAAATTTGTTAAGCATGTTGTCAAGGGGAATGGGAGCCCACAGGAAAGACCATTTTAATTACAGTTATATAAGTATGGAACCTTGAACAAGGAAAATCTTATCTTCCTATATTTTGTCCTAGTCAGATTATATCTAGACCGTTAATCAGAAATCACCCAGAGGTCAAAGAATGGGTTGATTAAATCAAACTGCATTAAAACACGACCTCTTGAAAGAAACAAATTTCTCACCCTTGGTGATGTTTGACTAATACTGGGTGACCATCTGATGAGGACGTAGTGACAGGAATCTTGAATTTGCTGGGGGTAGGGGAAGGGGGGAATGAGGAAAGAATGGTTGCTCTTTCAAATTCCCTTCCAATTCCTACGTGATTCTCTGTACTGTATTCTTTCCTGATCAATGTCCTTAGAGTAGCAAAAGCTAAATTGAGTATATCAGTCGATTGGAAGGGCAGGGATGTTGGGGTGGGTGGGGCTGGAAGAATGGGGATTACACAGGAAACACCGGGGCAGCTTCCTCCGCAGGTTTCCGGACTGGAAGTGCAGAAAGGACCTCTGGCCCCTTTTCCTGAAATTCTTCCTCCTTGAAAGCTGTTGCTGAAGGCAGTGAATGGAGATGGAGGAAAGAAAGACCTCAACAGTACAAATACAGGCTGAAAACTCCTCAAGCTGTGGAAACCCAAGAAAGATGTACCTGTTGGGGTGAAGTGGGGGAGAGAAAAGGGGAAGATGAACATGGAGGGGAAGGAGAAGGAGGGCACTAGAAAGGGGAGAATCCCAGCCAGTGATCATTTGGCAGGCAGGGGAGGATGAGGTGGGGCAGGGAAAGAGCCCATCATGTGTGGGCGCCTCTGTGTGTGCACTCGCTGTTTTTGTATCATTGTGGACCTCTCCTGGAAGGAAAAGCACGAAGATGAGACTTGGAGGGGAAGTCGATCAGTGTCTACATTGAGCTTCTTAAAGGTAGGGGTCCACAGACAGGGCAGAGGTGAGGGAAAGGAAAAGGGTTCCGTTGAGCCTGTAAGAGTAGCAGCCTGGCGGGATAGGGGAAACACTGAATATGGAGTCAGGAAGCCTGGGTTCAGTCCTGGCTCTGCCACTGGCTAGCCGTGGGTCCTGAGGACGTCACTCTGCCTCTCTGGGCCTCAGGGTCCTCCCATGTAAAAATCTACTCTAGCTGGGTAGTCTATGACGTTAACCATTTATGTGCCAACCGAGTTAATTTACAGCTAGAACATCATTATTTTTGAGCCAGAAGATGACTCTTCTGTGACTATATTTTTGTGCTTGGTGATTTGGGTAATTTTGTTTTTGTCTTCCAGCAATGTTTTAGTGTTGCTCCCTTTGAAAACTTCTAACCTATCTCTTCTGAACTTGAGCTAGAAAGGGAAGGGGTTTTGCCCCTGCCTGGGCAAAAGGATAATGCAAGTAGGGTATCCCAGTCTGCCTCGGACTGAGGGCTTTCCCAGGACAAGGGACTTTCAGCCCTGGGCACACTGGGGGCTGGGTTGCCCTAGTGGAGAGACAGATGAGGGTTTGGAGGCAGCTTGGAGGAGAGGGCCTGGAAGAGCTCACCTCCTGCTCCCCTTCTATGTGGAGTTTCCCTCAGAGGCCCCCGACCAATGTGGTGGTTTTCATTACAAGGCACAACTCCCTGTTGGGAGGCTGGTGGAGTTACAGGGAGGAGAAGCGAGCGGCAGCCTTTAAACCAGTTACAAGCCCCAACTGAGACAACTATTGCTGGGAAAGAAGCTGAAATGCTTGACTAGCACTGATGCTGTGGGGATTTTCCCTCTTTCTTCAAAAAAACACAAAAGACCCAGTGGAAAAAAAAAAAAAATGATGAGTTGTGAGACAGGCCTTGGGTCCTACGCAGCCCCAGGAGACAGCACACAGTTCATTTGTTTAAATTTGCAGCTGACGGCTGCCACCTCTCTATAGTCAGCAGGCGGAGAAACTCTCAACATCAGGCAGTGGCCAGTCTGGTGACATACGGCTACAACCATGAACTACCCCCTAACCCTGGACATGGACCTCATGAACTACAACCTGGAGGACCTGGTGAGTAGGGACAGGTAGCTTATGGTCGCCCAGGAATTCTAAATATCCTGCGCCCGGGGCCCAAGGAAGAGGGGAAAGACATGCAGTCCTCTCCCACTGCGGATCAGCAGAATCTAGACAGGCCCATCGGCGCCTGCCTTTTAAGGTTTGATTTCTCATTCCGTGGAAAATAGAGCTGCTGCCTTAAATAGACATCCTTTATTTAGAGGGGATTGGAAGTATGGGTTCAGGTCCTGCATCCTCCCTGACATGCTCTAGGACCTAGAACAAGTCACTTTGCCTCTCCATTCTTCAGTAGGGGGTCCTCTCCTCATCTCATACGGCTGGAATACGGGGTAGATGGGAAAGTACTTTGGAGGTTTTCTTAATATCAGGAGGCTGGCATTGCTAGTTGACCAATCAGTGTATGTTTATTCATCTCTTGCTCTACGATTCTGTCATCGGGGCACGACATTCTCTCTTGGATAGAGAAGGTGAGAGCCTGTTCTTGGCACTTCTTGGGCTAGCCAAGAAGAAAAAAAAATTACTCACCAGAAGCTCGTAGACAATGATTATGTGCTAAACCCAAGGAGATGGTCAGCAGGGGAGAGGACCCCAGTGGGCTGGGGTCAGGAAGTAGGGGGTGCCAAGCTGGTATCAAGTTAGTGGAAGAACTCGGTGTTAATCCTAGAAGTGTCTCTGAGCACATTGTGGCCTCCCTCAGAGGACTGGGCTCTCTAGAGATTAGGTATTTTTCGGTGGGCTAAGAAAATAGTCCCCAGCGTCACTGTCTGCCACCCACCCAAGACTGTCCCGTGAAGCAGAGCTTGGCTGTTACTGGGTCCCCAGAAGGCGTATGTAAGGAGCAGCTCAACCAGAGACCCAAGGCTCCTGTGTGAGGGCAGCAGAGGGCTGCTTGTAAGGACCTTAGGGAAACTTCCTTGTAGTCTTCACTCCCTTTCCCCCATGGCCAAGGACACTGCTAGGAAAAGAACTTCTCTCTGAGCTAAATTCTGGGCTGGATCCTTTTCTAAAGGTCCAAACTTTTCCTCCTATACCTGCCAGCTCTCCTGGCCCTAAACTCACCCTGAGATGGTCTCCGACTCCCTCTAGCTCCCCTGGCTGGAGTCTATACTGTAACTCCACCAGCTGTGTTCCCAGACTTGCTTGGAAAAGTCTGCCTCTCGCTTGCCCAGATCCCAAGACTTGGAAGCGTAAGCAGAGCATGGGGAGGTGGGGGAAGGGATAAGTACCCAAAGTCTGTCTTCTCAGATCCGACCCTCCGATAAAAGCAGAGCCAGAACCATCAGTCTAATCAGACATGCTGCTTAATTTGTGGGACCCAATGCAAAATGAACATGCAGGGCCTCTGTTAAAAATGTCAAGATAGAGACAGCAGAGCGCTAAACCAAGCACGGGGCTCTTCTAAGTGCTGGGCCCTGCGTGACGGTACCGGTCTCACGCCCATAAAGCTGGCCCTGAGTCCAATCAGACTAAAACCCCACAACCCTGACAAGGCAATGTGCTCCCACCCTGGCCCCCCGCCCTGGCCCCTGGCCTCACCTGACTAGGTTACCGGGCGTCTTCCTCTGCCCGAAGCTTCAAGCTGACCACGAGCGCTGACCCAGTTGGATATCACAGTAACCAACTCGAGACCTGGCCGGTTCTGGCTTCTGAGAAACCTCAAGAGTTCCCCTAACTGCACGCCTCACTCCACTGCGTGACCTACTAGAGACAGGTGGCGGCAGGGGTACAGCCGGGCATGTCCCACATACCAAAGAAAACCTGCAGCCCGGCGAGAGGGAGCGGTGACTCACTTCATGTCATGCCTCAAATGAGTGGTCTCAGTCCAGGCATCCCTGCAGGCCTGAACCCCCTCCATCAGAGTCGGGCCAGGAGCCAGGAGTCCTAGGACCATCCGGGCCCTGGAACTTTCTTCAAGCCAGCCCCCAGCACCTCATCCCACCTGCACTCACCTCCCATACACTCTCTCTCCAGGGCTGTTGCCCCCTCAGAAGTCCAGACCCTCTCTCTCTACCCGCCCCGCCACTCACAGCAGGACCTCGAGCAGTTTTGACAGTCTCCCTGACGGTATCTCCCAGCACAGGGGCCCTGGCGTGGCAGGGCGGCAGAAGAGTCTTGTATGCGGTAGCTTCTCAATAAGTATGTACTGATTTGTGCTGCTCCGCTGAGTGTCTCAACTCCCCATTTCTCTCTGGAGTTAGTCTCAGTTCTATTATTTTGCTTCCTATTCCTCTCCCTCTTCTGGTCCAAACCAAGTATCAGTTCAGTGTCCTAGAACACTGGGTTCTAGACTCCAATGCTGGGTTAAGAACTGGGGGCTCTTGGCCATAAACCAAGTGTTGGGCATCCTATCTTCCCTCCCTCCTCTTGCATTCTAAGATCAACCGTTCAAAATGTCCATTTTCTTGAGATAGGTTGCTAATTACCATGAACGGTGGATCCAAACAGAAAAACTCTAGACGGCTAAGTACCAGAAACTAGGAGCCAGGTCCCTGGGGTGGGCACTCCAGGGACCCATCCTGCTGGGAAGGCAGATCTAGGCAGACCTAGAAAAGCCTCTGTCCATAGGAACCTGGATCTGAAAGCATGCCGCCTCCTCTTGACAGACCTAGGACCTGGGGTACCTACAGCGGTCGGTCATAAACTGCACCTCCAGCCCCACCCGGTACACCAGCCAGGAGGAGAAGCTGCTATAGAGCAGGGTGAAGGTGGTCCGGCCCCAGGGCCTGGCTTCCCCTGACCCCTCCCCAGGGATGACCCCCCACAGACTATGACTTCAGCGCACCACAGGACGGGAAGGCCATTCATATGCACTGTCCCATTTCATCAAGGAGGTGTGAAGAAGAGGAACCAAAACCAGCTCAGGCTGTTTCTGGGGTTTACCTTGGGGGAAGGGAGGCTCACCCCCTCCCAAACCAGGTCAAAAGTCCCAGAGGAACCCCAGTGGAAGAAGCCCCAACTGGGGGTGATTGGAAGGGTCAGAGATGAGGGAGAGACCCAGGGCTAGCCTGGGGAGGGGTCAGTGTTGGGGCAAGTCTGGGCTCAGGCACAGAGACCACAGTCTCCATCAGGAATTCTTGCCTTCAGTGAGGACACAGACTGTGGCTGAACCACTCCTCTGGCACAATGGCAGAAAAAGTGACCATGAATTTGGGACTGAGAATCAGGACACAAGAATGTGTATTCTTTCAGGAACGATGGGACAAAATATTTCAAATCAGTACTGACCCGGGAGATGGCTTCAGGAGGTTACCGAACACACCTAAGAGACCTGTCTACCTGTCCCTCGGACTGCGTGGCTCTGTCCCCAAAGTGCAAATTGATCTGGGGTGCCAAGGGGGACCGCTTGAAACCTAAAGACTCAGTGCAGAGGTAGGGGTAGCTTAAAGTCTCCCCCCAGAACCACACCCAGAGTAGTGCCATGTTCCTAATGGCCAAAACACTTGGGTTGGAGATGGAAGAGGAGCCTGGCGGGCTCGCTCCTGAGGGGTGGGGGCGGGGAGAGGGGGGAGATGTGACAAATGGCCAGCCAGAGTCTCAGATGGTCTTTAGGGGGTGTGGGCCCTCTAAAGGAAGAGTGGGGAAGGGATAAAGTCCTCCGCCCTCACCCCTCAGCCCAGCCTCCTTCTTCCAGACCCCCGCACCCCTCAAGCCACAGAAAGCTGGAATGAGAGACGCCCTGGCTGGTCCTACTCACGACTCCTGTCTCTGGGTTAGGAATATCCAGCCAGAGACATAAAAGGAGACGGAGCCTGTGTGTGTCCCCTATAGCCAGAGTGATGAACCGCGTCTGTGTGTAGACGCCTCTTGCAGCGAGTATGACTCAGGACCCTGGAGCCCTGGAGTTGGGCCTGGATGAGCCAAGCACTCAGCAGCCCTGCCTCCCTCCTGGGGACTGAGAAGCAAGTCAGGCTGGGCCATTCGCTCAGTGCAGGACAGACAGGCTGGAGAAGCAACGGCTCCCACCCAGGTGCTGAGCTAGATGAAGGTGACACTGAGAACCAGAACAGCGCAGGGCAGGGCATGACAGCCAGAGACTCGGAGCATCTAGGAGCTGTGAGCAAGGGGCATCTGAGGGCAGGGCCCAGCTTCCTTTCCAGAGCAGGAATCCCTTCCCACACACTTGGCCTCAAACATTCCTCTTCCTCCCAAGGGCCCCAACCTATGGTTCGACAGTTCTGCCTGTTAGAAGGTTCTTTCTCCTTTGACTGAAACACCCCCAATCCCAACCTCTGCCCATTTCTCCTGCTCTACCCACTAGGACCTCACACAATAAGCCCATCCTGCCTTCTCGCCATGGGAGCTCTTTCCAGTCCTTGAAGGGGCCAGCTCTCCTGGACTCAAGTCTTCTCTTTCCTGGACACCACAGCCCGGGACCTGGAAACTTCCCCCCAGGGTGGGGATTTCCAGACCCCTTAAGAACTGGTCACCCTTGTCCAGCCCAAACAAACTGGGTTGGTGTCAGGTGCCCACCTACAGGTTTCTGTTCATCTAGATAAGGCAACAAAGCCCTGCTGGCAGCCACGCCACCCTGTTGACTCATCTGAAGATTGCAGTCAACAAGCTCTCAGGTCTTTTTCTCATAAACAGTTGTTAAGTCAGGTCTTCTCCAACCTGTCCCTGAAGAGTTGAAGTTTTAAACCCCATCTAGGTCTCTACATTTTTCTTTACCAATTCCATCTGGTCAGTTTGGGCCTGTAGTTCCAGGTTGTAGAGAACTCTGCACTGTCTGAAAGCCTCCCGCAGCCGTATCACCCAAGACAGGGTTGAGAGTGAAAAAGAGGAGAGGATCCAGGACAGACCCCTGAGGAAGGTCCTAGACACCCGCTGCCCACCTGCTGACACAGAGCCCCATCTGCAAACGTTTGCTGAGCTTCACACCGGCCACTGCAGGGCAGTGAGACAGCCTCATTATTTGAAGTCAGATGGGGCTTGGAGGACTTAATTATCCAGGGAGGGTCCTGGGTCCTACAGAGGCTCCTGAGGAAGGAAAGAAGGGAGGGGCAGAGGGGTGGAGTGGGGGTAGGAAGAGTAATCTTTGTAATTCCAAGCACTTTGATCTCTCCCTCCATCCTCCCTTCTCCTGGCACCTCAATACCAGGACACAGAATGTTCTAGTCCCCACTCCTGCCCTCTGCACAGCTTCACCCCAGTCATCGTGTTTTCTTGCCTTCTTTGAGGCCTGGGTCCCTGGCCTCTGTTAGGCTACTGTCCACTGGGTACCTGCTTATGCCGCATGCTGTCGTGGCCCCAGCAGTCACATGTCTGAGTCTATACGGGGTCATGCTGCCATCAGAGTGTGTGTGTGCCTGAGGGCTGTGGCTTCCTGCAGCTTCTCCCAGTGAAGGATGAGTGAGTGCTCGGCCAGATGGCCCACCTGAGCTCCCTCTGGGTGTGAGTCTTGGGGGGCTCCCTTCTGCGCCCACTCCCCGCAGCATTCAGGATTCCTGATTCCTAACTTCCCACTGGGCCAGAGCTGATCTTGCTCCATGACCTACCTCCATGATCTGAGGAAGGGCGGGTGTGCGGGATCCCCTGGCCGTGGGAAGTGGCTTTAACACGTGCCACTCCTGAGGCCCCAGGATGTCTGTTTGACACCTCCTGCTGAGAGGCAGCGCCATCTCTCAGCCCTCCTCACACCAGCTTCCTCTGTCTTCTCCTCTCTGCCTGAGCGCTCTGCCGAACCATGACCTCTTGGCAAGAAGGGAAAGACAGTCCCCCACTCCCAACCCTCCTCGAAACCTGGGTTCTCAGGAGACGGGGGCTCTGGGCTCCTAGGGACTTGTCTCACTGTGTTGACTTTAGATGAGCAGCAAACCAATCAACAGGAATGCTCTAGAGGGCAGGACTTGAGCGGTTCTGGACCAGAGAAGCTGGCTGCACCTAAGCCCTCTGCTGGGCAGTGGGAGGGCCAGGCTCCCACCACAAGGTAGATGGAGTCCAGCCCCGCTGACTGCACCAAACCCTGCATCTCTTCTCCTTCTGTCTCAATTGCTTTGCTCTGCATGAAAACAGCTCATCTCACTGCCTTCCCGTTTAACTCCTGCTGAATTCCAGGATGAATCAAATGGTTGTATTCAATGACGATGTTGGAAATAACTCCCAATATGGTTAGAGAACCCAAGATAGGCTCTAGGCTGTCAAGAGCATTGGGAAGAGGCAAAAACTGAAGAAGGGTGGGAAGGAGTGTCTGAGTCTGCTGAGGCACAGGGAGGAACTTCCCCAGAGTCCCAGAATACGAGGTCCCCTGGCCTTATCTGGGAAACTGCTCTCCAAGCGGTGCAGCACACATCTGCATCATATCTGGCATGTGTAAAACACATGGCCTTGTAAGCTCCCCCGGGAGCTCACCATCCAATGAGGCCACCGACATCCCAACCCTGAGTGAGGTAATAAAGGCACACGTGATGGAAGAAGAGAGAATGTAATTCCAAGCAGAAGAGTTAGGAAGGACATAGGAAGGTGGGATTGAGTGGGGCCTTGAAGGAAGCATAGCAATAGGCAGACTTGGGAAGAAAGGACTGCTGGGCGAAAGGAAGAGTTTTAGAGACAGGATTGTATCAGCGTGACGGGGGCAGGCAGCCAGGAGAACGATGAACCTGAAGGAGAGGGATAAAGCGATAAAGTGGAAGAGAAGGTTTGAAAGGTCAGGGGAATATACAGTTTGCAAACATGTAAAGGCCCAGTAGAGGAGTTTAGACCTCACCCTGCAAGTCCATGGTCTTCCAGTGAAAGCAGAACCATTTTCATAAACAAAAGCATATGTGTGAAACACCACATGAGACAAGGGTGTCTGGTTTAAAGACGGGAGGACCAGAGGCTCCCTCCCTTCCCACCGCCCCCCCCCCCAACCCCAGTAAAACCTGCAAAGAAAGTCCATGGACTTATGCTGTATGGGAGGCCTCACAATTAGTTCTGAAATTTAGTAATGTATGGGAAACATCTCTTCCTAAGAGAACGCGCAGGTAAACGTCACTTCTTTTTGAGCACTGCATTGTATTCTGCTGTGTGAATGCCCTGAGGTTGGCTTCCTCCAATCTTCTATTGACGAACTTGATCCCAAACATGACTTTTCCTTATAACTGGCTTTGCTTTTAAATATGACTAACACAACATTTTAAATCAACTCTACTGCGATAATTTTTTTTTAATTCTATGAAACTGAAAAAAAAAAGATAAAGACAAAAAGAAAAGAAAACCACTGCTTAGAGGTAACAGGGAACCAGTAAAAGATTTTAAGCAGGACACTGATGTGATGGTATTCGTGGGTTGAAAAACTCATCCTGTCCTCTGTGCAGGAGGTGGATAAGAGTGGAGAAGTCAGTGAGAACGGGACCCATGGGGAGACAGTAGTCCTGAGCATTAGGGTGAAGAAGGGCTACACTTGGGCTATGGCAGAGGGATGCTGGGGTCGGGCCAGCCTATGACTCTGCCACGGCACTAATGTATCCTCCCACCCGCTTCTCTCAGGAACCGGAAGGAAAGGCCCAGGTTGGGGAATGGGTCTTCCCACCATGGAGAAGAAGTGTATGACCCACAGCTGGGGCCCTGGGTAACAGTACAACCACCCCCTGCTTGTGTGGGACCCTCGCTCTCCAGGAAGGAGGGCAGGGTGGGACCACCCTGAGCCTGGGTGCCCGGTACCCTCTCCCATCCTCTCTCTCCCTGGGGCTCATCGTTTCCAGAAGTGCCTTTTTGAAGCCACATAAGCTGGTTATAATTGGTCTTGAAATGCTGTGGAGAGGTGTATGGTTAGGGGAGGGGGTGGGAAGAACAGAGTTGGGAGGTGAGGAGCAGGTGCAGGGGGGCAGCTGTGAGTGAAAGGTATGAAAACAGGCGCCCTGCCTTCCTTTGCGGTTAGCTGGGTAAACAACCTGAGTGCTGGGGTGGGGAGGGCTGGGGGAGGGAGAGGGAGGCAAGGGAGGAGTGAGCTTCCGGAGACAGAGTGGGCACATCCCCTTCACTTGGAAGCCTCCCCCTCCCCCCTCCCCCCTCCCCCTCCCCTCGCGGAGAAGGGAGCAGAGTGAGGCGTTTGCTGGTGACAGGGAGTAGCAGGCAGGGCAGCCAGGCAGTGCTGTGTCGTGGTGGGAGTTACATCAGCGTGGGTTAAAGCAGACCCGATCTCTGGCGAGACATGGGTGAAACCGGAGTATCACATGCCTTGGGCTTGCTGTGCCGATTAAACAAAAAAGAGGCTCTTACTACAATTTCAGATATAATGAAGGAACGAGGGGACAGACTGAGAGCAAGCCAGCAGGCCATACCAGCATCCACCCCTTCAGCAGGATCCTAGGTCTGAGTGCCCTCTGTTCTGTTCAGAATCGGAAGAGATGGCTCTTTGTCCTAACCAGATCCATTCCCCCAAATGGAAGCCCTGATTCCAGCCCCTGCAGCTGCATCCTTCCACACCTGAGGCCTCACAAATGAGAAACGACTTACAGGTGCCCAGCCCTTCAGAGTTTATGAAGCACATCCACACCATATATCTCCTTTCATCTTTGTCACTACCCAGTGAGGGATGTTTACAGACGAAAACTGAAGTTGGAAAAGACAACGGGATTTGTTTGAGGAACACAAAGGGAAACTGGGATTTGGTCCGTGGGCAGACTGGGAGTGCAGGGACAAAAGCAGTTAGCCTGGGGGGATAGGATTACTCTACCAGGGGGTCTGGGTCCCTCTCTGAGAGGAAAGACTGGTTCTCAGTTCCCACCCTCCTGTCTCCTTGCCCTTGCAGTACAAGGAATTAGGCAGCTACAATGACAGTACGGAGACCCACACAATGGAAAATCACCTCTGCTCCACAGCTGAGGGGCCCCTGCTGACCTCCTTCAAGGCCGTGTTCGTGCCTGTGGCCTATGGCCTCATCTTCCTCCTGGGTATGATGGGCAACATCCTGGTGCTGGTCATCCTGGAGCGGCACCGGCAAACGCGCAGCTCAACCGAGACCTTCCTGTTCCACCTGGCGGTGGCCGACCTCCTGCTGGTCTTCATCCTGCCCTTTGCTGTGGCCGAGGGCTCCGTGGGCTGGGTCCTGGGCAGCTTCCTCTGCAAAACCGTGATTTCTCTGCACAAGATCAACTTCTACTGCAGCAGCCTGCTCCTGGCCTGCATCGCCGTGGACCGCTACCTGGCCATCGTCCACGCCGTCCACGCCTACCGCCACCGCCGCCTCCTCTCCATCCACATCACCTGTGCAACCATCTGGCTGGCGGGCGTCTTCTTTGCCTTGCCAGAGGTCCTTTTCGCCAAGGTCAGTCAACCCCATTACAACGACTCTCTGCCACACTGCACCTTCCCCCAGGAGAACCAGGCCGAAACCAACGCCTGGTTCACCTCCCGCTTTCTCTATCACATCGGAGGATTCCTGCTGCCGATGCTGGTGATGACCTGGTGCTATGTCGGGGTGGTGCACAGGCTGTGCCAGGCCCAGCGGCGTCCTCAGCGGCAGAAGGCGGTCAGGGTGGCCATCCTTGTGACAAGTGTCTTCTTTCTCTGCTGGTCACCCTACCACGTTGTTATCTTCCTGGACACCCTGACGAGGCTGAAGGCCCTGGGCAGTAGCTGTGAGTTCAATGGCTATCTCTCCGTGGCCATCACCATGAGTGAGTTCCTGGGCCTGGCCCACTGCTGCCTCAATCCCATGCTCTACACGTTTGCCGGCGTGAAGTTCCGCAGTGACCTGTCGCGGCTTCTGACCAAGCTGGGCTGTGCCGGCCCTGCCTCTCTTTGCCAGTTCTTCCCTAGTTGGCGCAAGAGCAGCCTCTCGGAGTCAGAGAATGCCACCTCCCTCACCACCTTCTAGGTCCTAGCCACCCCCCACCCCCTTGTTTCTGCTTTCCTTGGGGCAGGCAGTGATGCTCGAACTCCTTCCAAAAGGATCTGGGATCCTAAGAGCTCGCCTTGGCCAGTGTCCTCATATGGGGCAGCTGGAGGAACCAACCCCTCTTTCCAGGACAACCCCGCTAGCTCTTCTCCCAGCCCCGGGTCTAGGCTGGGGTCCAGGGAGGGGAAAGCAGCCCAAGGGCAAAGCAAAGGATACCTGTGCTCGTCTGCATCACTTTGGGCTGAGAGGACCACACTTACCTTCTCTCATCCTAACCATCCAAAGCTCAAGAAAGAAATTTTCCTTCTGCCCCCGTCGATAGGGAAAGTCATTCCCCTTCCAGAACGTACTCCATCATCTTATGGACCACCGACCTCCGCAACCACCCACCTCTCCTCCCACCTCACCTGCCAAAAGTAACAAGCAGCTGAGCACCAGGGCATGGATGGAGGTTAAGGCTGAGGAAAGGCCAGCTGGCAGCAGAGCGGGGCCTTAACATGTCTCAGTGCCTACTAAGCACAGACATTCTTTCAGGTCACCAGCCCTGCAGCATCTTGACCAAGCAGGAAGCTCAGGATGACCCGGTCCAGGTGGCTGCCCCTGGCTCTGACCAAAATGGCGCCGGGCCAGCCCCATGTCACTGGGCCCTGGGAGGTCTGCAGCCTGAGGCAGACTCCAGGTGCCCTCAGAGACCAGCCAGCATCCTAGAGAAGGACTAAGGTCAGCAGAGAGGAGCCCAACCAAGGAAAGGAAAGATTCTCCTTCCCCAGCTCCAAGGATGAACAAGTATTAACCAAAGCCAGCTGTCTTCTCTGCCCAGGGTGGAAAGCTCCCAGGGCAGGCCAAGGACAGCAGGGTCCAGGGCCCTGGTGGGTCTGGGCACCGATGCGGAAGGGGACAGATGCGTTCTTCCCTTCCCCTCTCCCCACAAACTACACAGCCAGGAGAAACTCCTGGAGCCACAGAGAGAATCTGACCGCGGAGCAGAGATGGAGACTTCCCGAGGAAAGAGACCTAAGGGGTCCCTGGGGGTCATCTCATCCAGCCCCCTGCCTGCAGGCCAGGCCATCTCTCTGGGCCGCAGCAAGAGCCGCGAGGCATCCCCTTGGGCTGGGCAGTGTGACAAGCAGGCCTAGGCAGGGAAGTCCCCGGGCTCCAGGAAGCTGGGCCCTGCCCCGAGAGGATACTACTCAGATGGAACCAGAGGAAGCTGCTCCGCGCCTGCCTGCCCCCTGCCCGGGGAGGGCTCTCCCTGCCTCCTCCCCAGCCTCTGGTCTGCCTAGAATGGGACACCAGGGACCCCTGCAGCTGCTGAGGGCGCACATCGGTTGCCCAGGCCCACTCAAGCCAGTCAGCCCAGGTCCCTAAGAGGCCCCCGCAGGGGAGATCAGAGCTGTGACCCAGGGGACTAGGTCTTCACCGTGGAACACCAGGGAATCCCTGGGGCCCCTTTTTCGTCCCAGCACCCAATAGTAAGCTGGACAGCGGAGGAGCCAGACACAGAAGCAAGACAGCAAGAAACTGGATTTTTAATTTTCTCTTTTTAATAAAAAGGCACCTATAAAACAGGTCAATACAGTACAGGCAGCACAGAGACCCCCGGAACAAGCCTAAAAATTGTTTCAAAATAAAAACCAAGAAGATGTCTTCACATATTGTATTTATATATTTATATTTATATATATATTTATATAATGGTACAAAATGGCTGGGGGTGTGGCCATGGATGGAGGGAAGTAGCTGGCCTGTGGAATTCACCTTGGAAAGCTAGTCTGGTGGCAGAGGTGGGAGGAGCGGGGGAGGGGGAGGGCATCGGGCCCTTTTCAGTCTGACCCGTCTCTCCTCTGCGCAGGAAACACTTAAGAGTCGATTTGGGAGTATTGGGTCATGGGTGGGGGACTCAAGGGCACGAGGCCCGGGTTGAGACAGGGTGGGAACGTGTCTGGCGGGACTGAGGACAGGTGGCCCCTGAACACGGGGGACCAGGCCCTGGCCCCTGGGAGGGGCTGGGGGAGGCAGGAGCTCGCAGCCAGCCCCGGAGGAAGCACTTGACCTGGCTGACCGGGGTACTGAGGACAGCACCAGACTGGGAGAACTGGGGACAAATTCCCTTTGTATCACAGCTGCCAATGGGAGACCAGGCCCTCAGGTCAGGAAGGCTGGGGACGGGGCCACGGCAGAAGACACCTTGTCTAGAAATGGCCCTTGGCCCTGGAGGTGGGGTACAAAAGGCCTCAGCCAGGTAGCTGCCCTGCCACCTCACAAGGCAGGAAAGGAAGTGAGAAAAGGAGAAGTGTTTTACTCCTGGGGCTGAGGGGGGCAAAACACCCAATCGTGTATGGCTTCAGCTCTGACCAGAGGCGGGTGGGGAGCTCGTATGGGAAAGAGCCGGGGGCTGAGGGGAAGGCAGTGGCTGCGCCTGGGTGGGCACAGAGCCCTGAGCTCTGGGCAGAGGGACCTTGCCAGCGATCGGCCAGGCAGAGAGAAGCGGGAGGACGCCCTCCTGCTCGGAATCCAACACTCTCTCTATTCCATCCTCAGTGGGTGGAGGCTGGAGGGAGACAGACGGACTCGGCCAAACCCTTTTCCTTTCCTCCTTTGGTGACAAAAAGTAAGTGGTAGCCTCTGGAAGAGTCATGGCCCTGGGGGCCACCTGGCCCAGAGCCACTGCAGCGGGCAGAGGACCATTCGGCTCCCCAGGCCACCCCTCCACGGCTCCACACGAGGGGGCCACACAGTCTCCGCCTCGTCCTCCTTGCCTTCATCCCGGACTGGGGACCAAGGACTCCAAGTTCTGGCTAAGATGTAGCAGCAGGGGACACCAGACATCCACAGCTAGGAAGCCAGGGCCCCGTGTCACCTCTGTGGGGCAAACACACATGCACATGCACGCGTTCTCCTGAATCACTCAGCAGCAGACAGGCTGCCGCCCTGGGGGGTCTCAGCCCTGCTGGGGCTCACCAGGTGGACGCCTAGGTGGTCTGACCTCAGTTTAGGTGTGGGTGTAGCTACGTCATTTCACCACTGGGGGACGGGACCGGAATGGTATCCTTTATTGACCCAGAGACACTGCCACAGCGGGCAGGTGTGTCAGACTGCGTGCCCCTGGGTCCAGGGGAATGGAAGGGGCAATCATTTGAAAAAGGGGGGAAGGGTTTCTTTTATCCTTTTTTTGTGTGACTTCTATCAAAACACAGAAATACAGCACACACACAAACCGGCACAAAAGCACAGCGCTCTATTTACAGCTACGGCTGGCGCCTGCCCACCTGGCCAGCCGCCTGCAGGTTGGGGTGGGACAGGGGGTCAGACACATCATCAGGGAGAGGAACTGAGGCAGGAGAAGACAGAAGGAAAAACGGGGGGGTGGGGGCAGAGAAACCAAGAGGAGGAAAGTGAAGCTCCCGGAGGAGACAGCAGCAGGAAGGGGAGGGAGAGGGAGAGGCCTCTCCTCTCCTTCCACTCCCTGCCAAGGATTAGATACAGGGCTCTGAAAGCAAAGCTGAAGAGGGCAGAAGCAGAGAAAGAGGGAAAATCGGACGCAGAGAAAGAGGGAAAATCGAGGCTCCGTAGGACTGGCGGGGGGGGGCAGTCCTGGCGGCCGAAATGGGACCAACCCCCATCCCAAACCCCCCACCCCACTCTGCCACTTCCCCCTAAGCTGCCAGCACATCTGGTTTCCACAAATGCCACTCCCCACACAAGCCCCCTCCCACCCCCTCCACCCCACCCCTTGACCCAGGCCATCCCAACACCGAAGGGGAAGAAACTTTCTTAAGGTTATCCTATTTGCAGTATCGCCCCAGCTCCAGCCGCCAACGGGGACTGCTAGAAGGGCAGGTTGGCCATGCCACCCGGCGCCGGGAGGTAGCCCATCTGGCTGTCCAGAGACACACTGCGCTGCCGCAGCGGGTGGGACACCATGAGGTTCTGCTGGGGCGGGGGGCCCATGAGAGAGCCCTGCGGGGGGAGCATGTGGGGGGGCTGGCTGTAGACCTCACCGCCCACTCCCCGCTGCTTCATCAGCATGAAATTCTGCTGGGTCATGAGGCCTTGTGGAGGGGCCATGACCCCCTGGTGCAGGCCATGGGGCACCATGCCCTGCTGTGAGGGCACACCTGTCCTGCCCAGCAAGGACATCTGTCCGGGGTGGCACATGGACATGTTGAGCCCCCGCTGGACGCCCTGCTGGCCCGGGAGGTTGGGGGGCCGGGAGGGGGTCTGCTCCGCCATCATGTTCTGCAGGTTCATGAGATGCAGATTGGGGGGCTGGGCCTTGGGGGGCTGGTTCTCGCTCTTGGGGAAGTACTGGAGGGTGCTGCTTGGCTTCTCCGAGGGGATGATCCTGGACAAGTCGAACTCGGGGATCCCCGTCGGGGTGGGCCGGATCACCTCGCTCAGCTCAGGGTCGTTCAGCACTGACGCCACCCCGGGGAGCACGCCCGGGGGGTATGCGTCGCCCATGCGGCCGGCCATGCTTTTGCCCATCAGGTGCTGCTGGGGGGGCAGGGGGCCTGGCGGCTGGCTGGGCAGGTCCTCTGGGGGCAGGGCCATGCCTGAAGGGTAGTGCTGCTGCAGGCCGGGTCCCCCGCCCCCGCCCCCACTAGGGGCCATGGCACCGTGGGGCTGCTGCAGCCGAGGGGGGAAGGGCAGCATCTGGGAGGAGCTGGGCACGGGGCCGCAGGGGGCATTCAGGGAGTCTGGGCCCCCTGGAGCCATCATCGTCGAGTTCTGAGGGGGCCCTCCTGCCCCCTGTGCATTGGGGTGCAGTGGAATGTTGGAGCCCAGAGGGGTGGGGGAGGGCAACATGGGAGGCGGGGGGTCATGGGACAGGGGCTGCTGGCCTGGCAGGTTCATGCCCATGGGGCTCTGGGCAGCGGCTGAGTTCAGGTGCATCTGGGTGGGCTGGTTATTGCTGATCCCTGCAGGGAAAGAGAAACGGGGGTCAGGAACCGTGTGCACCCAGCTGGGGGAGGGTGCAGAACTCAGTCCTTCCCCACTCCCCAGCCAGGCTGGTACCAGGGCTGAGGGCTTTCACCGTTGGCCTGCCCTAGCTGTGAGGGAAGGGACTCCAGGCACTTATGTGAGAAGCCAAGAGGCCCAAGCTCTGGCCCAGCCGGCCAGGGACACATCAGTAGGTGGAAAGACCACTCCAGCTTTCTGGGCTTGGCTTCACTGAGCGACAACAAATGGGAACTGTGTCCTGGGACACCCCCCCCCCCCCGCCCTGATGCCCAGGGCTCTTTGGAAGCACAAAAAGCCAGCAGGACCGCAGGGGCAGCCGCTGGCCGTGGCAACTCTTCCCACTCCCAGTGCCTGCATCAGCTCTTCTCCCCGTGGCCCCTCCCGGTCCCCGCACCTGGCCCAGAGCCCTGCGGTGGTGGTGGCGGGGGGAGCAGGGGCCGGTCGGGCAGCAGCTCGTCGTCTGAGGTGGCGATGGTCTTGATGGCATTGTGGTAGAGCGGGGTGGAGCTGGGCATGGCGTACTTGGACATCTGGGACATCATCAGTGACAGGGGGTTCTGGGAAGGCGTGGGGTCTGGGGAGGAAGTGAATGGCAGGCTGGGGTTCATGAGGCCGCTGGGAGGGTTGGCGGGAGGCGCTGAGGAGCTGCTCCGGGGGCCGCTAGGCGGGAGGGCACCTACAGAAGCGGGGAGACAGAAAGAGCAGGGGGTGACTGGGGAGGGGAAGATGAATTTGGCTGCTCACACTGGGGGCTTAGGAAGAGGTCAGCTCCCAAATCTCCACCTGACCCCTCCAGGCACAGATGTCCCACTCAACACAGGCACCCCACTGTCACTACAGCCCACCTGTCTCCAAGAAGTTCCTGCAGCCTCATGGCCCCAGGCAGCGGGGAGATCCCCAATATGACCCCCTTGACATGCCTGGGAGATGAACGTGGTGCTCCCTGTGAAAGCACACACACAGCTGCCAGCGTCTGCCCCTCGAGCAGAGCCGTCTACCCCTGGGCCCTGGCACAGATGCCTTAACTCACTCCCCTGGCCCAGCAAGAATATCCCCACCGGGGAGGCTCCCTGTGCCAGAGGCCAGGGCCCACTTGCCCGGCCCCGTTGACTCACTCTGTTCCACGTTGCCCAGGGTGCTGGAAGAGTTCATGTTCAGAGGCGGCTGCTTGTTCTGGGGGACTCCGGGGCTGGGCATGGCTGTCTTGGGCGAGGCGACCCAGCCTGGAGAAGGCACCGCCATGGAGGGAGACTTAAGCCTGCTGGGCGAGCCGGTGGGCGAACGGACGCTGAGAGAGGAGCTGAGGACCTGGGGTGACTTGAGAGGTCCTGGCGGGTTGGCCGAAGGCAAGGGCACCATCTGTGAGGGAGTCTGGGGTGACTTGAGGTTGGCGGAGGGCGAGGTGACCAGGGGTGAGTGTACCTGGCTAAGGGTGGGCGACTTCAGATGCCCCATGCCCGGCGAGCCCATCTGATTAATACTGATGGTGAGGTCTGAAGGCCGTCTGCCCAGCCCCCGGTTTGGGGCTGAATGCACAGAGCCGGGAGGATTGGACGCAGGAGGCAGGGGCATGTGGCTGAGCCGGGTGGTACCCACGTTGGCCATGGGCATTGAGCTCTGGTCGGGGCTGAACATGTCTTGAGTATTGCCCATTTCCTGGGGCATGGCTTGGTAGGGTCCCTGGCCCCCAGAGAACCCCTGCTGGCCCTGGCTGGGAAACTGCGAGGGCATCAGCATCTTCTGCGGGCCGCCCATCATGCCGCTGCCGCTCTGGGCCCGCACCCGGGCCATCTCCTCGGGACTGAGGCCCTGCGGCCCCATCATGTCCCCGGGGCCCCGCATCTTCTGCGACATCAGCATCTGCTGCTGTGGGGTCATCTGCACATTCAGGTTCATGTTCATGTTCATGTTCACATTCATGTTCATGTTGAGGTTGCCTGGCCCCATGGGTGGGTCCACCTCCCTCAGCCCAGACTGCCCCATGGGGGGACTCAGGAGGCCCCGACCTCCACCAAACTCCATGCCCATGGGAGTGCCCGCCAGGCCCTCGCCGCCAGCTATCTGCCCGGGAAACAGGGCCGGATCCATCTGCCGGTGCGCCTGCATCATCCGTTCCACCTCCATGCCCTGCCCCATGCCGCTGCCGGCCATGCCCAGGGGGCGCTGCATGCCCATCGACCGCTTCTCCAGCAGCTGGTGTCGCAGCAGCTCCTCACGAACCCGAGGGGTCATAAATCGCTCGGCTTCACCCTGCCCGCCTGGGTAGGGCACCGCGTTCTGGGCAAAATTGCCAGGCCCCCCCATAGGGGGCAAGTCTTCAGTCCAGGCCATACCTGGCCTCACAGGCCTCTGCATGGCATTCATGGGCACCTCCATGGGCATACCCTGTATGCCCCCAAACCCAGACACCCGTTGCATCTGGTTGCCTGGGAAACGGGGACCGGGGAAGGGTGGTCCACCCCGGAGCTGCATGGGATCTTGGACATCCATGGGCCCCCGCAGCTGGGCTCCCATCCCGGGGGGCCACTGATCGCCAGGCTTGCTGTGGTAGGGAGGCGGTGGTCCCCTCACCATCATGCCCCCCATGCCCATCATGTCCTGCAGTGGGCGGCCCCCATGCAGCCCGATCTGCTCCTCCTTCCGCCGTTTCTCCTCGTAGTACTCTTCCTGCAGCTTGCGCCAGGCCACCTGCTCAGGTGTCAAGCTGTCCTGGCCCAGCCTCTGCATCATCATGTTCATCTGCTGCCCCATGTCCCCACCCGGGGGGTGCCCAGGCACTTCATGCTCCAGCGGGGGGCCCCCGAGGCTCTGTGTCTGCGAAATCATGGACTGCAAGGGTTCCTCGTACTTCTTCAGCCCGCTGGCCGGGGCCGTGGATGGCTGCTGGGGGGCGGGAGGGGCTTGTGCTGGTGGTCCCCCCTCGCCCGCTCCTCCAGGGGGCCCCTTGAGGAAGGGCTCAGTCTCCCCGCTGCGGAGCAGCAGCCGTTCAATGTCTCGCAGCGTCTGGAGGGAGCGCTCCCGATGCTCCAGCTGCTCCTTGGACAGGCCCTCCGAGCCCACCAGGCTCCGCTGCCCATTGCCAGTGGGGGCCTCCCCAAGCAGGGCAGGGCCGGGAGCGCTGCTGGGCTCTCCTCCAGGGGGCAGCGGGTTGTTGGCGGTGGAAGCTGTAGGGGTATTAGGGTGGGTACCCCCAGTGCCACCACCCGTGCTGGCAGCTCCCACCGAGTTGGGTGTCAGGTCCTGACTGGTGTCCTCAGGAGGCCCCTCGGAAGGCAGAGCAGGGGGGGCGCTGCCTGGGGCTGGGGGTGGCGGTGGCGGCAGTGGAGGAGGCTGGGACTGAGGGGTGCCTGTTGATGGCGTGCTCAGGGGTAGCGGTTCTGGGGTGGGTGGCACTTTGGGGGCCTGCAAGAGGACAAAGGCAGAGCACATGACAGGTAAGGGGATGCACTGGCCAATCCGCTGCTCACAGAGCACCACGCCCAGGCCAGGTGACACACTCACCTGGTCCAGCTTGGCACGGGGCACGTTCTGCTGGTGGTAGGCAAGGATGGAGTCGGCCCGGCCCTGCAGCACTGCCTCCGCAGCCCTACACAGGAGGGTCGGGCACAGACAGCTCAGAGAGGCGGGCGGGAAGGAGCCCTCAACCTCACCCAGCCCAACCCAAGCCAACCCTGGCCCCCTGCAGGCACTCACTCAGGACCCCAGGCTGAGGGGTGCTAGGCAAACAAGGGCTGAGGCACTTACGTGTTGGCCAGGTGGGTGGTGAAGACATACACAAACTGTGAGGGAGCCTTTCCCGGGACACCCCCGCCTCCACCCCCGGGGGCGTCGGGCCGGAGGCCTGGCGGGGGCCCATGCGGGGGGCCTGGTGCGCTGCTCTCACTGAGGGGCAGTTGGGCGGCTTGGCCAGGACCCAGCTGTGGGGCCGCCATGGCTGGGTCTGCTACATTACAATCTGCACAGGAGAGGAGAGGGAAAGAGGCCCAGATTTAGAGAGGAGATCCAGTGGGGGGACAGCCGCCCACCCCCCTGCCGCTACCGTACGATCCCAGAGATGCCCAGGGACAGAGAGGCTCACTGCTTCATAGCTCGTGCCCACAGGGTCATCTGGGGCCCCAATCGGGCATTTTCACTAGTCTAGTTTCTATACTTGCCCTAGACCTTTGAAAAGGATGGAAATTGTGCAGACCATGTGGAGAGGAGGGAGAGGGAAAATGTGACCCTTATGAATAGGCTCCCGCATGCTTGGCAGCCTGACGGATGCTTATGGATGTGATTCCATCTAATCGTCACATCCCTGGGAGGAAGCTGTCGTACACTCCACTTGTCGTACACTCCACTTGACAGCCTCAGAGGGATGACGTTACTCACCCAAGGTGACACAGCCAGGCAGTGCAGAGCCAGGGTCTGCACCAGGCAGGGGCTGCAGAGCCCCGAGCGTGGCCCTGCTCCGACCCCTCGCCGTGGTCTGTGCGTGTGTATGCACGTTGGCCAGTTGAGGGGAGAAGGCAAAGAGCTTGTACAGCTGATGATTCAAACGCTGAATGGTTTTCATTCTAGCCCTACCACTAACTGTATTCTGCAACCTTATGCACAAGATGCTTCCTTCCTCTAAGCCTCAGTTCCTTCATCTGTAAAATGGAAACACTAACTCCAGCCCTGCAGGAGGGGGAGGGGCTGGTCAAAGAAATCTATTTTTACAGCAAGTTCACAACCATGTCACAAACTAAAAAACTGTTTAGAAAACAGAGAGTTACAAAAGCCTGACATACTGGGTTCACTGCCAGGGTAGACTGGCCATCCTCGGCACCGAGAGAGGTTTTGTTCCATGGTCACAGTCCTGACTGTAAGTCCTCGCCTACAAAAGATCTACGCTTGGTCATTCATAGGTCTAGCGAGTGGGTGGAACTTTGCCACCATCAAGTGCCTGGCCTGCAGACAGTAAGTGAGAGCACCTACTGCCCCAAGTTGTCTCCCTTGAGCTGGGGCAGCAGCCACCTTCCCGCAGGCCCACTGGCAGGCTCCTCTTCTTGAAGAAATCTTCTCTAACACTCCTACCTCGTTAACGGCCCTGCTCTGGACCCTGTCTCTCCAGTTTTACATAGAATAACAAAGCCAGAAGTTTGGGGGGGGAGGGGAACTTGAGAGCTGATTTCAATGTGTGAGGGCTGCCCCAGGGAAGAGGAAGGTGCACATTCAATACACAGAACTAGGACTCCTGGGGATGACTTATGGGGAGAGAGGCAGGCTTTATTTCAATAAAATAACTTCTAGTACAATGATAACAATAAAAGCTAAACACTGGGGACTTCCCTGGTGGCGCAGTGGTTAAGAATCCGCCTGCCAATGCAGGGGACACGGGTTCGAGCCCTGGTCCAGGAAGATCCCACATGCCGCGGAACAACTGAGCCCGTGCACCACAACTACCGAGCCTGTGCTCTAGAGCCCGCGAGCCACAACTACTGAAGCCCATGAGCCTAGAGCCCATGCTCCGCAAGAAGAGAAGCCACCACAATGAGAAGCCCGCGCACCGCAGCGAACAGTAGCCCCTGCTCACCTCAACTAGAGAAAGCCCACGTGCAGCAACAAAGACCCACTGCAGCCAGAAAAAAAAAAAAAGCTAACACTGTTCTAAGTGTGCTACATGTCTCAACTCATTGACTCCTCACAACAACGCTAAGAGAAAAAGATTATTTTTATAGATGAGGAAACCGAGGCCCTTTCCCAAATTTACACAGATAATAAGTGGACGACCCAGGATATAAACCAAGGCAGTCTGATTGCAGAGTCTGTGCTCTTAACCTCTATATTATACTGCCCTACCATCAAGAATCCTTCGAGAATCTAATGGCAATATAACTAAAACAGTAAGTGCTTGCCTTGGTATCGGGTATGGGATGTTAACAATTTCTTCTTTGATTTCCCTGTGTTTTCATGTTTCTACAAAGGTACAGTCTAGTGTTATAAAAGTGAATTGAGGAGGGTCTGTCCTGGGAAGCTGTGACCACCCCCATCTATCACTGAAGGGTTTGGCCAGGGGCTTGTGGACCACCAGTGAGTCCCCTGGGGTGGGGGTGGGGGGTGGCTGGGACCAGGTGACCTTTAAAGTGCCAGCCAGCTGCAGAGGCTTCAGTATTTGACCCCATACACCACCTCCACGGACATGATCTGCTCTTTCCACAAACATCTGCTGAGTCTGTTTCCTCCTCTGCATCATAGTAACACCTACCTCACAAGGCTGTTATAAGGATTAAATAAAACAAAGTAGCAAAAAGTATCCTGCATATTTTTTTCTTCCTTCTTTCTACAGTCTGGTTTTCGACAAGTTCACAATTTAACATCCTCTGGTTAGTTTCTTACGCATTAAGTTGTTTCTCCCCACACACAGACATAAGCTTGGAGGGAAAGCATCAAATCAATGCATATGGGCTTCCCAAGGGCAGGAGTATGTCCGTCTCTCCCCCATCACTAGTGCCAGGCCCAAATAAATGCTGATCAATGCAAGAATGAGAGGGGGGGCGTCCACCCACACCCACTCCTTGTCCTGGTGATGTGCTCCGGGCACTTGCCAGGAGTCAGTTAGAGGGTAGGGAAGGGCACCAGAGACACAGGCAATGTCAGCTCACACCCAGGCTTAGCACAGCTTTGCGCAGCCAAGCCAGCTGTCCAGCTCCCAGTGATGCTGGACCCTCACTGCCCTCCCTCTAATAACCAGTAGGTGGCAGCATAGGCCAGGAATTCACAGGAGGAGGTGTAGATGTGGCCAGGAGAGGCCACCTGAGGTTCAACCTACCCCACCCTGGTCCCCAGGGAGAGGGGGCCACTGAGCACCTGGAAGGCAGCAACTGAGCTGTCACAGTGCAGGGAGGGACTGAGTCAGAGATGTGAGATGGGAGAGGAGGAGCCTGGGCTCCTGACCCTTTGCTCCCTCTTCCCAGGCTGGGCCTTCTGAAGCCCTAGATGAGAGGGAAGTTCCCTCAGGGCAGCTATCCTCTGGGGGCACCATGGGCCACAGCACCGTGGCAATGGTGGGCACTCACTGTGGGTGGCCCCAATGGGCTTGTCATCCTCCTCGCTGTCCGGTCCTGAGCACCATTCGTCTCCACTGTATGGCTGCTTCCGCTCCAGCACACAACGCCGCTTACTCCGGGGTGCCACTTCTGCCCAGGCAGGCAGGGGTCAGAGTGAGTACCCAGAGGCCCCGGGATCCTTCCCAAGCCCCGTCTCCCAGATGCCCCACCCCAGGGGGCACTGCCCCGGCCATGGTGGGCACTTTGCCAGCCCTTGGCCCCCACCACGACACCATTTGTTTCTGATTTCTCTCTACAGCCCTGCTGCCTGCCTCCCCTCCCCCACCCAGCACCAAGCCCAGCATAATCCCCAACCACAACTGGTTCTAATTAGGGCTGGGGGGGGAGGGGGAAACTGCTGCTACTCTTCCAGGCCCCAGTGCCTACACCATAGCTCCCACCAGCCAGGATACCAGGAGGTTCCTCGGAAGTGTGAGGGTCTGCTCCTCACCCCAGAGCACCTCCCTCTCCCGCTCTGGGGGCTCTGGTGGGAAAGCAGGAGAGGCATGAGACTGGCCGACCAGAGGCCCCATCACTCTGTGTGGCCCCTCCATGGGTGGCACCTAAGGATGAGACACCTCCATCCAATCCTGAGAGAATGACCAGATGGGTGGGTATAATGGGGGTAAGAGAAACGTGTCCCCGGCATAAATGCTGGAGAGGAGTGGGGGTTGAGGATTAGGCAAGGGGGCTAGAAAGATGGTCTCCCAGCAAGTGTGAGTCTAGGGCTGTGGAAGATGCTGGGGTCTTGGGGATCAGGAAATGGGATACCTTTGGCCTCCGAATCCAGGGACGGTGTCCCAGCCTCTCGCTGCTCTCCGGAGTCCACAGACACGCTCCGCTCCCTCTTCACTTTGCCCTTGAGCGAGCTGAAAGGGGGCACCCCTGCCTGGGGGTTCTTCAGACTTGAGTTGCTAGGTGAGATCTGGTTGGCCTTGGCCCCATGGTTCCCCGCCCCCACGCCCTTCGAGCCCAGGTTGCAGGTGGGTCCTTGGTTCACATTCTGGTGCTGGGATTGGGCCCCGCCATTCCCTGTCTTGCCATGATTGGTCAACTTATTTTCTGGGTGCATTGGCTTGGCTGGGGCAGGGGGGCAGTGGCCGCGGGGGGACAGCGGCGGGCTCCCTGGAGCTTCTCTCCTCCTAGGGTGGGGTAACCTGGAGAAGGTGGAAGAGACATGAAAAGTTAATCCTGCTAGGGGTGTAGCACGCCTGGATTTTAATCGTCCCATCCTGCCTCACCTAGTGGTAGGGGAGATGGGGGCTGAGTGGCATCTTAAGACCACCAGCTATCCCCTACCCCCCTCCATGGCTCCTCAGAGAAGGGCTGATTCCCCTCTCCACCTTGGGCAGTGAAGATGGGGCAACCCTCTCCACCCTCCAATCCCCACAATTCAAACAAAAACCAGGGCCTCACATTGGCAGAATCCAACCCACCCCCAGCCCCCGGCATCCAACAGACTGCAAGCCTCCATGGCAACCCCCCTCCACTAGCACCTGGCCAACACTTAAGCATCCTCTTGTCAAGGGTTTGCTGTCTTCAGACTCCTTCCAAGGTCCCCAACCTCAACTGCCATGTGTCCCAACACCAGCATGGAAGGGGCACAGGACCTGAGGGTCACTGCTCCTGCCCCAGCCCCATTCCCCTGGGGAAGTGGGGAAAAGCACACCAGAGAGTGGTACCCACTAGTCCAGACAGCTCCCCAGAGCAGGAGGGGAATGCCTCAAGGGGGTCTACTAGTATGCCTGGCCGGCAGGCAGGAGCAGGAAAAAAAATGGGGAGGGGACTGGTGTGCAAAGCAGACTGAAGCCAAGGATTCCTGCAGCCTAGGCTGCGGGCCCTTTAAGCTCCAGCCCGCTCCCCCCACCGCCTCCCCCTCCCCGGAGACCTATTAATAGCCGCTGGAAAGATCACATCACGGGAGAGGATATTTATCCCCCCTCATTCCACACCAGCTCAGATTTATTTCAGCTCTGCTGTCCTGCTGCTGCCGCCTGGCCCTGTCTGCCGGCTTCTCCTGGAGAAGGGGAGGGAGGCAGGCACCGCCCCTCCCTCCAGCTCCCACCCCCAGCTAGACTGAGGCCAGAGGGCGCCATCGGACCCGACAGTGGGGTGGGCAGGGGTCTGCTCAAACCGTTTTTAAAAGGAAAGGGCTGGAAGGGACTAGAACATCAGGCTTAGCTGGTTGCCATTCCCCTCTGTCCCCTGGGCCCAGGCACTAAAGCTGTGGGCTCCTGCCTCGGGGCAGGCCTTCCCATTCTGACCCCCCTTTAGCCCGCCGGTGGCCTGGAAGGCAGGTACTCAGGGGGTCTCGCTCTCCAAGCCTGCACAGTTCAGTCCCATCACCACTGGGCCCTTCCCTTCCCCTCACTCCACACACATATCCCGCCCTCCGCGACACCCACACACCTTGTCTTGTTAGCCAGGATCCTCATGGTTCCCACACACAGTGGGGCTACGGCCCCTGTGCGTGCCCAGGGCCCAGCCAGGTACTCGGTACTGGAGCAGGGACTGCAGCAACAAGCCCCAAAGAGAAAACTTGTGACTTGGGGAGGGGGTGTGAGAAGGGGAGGGGAGACGGGAGGACCCAACAGCCCTGGGACTAGGGAACTGGGTAGGGTAGGGTGTGAATGGCAAGGAAGGATTACTAGTCGGGGTCTGGATCCTAGTGGCCGCTCCTATCCCCATTCCTCCCGCACCTTACCCTCAGGGAGCTTGCAGTCTCTAGCAAGGCCCCCCCACCCCGGGCCACAGGGGCAGAATTCACTAAAAGGATGGGTTGCAGAAGTGCCCACTTGGGGCGGCCGCGAGGTCTGTCAGGACCCAGGGGGTTTGGGGGGGACTCCCGCCCCCAGGCACGCCCCTCACCCGGGGGGCGGGGGACCCCCTGGCGCCCCGCCCCCAGCTCTGAGCCCTGCCCCTGGGCGCCCAGGCGGGAAGGGGGCCGCGGGTAGGGGCGATGCCCCGCCCCCAGCTCGAGGCCTAGCCCGTGCCCATCCCAGCAGGCCCGGGCGGGCAGCGAGAGGCCTGGCGGGGCCCCGGGGCTGCAGCTGGGCTCTTCTGGAGACCAGTAACGCTGGCTCAGATTCCTCCCCGACCGCAAGAATGCAGGAGCCTCCCCTCCCCCCGCCCCAGCACCCCACCCCGCCCCCTTCGGCAGAGCCAGAGCGGAGAGGCCGAGCGAGCGAGCGAGCGAGCGAGCCAGCGAGCCGGGGAGCGGGCGACGGGCAGGACTGCAGCGTGCCTCTCCCGGCCCCGCACGCGCCGCCCGGACAGACCCACGGCCAAGTGCGGCGAGGGGCCTGGCGCGCGCCACGGCGGGGCCGAGGTTCGGTCCAGCGCTAGGCGCCGCCAGGCAGGGGCGCTGGGACCCACCAGCACCCAAACTCTGACTCACACACCCTCGCAGCTCACACGTGGACGGGGAGACAAAGACACGCACGGAGCCCAGGAAACTAGAGGCGCGCTCACGCCGGCCCGCGGAGGTGTGCGGGAGGGCGAGGGAGGCGCTGGCCGAAGCAGGAGCACAGAAGCAGCCTAGGGCATGTTTCCAGAGGCGGCCAGAGGGCAGAGAGGGAGCGCATCGACTCACTGAACAGATGAAAAGACTGAGGCCCGGCCACAAGGGAGCCATAGAAAGTTGAGCCCGGTAGTCACAAAGAAACACACACACGGGGCCATAGATACACCAACAAACAGACTTACACAAACACAGAAGCCTCACACGACCGCCCCCAGCCCTGTCCCCCCCCCTCCCCGCGCAGATCCCAGAAAGGGGTGGGGGGAGAGGAGGAGTCTTGGGCCAGAAGCTTTGTCCCGGTGACAGGCCCAGTCAGACACCGGCCCACATTCCCTGCCCACATTCCCTGCCGAGCTGCCGGAGGCTGGGCTGGGACCTGGGGGTGGGGGGCACACCAGTGACCCTGTGGGAGTCTAACCCTAACTTAACCCCAGGGCACATTGGCCTTCCCCACCCCAGCTCTGTCTCTAGGGAGGGAGGCTCCTCAGGGGAAGATTCCAAAGTCCAGGGCCTGGCTGGGAAGCAGCCTGCTGCCAGCCCCCATCTCCTGCATCACGCGGGGTCGGGTGCGGTGGGGGGGATGGGGGGACTGAGGTGGGGAGAGCTGGAGGGCACCTGGGCTTAGGGGCAGGCCTGTGGGGCTGACCTGGGTCCCAGGCTTCCACCTTCACCACCTTGCTGATCCTCAAAACTACCAATCATCTGCCACGACAGCATTATCCCCATTTCACTGTGAGGAAACTGAGATCGGGGAAAAGGAAGTGACAGGCCCCTGGGTCACATGACCGTTACATGGCAGCACCAAGACCCCATTCCCCTGGTGTTTCCTCTACACTGCAGTGTCCTCCCCTCAAGTCATGACAGCTCATCTGAGCCTGCACCAGACAGATGGCCTTCCCACACGCCGCAGGTCACCGGACCCAGCCTCCTGGGGTTGGGGCAGGGCAAAGGCCACCCACTTTCCTCTGTTTACAGCTTCAAATATCAGGACATCTAATAATTTGGGAAGGGGCTGTTAGAAAATTAGTCCTCTCCAGGGTACCCCGTCAGGCGAGCCTCCTCTCTAGAAGAATCTTGGAGTTGCCCTCCCCTCTAGGACTCCACCCCCTCGCTCCCACCCAGCAGCAGGACGAGCTGAGTCAAGTACAGATGAGTCAGGACTTTCCCATCTCACACCTCCCCCCTTTGCCCCTCAGGGGTCTGCCCCAGATCCCAGAGATCCCCGTCCTCCTCTAGCACTCACAGTCCCCGGAAGAGACCTGGAAAACCTTGGGGATGGGAGGCAGGAAAACTGATTCCTGGTGGGTGCAGTTTTTAAACAAACAGTGAAGGGACTTCCTGGCACCAGGCCAGGAGCCCCCGAGATGGATGAAAGGACAGGGATGGAGCTCTGGGAACACAGCGCTGTGGTTGCCTCTTAGGGGGTAGGGTGGGGAGCAGTGACATGTGCTCACAAACAGGGAGCAGGTGCCAGTCACCTGAGTGAAGAGGCCAGGGGCAGACCTATGAGAATGGAGCCCAGGAGGCTGCTGAGACGAAGCCTGCCTGAGATATGGCCCTCCTCGTGCAACGTGGGGTGCGGGGTGGAGGGTGGGGGGCAGTGACCTAAGGGTTAAAGTGCGCCTGACCTCAGCTGGGGGAGGGAAACCAGGAAGGCTTCGACGGGGCAACCTGCCTATTTCCAGCTGCCCCCACCTTGGGAGCCTCTCCTTGGTTCACCAGCCAGCCCACCAGTCTTATTGCCCAGCTCAGAACCATCCAAAGAGGCAGTGAGAACACGCTTGGAGGGTCCATGCTTCCACACGCAGTGGGCAGACACCTCTAGAGAGGAAATGGGCTGCTAGGACCCTGCGGTAGCTGAAAGAACAGGAACCTGCTGGGAGTGTTAGTGGTGGGGTCCTCAGCCACTGACTCAGGGAGAGGCAGCGCTCAAGACAACAAGGTCCCAAGTCCCCTTTCTCTTGGGTGTCAGGACTCCTTGGTCCCTAGAAGCTCTCCTCTACCACCCAGGTCACTTCCTCTTCCTGAGGTGGTGACTCAGCCGGGTGGGGAGGTCAAGGATTCAGAGCCCAGCAGGAAATCTGCTCAAGAACCAAGGTATTGCTCTGGGACCCTCTGTGTGGGGACTTCCAGGCTTGGGGGGCCTTCCCCTCACCCTGGTTCCTAGCAGCTCTCCCCACTTCCGCCCACCTCCTGCCAAAGGAGACCATGCAAATCAACCATTTTGTCTGGGAGTTTCCAGCCCTACCCCACCTGCAGCCCCAGGGTGATGTCAAGGCAACCCTAACTCTGCTGGGACATGGAAACTCCTGGCCCCAGACCTTGCAGTCTGGGGTCTTGGAACAGGGTGCTTCTGGTGGGGATTCTGCCCTTCTGGAAACCACCAGACTAAGTGGCATTGCCTAGACAAGCCGGAGGTCCCCTCACTTGGCTCCCGTAGCCAGTGCCCAAGTGGCCAGGCCTTGGGAAGCAGTCACGGCCTGGCAGTAGGGTGCCCCCAAATGCTACTGCCCAATCTCTGGCTGCTGCCTTCCCCGGGGGGAGGGGGAGGGGAGGGGGAGGGGGAGGGGGGCACAAGGAAACAAGACAGGGCAGGAAGCCCAGGCAGGCAGCGGGCACTCTGGGCCAGGCACAAACAGCCAACACAGGAAACCACAGCCCACCCCCGCCCACCCCACCCACCCAAAGCTCTGGGAGAAGGGAGTGCCAAAAGCCTGGTCCCCCTGCAGGGGCAAGGGCTAGGGGTTAGCCTGGGGCAAGGGAGGAGCAAGCAGCTCTCCAGTCCTCTCTCTGCCCCAGACCCTACCTCGGGAAGGGGAGAGGAAGCCAGGCTGGCAGGGGTGGTGCTGCCTCTTTAAATCCACCGAAATCCTGAGCTAGGCCCAACCCAGCTCTGGTTTCACAGGAAGGAAAGGAGCTCAGGAGCCAGCAGGGCAGGCAGCGGTGGCTGGAATTAGCCCCGCCGGCCCAAATATATCTGGTCTCCGCCTGCCACCCCACCGGCACTTCCTGCCCCCTGGCACCTACACCACCCTGGGGGTGGGAGAGGGTCTAGGTGCTACTCCCCACCCTGTGGGAAACCCCGATCTCCCCAGATGCCCTGTCGCTGGGTACACGTGTTGGGAGGTGGCGTCCCAAGCCTGGATTCCCAGAAGGGAGGAGTGGGCAGGGTAGCTCCCTGTGGGCCCTCACCTGGCCTCTATCCTCCAAGGGGTTAATCTGGCCCTTTTTTTTGGGGGGGGGGATTAGGGGTGGCCCAGGAACCTCCTCCAAACTGCCTGACTGCCTGGCGGCTGGGAACAATGGGGCCATTGTGGGAGTTGCGAGTGCGGGCAGACTGCTGGCACAGGCAGTGCACCATGGGGCGCGGGACCTCACCCAGAGCCCGCCTGCCCGCTCTGCTCTCTCCCCCAGGTACTGCCAGCGTCAGAGGCATCTTCCCAGCCCTCACCTCGCAGACCTGGCCCAAACTCTTGGCACCAGCAGCAGCTGGAGGGCCCTCGGGCTCTGCCCACATTGACATCCAGACTGCTGTGACCCTACAGGAAGCAGGGGCATGTGGGCCAGGACGGGTGGGGGTGGGGGCTGATGAGACAGGATGTATGCCTGTGATCCTCCCGCAGGGAAGACAGGAAGGCCAAATGGGGTTTCTGGTGTCAGTCCTGGCACCCTCAGGCAAGAAGGGCTTAAGGGATTGTGAGAGCAGTGACAGGCAGGGTCCCCTGACCCCAGGCCTCCATTCCTACACTCATTCCATAGACCTGCTCCCTGAGGAGGCCCAGTCCTGTCAGCCTCGCCCTCTGGGGCTGGGACACTGGCAGTGTGAGTGATGCAGTGGAATGAGAACCGGGTTTGCAGTCAGGCCAACAAGGATGCCAATCACATCCCACCCCTTCTGAGCGACGGGACCTTGTCCATCCCTTCAGCCCTCTGAGCCTCAGTTTCCTCATCTGCAAAATGAGGATCAATACATCGAGTGAGATACTAATAGTGAAACCATCCAACAGAATGCCTGTGACATACTCGGCCCTCAACAAACCACCTCTGGCCATGATGTCCCCTTCTTTACACCCTACATGGCACCCAAATCCGTGGGCATTTGGTAAAGATGGGCACTCTCGAGATACTTGCTCTTGAGTATCCAAGGGATCGGGGCCCATGGGCATCATCCCAGTGGTATCAAGTACAAAAACTTGGCTTTTCCTCTGTCCTCACAGAGGCCAGCTCCCTCAGCCAGCACTCCCCTGGACATCACTGGGTTTATCGACATACACTCAAGCCCAGAGCATGAACCCAGAGAGCAGTTATCCACTCTCTTAGCCTCAGGGCTGTCTCAAAAGCCCAGGAGAAAAGCAAAGGGGAGTTTCCTTTCAACAGTGGCCCAAGTCCCATCCCCTCCACCAGCCACCCCTCTCCCCGACCTACTCCTTGGCAGTCTCCGTGCAGGGTCTGGGCTGGGAGGAAGCTGGAGCCTACTTTCTTGCCATGGGCCTCTTTAAAGAGTGGAGGGTCTGAGAGGAAAAGAAGAGCAACTGGGACAAGCAGTTCTGAAAGTAGAGGTCCAGAGAGAAGACCTGTGCTCTTCTCAACTAGAGAGGGCTGTCCCTCTCAGGGTGGCTCCACAGCCCCCAAAGGGTTAACAAGGCCCTAAAAATAACCTGCTCCCAGCAGGACCTGCTGATTGGAACCCTCCAGCCATCTGTTCCCATTTTCTCCTGTTCACATTGGAACATCTGAAACCAGCCCCAGAGCCCCAGCCCGATCCCAAAAATAGCCCCAGCCTGCCCAAGGAACAGGCCCCAGGGGCTGGGCAAAAGCGGCATGGCCAGCCCAGCAGTGAGGCATGGCCCAGGCCAACACTGAGCCCTCACTCCCAGGCCCATGGAAGGGAGGTGTTCCCTCTGTTCCCAGAAGGAGGTGGTCAGTAGACCCAGGGGCTCCAGCCCACCCACCTTGGTACCAGGCCAGAGAAGGTACCCAAGAGCCCTGGTGTCCCAGGCACTCTGCCACATCTGAATCCACTTTCTCCAGAGATTTGGACATGCACTTCCCAGAAGACCAAACCACTTATCTGCAGAGTGTCCCTCTTTGTGGGCACACCATCCCTGCTGCCCAGTGCTGGGCTCCTCACCCAGAAGTTCCCAAGCCTTACCCCCGCCATCATCCGACTCTCATCCCGGGGCCCTTCGGAGCCTTGCTCACCTAGAGTCACTCAGCATTCTCCCCTGGCCTGCCCCAAGTAACACAGGGTTGAAACAGAACTTTACCCAGCCCTGCCCACACTCACCCACGCCGCAGAGGAAAGGATTCTGGGGGTGTCCTCTGGATGCTGGTATGACCCCACCCCTCCTCTGGGCTTCAGGATGGGCTTCTGCCCATCTGTGTGCAGCAGGTGCCAGGCATGCCCATCTGGGATTCTATACATATCACAGGCCTGGGCACTGCCCTGCCACGCTCAGAGAAGATGCCCAGGCAGGGTACAGGGAATCCAGTGGACCCTGGGCCCCAAGGCAGGCCTAACAGCTGCCATCCATATAACAGCCCCACACTGCTACTTTTCTCCCCAAAGAAGGTCCCTGACCCCTTAGGCCAGGAAAGAGAGGAGGCGGCCATCTAAGCCATTTAAGAACAGAGTGTCTTAATGGCTGTTCAGCCTGGTGAAGGAACAGAGCATCAGGGGATGGGATGGTGGGAGGGGTGTTGAAGCTGATCTGAGCTAATAGCATGGGGGAGGGAGGGCTCAGCCCTGAGAAGTGCTGGGAGATGTGGAGGGAGACAGGCCCTAAGACCTCAGACCCCTCTCCAGGCGCATGGCTATTCGGCAAACTTGCAACCAAGATGTTAGTTTCCCCTCAGTGGGGAAACTGAGGCAGCAAGAAGGTGGGTCTGGATGGGTATTAGAATCTAGGAGTCTGAAGTGTTGGAAAGGCTGTCTCTTTCCCACCGTCCATACTCTCCCCACCCCCATCAATTCTTCCCCTGCTAAAGCCCCCAGGTGGACCATGAGTTCCTGTGAAGAGCTATGACTAATAATAACGAGGAGGAGCTCTAACATTTATTGAGCATTTACTCTGTAACATCAAGCTGTCCTGAAGGCTTCACATGCATTATTTAATTTAATCCTCTAATTTAGTACTCTACAAGAAAGTTCTCTTGTTATCCCCACTTTACAGATAAGAAAACCGAGGCCCAGGGAAGTTGAGTAATTTGCCTGAGGCACACAGTCCAAAATTAGAAGAGTCAGGATTTGAACTCAGACACTCCAGCAGCTGGGCTATTAACCACTTCACAATACATGTTCACCCTGGTAGCAGCCCTCTGTGCTATGATGAAAGAATTGGTGCCTCACCCCCTCATTCCATACTCCCTCCAACCCCAATGCACACCAGGTCCTAGCTAGAGGCCACAGTTCCTGCCCAGGGAAGAGATCAAAGAGAGGCCACCACTCCCCACCCCCTCAACACAGGTGCCTGGCCCACTGGGGTTCTGAGAGCAGAGTTCTTGGGCCACCCCAGCCCCATCTACCCGCAATCTGTTACATCGTCACCCATCCTGGTCCCTAAGAGTCTGGGGAAGGAGCAAGGCAAGTTACCATGACAACAGCACAGGCCCCTGCTGAGAGGCCCAGAGGCAGGAAGAGTCTCTGCAGGTGGGGGTCAAAGGTCAAGTGGGACTCACTAGTGACGAGTGGAGTCCCAGCCCTGCCCCCCCCCACCCCGCACCTGCTCAGCCACACCTGGCACTGCCCCCCACTTTTTTCATTGCCTGAGTTGGGAGCAGGACCACTTCCTCTGTGTCCCTGAGGGGTGGTGGCCTCCAGCAGGGAGGGTGGGGGGACTCGAAGCCCCTCCCTCCTGGGGACAGTCTAGGAGAAGGGCCTCCTCGCAGTCCTCCGCTTTCTCCAGCTTTCCCTAGTCAGACCAGGAGCCTACAGGCAGGCGTGTTTGTTGTGAATTCAGGGAGTTGTTGCTAAGTAAGGAAGGAGGGGGGGCAGGGAGGGAGGGAGGGAGGGGGTGGGGGTGGCAGTAGGGAGAAAGCGTGTGTGTCTCTGTGTGTGCCTCTGTGTGTGCGTGTGTGTGTGTGTGTGTGTGTGTGTCTGTGTGTGTGTGTGTCTAGGGGCCAGGGCAGAAACCACATTACTGTGGCCGGTAGCCACCCTGGCTTTGACTCAGCCAGCTGAGGCCAAAGCCAGCAGGCGAAGGGGAGCAAGAACTTGGGATGCCCGGGAAGGAAACCGTACCTTGCCCTCCAGGGGTGACCAGGCTGGGGCTCCCCACCACCCACCCCGGCTGGGACTTTCACTGGAGCAGCAGCTGTGGCGCTTTAACCCTTCCTGCCCCGGCCCCGCCCCCATCCCCTACCGGGTTCCAGGTTGTAGGCAGTCAGCACCCTCTCCTCCGGGGGGAGGAGAATGAAAGGAGAAGTGGGGGCAGAGAGCCAGGAGGAGGGCGCCCGAGACAAAAAGCCAAGCAGGAGGCAACGGCAGAGGCAGACAGAGCTGAGCGAGGAGGCTGTGAGGACACACATAAGCACACAGACCTCTCACCTCAGGATAATGCGTGTCGGGCTCAGGCTCAAGGGTGTGATCTGGGCTGGGGCTCCCTGTGGAGAGAGGGTCACAGCTAGAAGCCCCAGGCCAGCAATCTCTACCCCTGCTCCTCCCAGAGCCCCAGCCCCACCCCCAGCACGCACACACTAAGCTTGTACACACAGACGGGCCTGCAGCTCCAGGAAGTCCCTGAGCTACTTGGACACCACCCCCCCTCCACGACTTCTGTGGATTGGCTGGGAGCCAGGCCTGACCCAGCGGCCCCACCGCACAGCTCCCCCTCCCTCCCCTGCAAGCAGGAAAGGAGAAGGCGCTGGAGATGCCTTAGAGCTCCCTCAGAGCTCAGCCCACAGGGAGAGGGGGGAGGACTCCCACGGCCTGGCCTGAGGACCCGGGTGGAGGGATGGATGGGGAGGCCTGAGGACCCCAGCTTCCAGCCCCAGCCACCCCGGGGTTATCCTGTGTCAAGGAGAAGAATGGTGTGGGTCCTGTGTCCCCATGTGGTCTCTCTTGTCCCCTGAAGATGCCCCTGGGGACCGGGCTTGGCTGGGAGGGCCTAGGGTGAGAGAATCAGGCTTAGCAGTTCAGTAGGAGGGGGCTGGGTGAAGCTCCCACAGGCAGGCGGGAGGGAGGCTGGTGGCTGGGCTCAGTTTGTACTGGGGGTCAAAGGGGAGTTCTTTTCCGAAGAATTCTGGGAGAGACGCCAACTAGAGCAAGCTGCTAACCACCCCTCCCTCTCTCTCACTGCACTGGGTGGGGGGGTGTCCCTGCCAACCAGACTTAACCCTCTCCAGCCTGTGGTGCTCCCAGGCACATGACAGGGGAGTTGGGGAAGGTCCCGCTGGGCTCAACTTCCAGTTCTAGGGGGCAAGCACAGGGTGTCTGCCAGAACACGGTACCACTTGGCCCCATCTGGTACTGCCCCGCCCTGCCGCCACCTGGGTGACTTTTCTGGGCTCATCTCCTGAAGGTGTCTGCAGTGATGTGTGTGTGCGTGTCTCAGAGACAGAGACTGAGAAACAAACTGAAAATTCCTTGCCAAGGCCCTCCCCCTGCTGGGTCACTGAGCACTGTACCAACCTGTGCCTCTACCCCTCCCTTCCTCCCACTGAGTCCTGGGACCAGAGGCCATGGGAAGGGGGTTTATAAACAGACAACTTTTCTCTCTGCCCACCTCATGCTGCTGTCTCCATAGGCCCTTGACTCCGACAAAGAGCCCCTGCCCCAACCCTCTTCTTCACTGATTTGCTACAAGTGCTTCAAGTATTCAATTATAGCCTGAGATCCCAGGATGGGAAACTGAGTCACAGCGAGGCATCAGGGATTCCAAGGGCCCGCATCGCATGCAGACATAACTCTACTAACACAACTCTTGCTTTGGCAAAAAAAGAAAGAAAGCTCCCCTTAGCAATCCCCACCCCCCTCCTGTAAAACACGATTAAGGTCAGACATCAAGAAGGACTTCCCAGGGTCAAGGCTACAATGGTAGCCGGCCTCGCATCCAATGCTTCATATTTCGGGGGTGGCACATCACCACCCCCCCGCCCCAGCGTTCCAGGCCCCTCTGTCTTCTGCTCAGGCTGGAAATACGAGTGTCTTGTCTTGTTTTGCTGTCTGCCCCTAGCTAGCAAAGTCAACTTTTCTGAACTTTAGCCACGAAGCTCCCAGGTCTGATGTGGCTGGCTGTTTCTTGTCCCCAATGAAGCAAGTGACCCCAAGGGTAGAGGGTTAACTCCCTTTCCCCAGCCCTTTCTGGAGAGCACTGGGCTGCCCTGTGACAGCCCCCACGATATCACTAGGACAAGAAGAGGATGGACTGGGAGTACTGGGATCCCTTAAGGTGCCAGGCGTCCGTGAAGGGCAGAGGAAGAGAGCCCAGCCTTGGGGACAGTTTATCCCAAAGTCTCCCCACTGCACAATTTCTCTCCAAGGACCACAGAACTGCCAGAAGCCTTGGCCTCGCTCCAAGAAACCTCCCTATCAAAGGACAGAGGACTCCATGTCCCAGGGAGCTATGGGGAGACCTGTGGCTACGCACCCCAGACATGTTCTGAGGGAGGAGGATAGAGGCGGCAACAGAAGCGGAGCGCACTGAGTGTGCGCACATACGCACACACGCACGTGCATCAGAGACACAATCCCGAGCACACATACTCCTCAGATACTCCCAGACGTGTACCTGAGAGAGAAACAGACACAACCCCCAAAGACACACATCCAGGAGACCTCTTTAAAATAACCCAAACTCCCCAAAAATGACTCCTTAAGACCCATAGAGGCTCCCATACTCAGAGAAGGCCAAAGAGAGCTCGAGAAACACAAATGACATCAGCCAGTCACACAGAACTACTGACAGACAGAAGACAGACCCACACTGGGATACACGAGCACACACACAGAGTAGTATGCACACGGCCATGTGCTAGCACACAAACTCACACACACACACACGCACGTAATGCACATGAAGTCAGATTAGAGGACTAAATTCTGGGCTAGTGGGGAGGAGGGGAGTCAGAGCAGTGGGGTGGAGAAGTACTCAGGGATTTCAAAACAATCCTGGTTTCGAAATGCTGGAAACGCTGGATTCAGGGCCATTCTCAGTTGAGGCTGGAGGGTGGAGAGTGAAGGGGAGGGGGAAGACAGGCCAGCGCAGGGCCACCAGCCCATTGGAAGAGGGACTTGGACAGAGGGCATCCCAGCCCCTGGGCATGGGGACTAGGCCAGACACCAAGGTTAGGAGGGGCAGGTGGCCCAGGGCCAAGCAGGGAGGGCCTGGGGTGGAAAGGAGGCAGAGAAGGAGAGGTCTCCACTTTAGCCACTGACTAGAGAAGAAAGAAGGCGAAGGAACCTACCTGGGCCCTTCCCCGACCCGTGGGTGGGTGGTGGTGGCCACCTTCCCCCCTACAGAGTGGCAGCTGGCTCCCCTTCCCCGCCAGCTAGCAGAGCCCCAAGGCAGGCCTAAAGCTAGGAGTCAGAGGGTGTGGGAGGACAGCAAGGGCCTTCCAGGGGACCCAGGACCACCCACACTCAGGGCAGGGTGGGGGACATCTCCCTGGGAAGCCAGAGCTTCCTACCTGGGTTCCCAGAGAGGGGAGCTCTTCGGGAGGCTGAGGCACTACAACAGACCCCCACATCCAGGAAGTCACCCCTCTCCTCCCAGGGCACCAGGATGCCCTTACTGCCCCTCCCCCAACCTCCAGGGAAAGTCGGCAGCTCTCTCCCAGGGAGGGGAGGTCAAGCCAGGCTGGGGGTGGGGCTCTGGAGGCCTGGCCCTGGCACCCAGCAGAGGAAATGCCAGGCCTTAACTCCAGGCTGCCTTCAGGGAGGCCCATCCAAGTGACGTGCGGCACCTCTAGTGCTGCAGTTTTCTTCCCCTTGCCCCTCAGCTCCTAGCCTCTGGCTACCTGGCCCTCCAACTGGCTCCAGCCCAAGCTCTGGTAGTTAGAGGGTGGGACCTGGGGAAACTTAGCGCCCCTGGAGGAGCCTCTACCAGCTTCATCCTGGCCCCTTGGCCAGGCAGAGTCTCCTCGCCCCAGATCCCTGGGGGCAGCCCCCACAGTGTGGCTTACAGGTGGGCAGCTGGTGGGGCTGGCAGGCAGGGGCACAGATGCCAAGCTAGAGCAGCCAGGTGCTCAACAGGTTGAGCCAGTCCCTGGAACAGCCAGCCCCACCCCAGGGAGAGCAGGCCTGGCAGAGGCTCCCTGCCCGCGGCACCCAGCCTGTACCCGCTTGGCTCCCACGGCTGCCCACTTTCCCACGGTGCCATCCCCTCTGCCCCCTCCCCCGAGGTCAGCAAGCAAGCAGTGCCCAGGGTTCCTGGCACAGGGAAAGGATGCCGTTTCCCCGTCACCCCTGGGTGCCCAGGCTCTTGGAGTGCCTCACTACCAGCAACCAAGGAGCCCCCAGAAGAGTAAACATGGCATCAGGCCAAAAGGAACCCCAAAGTGCCCCCTACCTCCTCGCAGGCCTCCTCCAGTCCTGGGCAGACTGGACACTCAGACACCCTGGCTCCCCGCAGCTGCCCCCTCAGGGCGCTGGGACAGAACTTCAGCGGGCGGCGCCAGAGGCAGTGTGGCGGCCCCCAGCTCCTGTCTTGCACTCCCTGGAGGAGGGGCTGCTGAGCTGGGGGACTGCTGGCTCCCTCCACTCCTGCCAGAGCTGCTGCTGCCTGCAACCCTGCTCCTTTCCTTCCACCCCACTCCTGGGCTCCACGCAGCTCCATCCCGGCCCCTCCCCCTACAGGCAGGCAGCCCCCTTTGCAGGCATCTCCTTTAATCTAAAGCAGGTGCCAGGCATTCCAGCCCTTGCTGAGTCGACACTGCCACCCACTAGGCCTCTGCCCAGAAGGCTATTGCCCTGCCTCTTCATGGAAGTTGAGTCTACGGCCCAGGGCTCCTGCTTAACTGAAATACCCAGAAGTTGGGAGGCAGACACTACCCAAGGGGAATCACGGGTGCCCAACACAGACTCAATAAGCAAGTTCACTAGGTCGTACATTACCACTGCTGTGATCGATTGTGGACCACCAACACTAATCCTTCTCCAGGACTCTGTAATCTCTTCCCACCTGGACCCTCAACCTCAGTAATTAGAGACTCGGAGCCTCCATACGGACCTCCAGAAACCATCTCTAGCGTGAGGCCCCTGCTACCCCGAGCACAAGAGTCACACTGGATCCAAGGTTATATAGGTATTCTCCCCTTCAGGAGCACCCCTTCCAGCATTAACCCCTGCCCCACCCCAATCAGAAGCAACACAGGTAAGCAGAACGCCTCCAGAGGCAAGTGGCCAGAAGGGTGAGCTTCCAGGCCTGGTTCTCCAAGGCCACGGAGCCTGATCAGCTGAGGGAGGGCAGCACCTTCCGTCCTGATACCAGAACCGCCCCCCCCCATTCCCTTACCTTCCTTTCTCTCCCATTCTCATCCTGTCCTGAAGCTCCTATCAGCAGGCACCTCAGAGCTGATACCAGAAAGACAGGGCCTGAACATGTTCTTCCCCTGGGGCCATGAAATCATGGTCCTGACCCAGAGAAGGCAGCCAAGCTAGTGCTGGGGGGCAGCAGACAAGCCAGGCAGCCCCAGCCCAGAAAAAGTAGCTGCACCTTGGAGAGGCTGAGGAGGGAGGAGAGCAAAGGGAGTGGAAGCCCACCCACCCTGCGGGTCTCATTCAGCGAGCTGCCCAGAGGCATCAGTAGGGTTACAGCAGATACTGTGCGAAGACAGCTTTCCTAGGTAAAACAGGAAACCAAGGCCAAAGATCAAGGGGGCCTCCAAGCCCCTTTCCCGGGGCTCAGTCACATGCCCAGCTCACCTCTCCCAGAGCAACACTTTTCCTCCCTGTAGCAGAGGCCCCCAGACACAGACACAGACCCACACCCCAAGCAGCAGACAGACAGAAGGAGGAGGGAGGAGGGGGTGTCAGAAAAACCCGGAAGGAAGGAAGCTGGACAGACAGAAGCCAATCCTGGCTTCACTGCTCCAGAGGGACACCCTCCAGACTCCCAGACTGTAAGGGACACTCTCCTCAGCTCCCAAGAGGGAGAAGGGGAGAGTAGACCTCGGTGTCCCCTGAAACCAATTCCAGCAGCCCTGGGACAGGACATAGTCCAGCCAAGCAAGAAGCCCTAAGCCTCCCCTCTCTTCCTCACATTCCTCCCCCAAGAGCTCCCCCAGACCAAGGCAGGGGCTGTCTCCGCTTAGCAAGGCAGAGACACCTCCAAGGAACTGTGTGACTGCCCCCCCACCCCCTGCCAAGCCCACATCACTAAGAATCCTAGGCAGGGGAGACTCCTCCAGTCACAGCCCCCGCTGCTCCTAGGCAGTGCTTGGGGGCAGAGGTGACCCCCAGCAATCTCCAGTCCCCACGCACCTCCTTATGGAAGCTCCTATAAGCCAGGAGAGGAGTGCTGGGGTGCTGAGACCCAAGGGGTTGGTGAGCCTGTGAGGGGGACTACATCTCCCAGAAGCCCCCAGGGCAGAGTTGCTGCTCCAGCTGGCCCAAGGCCGGCCTTGTTCTCTGTGCTAGGGTGGCAGGGTCCCCTGGCTGCCCCTAAGCCCTCCCCTCTGTGCGCTGGGGCTGCCAACCTGATTGGGGGCCCAAGAGTGGCCTCCACTAATCCTGGGGGCGTCCCCGACCCCTTAAACAGCCTGGGGGTGCGTGCCAGAGGGCCAGAGACAATCAGATTGTGTTCCCCCTCCCCAATTCGAACTGGATCTCCCTCCTCACGCCTCTGCTGGCCTGGCATGACTTTCGCCCTCGGCCCCAGCCCTCCCCTCACCTCGCGCGGGTCGGGGGTCCTCACGCCAGGCCGGAGTTGGACGCCATGACCAGGTCAGGGCCGGTGGGTGGATTGGGGTCCTCCTGCTCGCCAGTTGGAGGTGAGGAGGAGGGCGGGCAGGTGGTGATCTTTTGATCCTGGACGCCTTGATCTCAATACCAGCCCGGCCCGGGAGTGGGTATCCGGGGGTCGCTGGGCGCCTGGGTTCCTGCTTTCCAACCGCGGAGCATGGTCTTGGGCGCCGGGCAGCGGCGGGAGAGCGCGCACACCCGCCCGGCCTTGGGCTCAGGGCTGGGGTCTCAGCCCCGAACCTCACGGCTCCGGCTCCTGCTCCTCCTCCCTTCCTTCCTTCCTTCCTTCCTTCGCCTCCTCCTTTCACTTTTCCCGAGGCCCGCGGGGACGGTGGGCGCGGGGCGGGGAGGGGGCTGTCTGGGCGCTTATTGTTGGTCGGACGCCGAGGGTCCGGGTTGCAGTCCCCGGGCGGCGCGGCGCCGGGGGACCCAGGCGTGCGGGCGTCCGGCCGGCTGGCTCCGGGCAGCGGCGGTGGTGCAGCGGCCCCGAGTCCGGGGCATGTCCGGCCACTGGCTCCGCCGTTCGCCGCCGCCTCCCCGGGGTCCCCTGCGCTGCCGGAGCCTCGCTCGCCCCTCCACTCGGCTCCGCTCCCCAGCCTGAATAAGCATCGGGGCTCTCTGGCTGCCTCCTTCTGCCTTCATACCAGAGCCCGGAGAGGCCCCTGTCAAAATAAGAGCTCCCCCATCTCGCTCGCCTCCTCGCCCAACCCGGCTCCCCCAGCCTCCCAGTGGTCTGACTCGGTAAGGCGCCCGGCCGGCTAGCGGGAGGCAGGTTGGCCCGGGGGCGGGGAGGGGGCTTCTATGCCACTCTCCACCCCATTCCCGAGGACTGGGGAGGAGACGGGCTACCACCATCTCAGGCTGGGGAGAGGTTTGACAAACGTACCCTCCTATCTACGCTGATTGGAAGCAGTGGGAGTTGACTCCCCCCAACCCCCAACACTCACTCACACACTCTCTCTCCCTCCCTCTCTCTCTCTCTCTCCCTCTCTCTCTCTCCCTCTCTCTCTCTCTCCCTCTCTCTCTCTCTCCCTCTCTCTCTCTCTCCCTCTCCCTCTCCCTCTCTCTCCCTCTCCCTCTCCCTCTCCCTCTCCCTCTCCCTCTCCCTCTCTCTCTCTCTCTCTCTCTCTCTACTGGGTCCCCTCTTCATTGTATCCACCCACATTCATTATGCACTGAACATCTGTTTATTCACTTTATTCATCTCTCTTTCCTAGTAGACCCTGAGGATGTAGACTGAACTTTTTCACTTCAATCCTCAGCAGCGCAAAGTGGATACTAAGAAAATGTTTGTGGAAGTAAAACCTTTGTTCTCCCAAAAGAACTCTATCCTAAGCTCAAAGTGCCCCCCCCACACACACACACACACACACACACACAAGACCCTATAGGAGAATAGATCCAATGGAAAAAAAATTGTAAAGTGTTTTAAAAAGCATTTCACATGTTATTTCAGTGTTTGCCACAAACCTGTGAGAAAGATGTTATGGCCCCATGACACTGATGAGGAAACAAAGGCTTGCACTAGTTAAGGACTTCCTCAGGGTTACACAGCTAGAAAGTGGTAAGCCCAGGACTAGAGTTTGGGTCTTCTTATCCCAGGGCACTTTCCCTGTATCCCACTACCCCCACCCACCCAGGATTAATACCAACAAGTAACAACCATTGAAGGGCACTAGCAAGCCCCTTTGCTCATGCTATTTGGTTCCTCTGAGCTCTCCCCTGCCCCTCCTCACAGATGGTCCCCAGATAGCTCTAGCTCTCACTGACCTCCCTCTCTTTTGACACCTACTACATCTATTCCACCCAACTGAGTACCTAATTGTATGTTTTATCTTGATTCTCCTGTGCGTGTGTCTGGTTGCCCCAAAAGATTCTTGAGGGCCCAAACCATGTCTCCTATGCCTCTATATTCCCCACAGCACTCAAGGGCTAGGTTCATAGTAGGGATTCAGTAAATACTCACTTGATGGATTGATGGTGTCTGCAGCTGGGCACTGGGCAAGGTCTGGGGAGGCACAGGTGAAAAAGGGGGAGAAACCCTGAAAGAAGATAACATAACAACCTCTATGGGTGCCTAACATAGAAGTTTACAAAGCATTTTCATACACACTATCTCTTGATCGTGCTTTGAGCCAATCAACAAAACTTCCCCAATTGCCTATTAACTGCTATGCCAAGACCAAGCTGGGTTAGGGACTGAATCATCACAACCCTGTGAGATAGGTATTGCCCCCACTTAAAGGAAAAGAAAACTGAAGCCCAGAGAGGCTGAGCTCTGGTGTGAAAGATCTCAGAGCCTAGGATAGTACCTGACCCGTGGAAGTAGGGTTTAATCTCCTCTCCCCTCCCCAGGGTCCTGCTATAAGATGAGCCACAAGACAAGAAGGCCATTTCTCAAACAGGATTGCTTGTTGAAAGGAAGGGTCCACCCAGTTATGTGGGTCAGTTTCCCGTTACATACATGACACAAACCGCATGGGCTTGTGATGATCCATTTGGCACGATGCCCAGTTCATAGCAGGTCCAGAAAACAATGTTTGTAGGGGTGAGTGATGGCTGTGTTGCAAGAGGTCTGTTAATTGTGGCACACAACCAAGTGTATTCGGCATGTCCTGTGGAGCAGCCATGTAGAGCACTCCCCTGGGTGGAGCTGTGACTCATTCCCCCAGGTTGGGATGCGGAGCCCGAGCTCTGGGCAGCCACGAGTTCTGGGTGGACCGCTGGAGTGAGCGAGGGGGAGAGGAGAGAGGCCGGTGGCCCATTGCTGGAATGGAGTGGCTCCCTCTACTGGCGAACTCGGGGAATCACCGTGTGTTGGCGCGTATCTGTGTGTCACTGTGTCACGAGGAGTGTCACAGGTGTGTCAGCGAGTGTCGAGTGTCGGTGGAAGTTCGGGCATGGGTATAGCCTGTTCGTGGTGCAGTGTGGGTGTGCCAGCGTTACGTGGGCCTGTTTCTGGAACCACAGAGTGTACACACACAACCACATTTTGTAATACAGTTTACTTTTGGGGTGGGGGTAGGGGGTCGGAGGAGCTAGGGCTGCAGATTATCTGAGATTACTACCTGGGGTGACTAGGACGAAAGGATCTTCCGGCTGGTACTCATCACCGACCTCGTGCAGGTGGGATTCAGGACTAGAGAACAGTTCCTGGGAAGGGACTCTATCCCCAAAAGCAAACAAGGACCCAAGAAAGGGTTAACGTTGAGCCTCACAGTGACTTCAATCATTGGCTCAGGGCACTGTCAGTCAGCTTCGCGGCGGGGCTTGTGGGGCCGCCTTCGGACTGCCCAGCGACCCTCACTTGCCCCTCGACCCCCACTTCATTTCACTTCTGGGCTGCTGCCACGCCCCCCATCTTGACGGAGACACCTTCCTGGGCCCTGGAAAAGGAGCGGATCTGGGCATCCTGGCTTCCCCACTCACTCCAGCTGCCTGGCTTCCTGATAGATGGTGATTATTACATAATAGACCTGCTGGACAGAACCGTGCCAGCCCTCGGAACACTTTGCCCCTCCTCGAAGCCTGCCCCAGGGCCTGGCACCAGCAGCACAGAGCCTGCCGCGCTGCTCTGCCGGCTCCCCCAGCACCAGCTCCATTCCAGGGCGGGAGACCCCGGGGCTACCCTCCCTGGTGTCCCTGGGGCCACTTTCTGGGATGGGGCGGGCGCCAGGCTGGGAGTACGGCCGGCGCCCCGCAGGTCTCGGGGTTGGCCTGCGGAGTATGGTTTTACCAGCGCCTCTCCAGAATTGTGGGACCCAGCTGGCCCCTTCCAACCTGAACTTGGAACTTGGGAGCCAGTAGAGGTGGGGATAGGGGGCGCAGGGGCCAGGGTCGGACAGCGAAAGGAGTTTGGAAAAGATGCGGGGGCAGGAAAAGGGAGGCTGGGAGAGGGGGCCGACAGGGGCAGTGGGGGAGGGACTCTTATCCTGACAGGGCTCCCGCCTTCCCCGACTGGAGGGTTTGGAAAAACTGAGCAGGCAGCCAAGGCTTGGCTGGAAATCCTGCAGCCCACCCTCCTGGGGACACAAAGCTGGAGGGCGGGGGCAGGGCGGGGGGAGAGAGCACGACCCCGGGGAGGGCAGGGCCTCTTTTGGGGCTGGGGGCCCTGGGGCCAGGTCCCTGGGGAGGGGGTTCCTGGCGCTGTCTCCCCGCAGTCTGCTTCCCCCTTCTCCTTCTCTACCCCCTCCTTTTCCCCCTCCTCCCCCTCCCCGGCTCCAGTCTTGCAGATTGCGGGCAGACTTAACTCCTTGCGCGCCAGCCCGGTGGACTCCTAGGTGGTGACGCTATGAGGGAGGGAAGAAGGGAGGGACTCCCGACCTTACTCCCACCCACAGTTTAACACCTTGTGGCCCAGAACGCAGTCTCGGAACTTGGGCTTGTCAGAGCCCTAGAAGGCTGCCTGGTGCTCGAAGAACGACACACAAAACCCGGCACCTGAGAGCTGCGTAATCCAGTCCGCTCTCCTGCCACATCTTAACTGTCTACCCTCCCCTGTCAACCCAACCCTCTGTGCCTCTTCCTCCACCCTTTGGCCACCCTCCCGCTACCACCCCCACTAGTTGCTGCAAAGAGCCCTGACAGATAGAAGGATGCAGGGAACCCGGAAACCTGGGTTCTGTGGCTGCTTCTGCATTCTCCTCCGCATCCCGCCTGGGAGGCCCGGGCAGGTGACCGCAGCCCGGGCCTCTTTGGCCTCCAGGGGGCTCCTTCACACATCTGTGGGGGTAGCTACCCAACCAAGGCAGAGAATGCTAGCCTCCCCCAGCTCCAGCTAGGACAAGGGCCCGAGTAGCCGGAAACCCTGACTTCACTTCCACCCTAGCCCCTCTCCTAGGCAGCACTTCCTCCACCATCAGATTTGCCCCCCGTTCGGCCGTGAAAGACTATGCCTGAGGGCAGTACCTCAGTCTAGGCAGGAAGGGGTTAATGGAGCTCCCAGGCTCCCTGTGAGAGCCAGGTGAGGCACCGCCCATCTTGGCCTTCAGGTGTACGGGTGGGGAAGTGGAGGGACGCCGACCACAGGACTGCTCTTTTGCCCCCTGGTGGTTAGATCTGGCTTAGCAGTCTCTGGCAAAAGCTAGGCTCAGGTGGGGATTGGTGAAAGAAAAACTTTGGAGGCAGCTGGAGTACTCCTGCAGGAATAGCACCTTTGGAGAGAAAGAGAATCCTATGGGGAGGCTGGTGGAGCTCCCACAATCCCTGCCATGCCATCCCCACTTATCAGGCTGCCACAGTCACTTCCAGATCTTTGTCCTAGGGACCCTACTTGTGGGTCCCAGGTGCCCAGACACCTGGAGGAGGAATAGAAGATATAGGCTCTATCCTGCCAGGGTCTCAACCGAATGAAGGGGAGCGATAGAAGGAAGCTGCCCTCACCTTCTTTCCTCTCTGTGTCCAGCCTTCCCAGAACTCCCATTCCCTCCAGACCCCAGCAGCAAATGCAAACCTCTAGCCAGGCTTCAACGCTCCTACCAGCTACCCGGTCCCCCATCAGTTTCCCTCCCCTCTAGCCAAGCTGCCTTCTGAGTTTCTCCCCCATAAAGAGGGCCTCTTGAGGGATTCTAGGTGCTCACAACCATTTCCTCCTATCCCAGGCAGGGCTGAGACCCTTCCTCCCCTCTACCCAGAAGCCTTCCCAGGTTAGCGAAGGCCATGACCTTCAAGGGTTCCTTTCTCTTTTTTCCCAGTTGCCTCACTTCCTTCCCTCTCCCCATTTCCAATTATCTTCTATCTAAGGCTTCCTTTCGCATAAGCAGCTCACCCAAGCAAGAACAATCCTGTCCTTGGATTCCTTGACTCCTCCAAGAATCATTGTCTGACCAACCTCACCCACTTATTCACTAAAAATATATCTATTGAGGACCTACTATGTACCAGGCACTGGACTAGACAATAGGTATATGTTGGTGAATGAGACAGACGTAGTTCTTGACTTCACAGAGGTCACTTGACCTCACTCTAGTTGGGGATAGACACATGAACAGGCGAATTCAATTCAGTGTCACGAAGGCTTGCACAGCACTTTGGAGAGACATCTATCTGGGACTTGGGAGTCTGGGAAAGTTTCCTGCAGTCAGCACCATCTGAGCTGAGACATTCCAGCCTAAGGTGTGGTTCTGTCCAGGCAGACAGTACATCTAACTGGAGGTCTAAGTATAGAACAGGATTCCAGCAAGGGGTCTCACCAGATGTTACAAGAGATCGCTAAGTCTGCATTCCCAAACAATCCATATCTAATAAGTTCTCCAAGTCTCCAAAGAAATGAGACTGGGGACTTCCCTGGTGGTCCAGTGGGTAAGACTCTGCGCTCCCAATGCAGGGGGCCTGGGTTCAATCCCTGATCAGGGAACTAGATCCCACATGCGTGCCACAACTAAGAAGTCCGCATGCCGCAACGAACATCCTGTATGCCGCAGCTAAGACCCAGCACAGCCAAAATAAATAAATAAGTAAAAATGTTGTTTAAAAAGAAAAAGAAAGGAGACTGGCCAAGAGTATGTGACCTTGGCCTAGTCAGCCTCATCTCTGGGCCTTAGTTTCTTTAAAGAACAAGGGGGTTGGATGAGTTTATCTCCAGGCTCTTTTTTATCAAGAGGATAGCAATTAAATAGAAGGCTTGGTTTGTTGAGAGAAAAACAATCACATGGCTCTGGTTGGCTTGGGGATGGAAGGCAGAGTTCATAAGCCCCTGAGAGGCTGTCAGAGGCAGGGCCCGGAGAAGGCCACACAAGTCACCTCCTACTCCTCACTGCCTGGGTTGCCTGCCAGTTCTGAGTCCTGGGAACATTTAATTCTTGCCGTCAACTGAAGGCAAAAGCCTTTCTGAGATTTTGCTGGGAGGGGTGAGCATTGGGGGACAGCACCCCCAGAATATATTAATGCAACTTCATTAACTTGCTCTTGTATGTAGCACTATAAAGCTTTTATTTTGAAGAGACGGAATGTTCAGAGGTAAGGAAACTGAGGCACAGAGTGGTGAAAGGACTGGCCTAAAATCACATGGCTGGTGAGTGATGGCTGGAAGAGGTGCCAGGTCTCCTAATTCCCAGTCCAGACACTTTCCACGACACCACTGCAGCACTCACTTCCAAATTTCCATTGGACTTCTTCCTGCGTCTGGCTCATTTCCCTGGGAGGCCATAAGATCTGGGAAGGCAGGCTTGGCCTTCTTATCTGGACGTCCCCCAGAGCCTGGTGCAGGGCTCTGAACAGAGGGAGGGGTTCTCAGAACCCCCAGTCTCCCAGCCCCCCTTTCCTCTCCTTCCATGACCTTATTTACATGCACGTAGGTCTCTGGCTCAACCTAAAAAGGCATCCCTGGATTGTGGACAGAGGCTTGGGCCAGGCATATTCCCAGTCCCAACCAGGCCTAAAACCTGCTCTGTGACTTTGAGCAAGTTGATTAACTTCCCCGGGCTTCATTTTCTCCATCTGTCAAGACCCGTAACCGATTCTAACTCCTGGGGCATTTGTAACTTGAAATCCCAGATTAGGAAGTGTTTTTAAAAGCTCTAACTCTGAAGTAAGGGAGTAAGCTTAACGTTTCTGCCTTTTTGCAGGATTCCACAGCCTCAGGACCATGTCTGCTCTATCTGCAAGGACTGGGTACTGCTTGGGGTTCCTTCACCCTGATACCATGCTGGGTCCTATGAAAGTTACAGGATGTATAACCTGAATATATTCTGGGGTCCCACAGCCCAAATATCAAAAGTAATTTCGAAAAGGAATCCTAATTTTTACTTGTATCTCTTGAAAGTGATCCAATTCTTAACCTACAGCACATCTTATTCAAATTCCCTTTCCTCTTCTATTCTGCTGCACCTTGCAACAGTTAAATCGCTCTCTGCGAACGCTAAATCAGCCCCTCTCTCTGCCTCTCTCTGTTCTCTGTAGTCAAGAAAGCTTTTCTGTCTCTCTTGGCCCACCATCTTCTCCTTATTACAAAGATTAGCTTAGCCTCTTATGTTTCATTATTTTCTTTTTTCCTTCACCCATTACCCAGATTCTCCCTAACACAAAAATAACGTTACCTGTCTCCTGCCTCTAGGTCTTATCTCTCACCTCTTGTTCTCCCAGTTTCATGTTACGAAAGCCCTGGAACTGAGCAGGCCACGACAAGATTTCCAACAACAGGTGAGGGATAAAATTATCTTGGGGCTGAGGGGAGGCAAGGCAGAGGGAGGCTGCGAACAGTCAGTGGTTAGTAAGTTTTTAATCCTGTAACAGATAATAAAGGCACCTGCCCTCAAGGAGCTTATAAAATGGGGACAATTAAAGAACAGTAAAAGATGCTAAATCATTAAAAGATGTGGAGCCGATGCACCCAGTGCAGGTTGCATCCTCAGGCAGACCTGGAAGAGAAACAGGAAACTGACCTCAGGTACAGGGGAGCGCAGAGGCCCCAGTGAGGGGCGCAGATGGAGCAGAAACAGGAGAAGTCATAGATCTTGGCGGGAAGGGGTCTCAAAGACCAACTACCTAGTTCCAATTCTTTCTGATGCTCAACTCTCTGATAACATCCCTGGCAAGCAGTGTTTCAACATCTTTACAAACACCTCCAGTAATGGGGAGCTTCCTACCTCCCAAGGCAACTCACTCCATTTACGAACATCTGTTTTTCCTTCCTTGGAGCTGAATTTTATCTCCTTGTGGTCTCTACTCATTAGTCCATAAACTACCTCCTGGCCCTTCACATATCTGAGCTTTAATGACTCCAGACTCTTCTCTTCTCTAGCCTAAACATTCCCCGTTCACTAAAGTTATGCCCACGAAGACAAGTGGCCAACTTAGAGTAAAGCAGGACTATCAATCCTCTCCTTTATTCCAAAAACTATATCTCTAGTAATATGGCTTAAAATTGGATGCACTTTTGGCAACCATGTTATGCTGATGACTCAGACTGAACTTACTAATACCCCAATTCTATTTTACCTGAACTGCTTCTAAGACATGTCTAGTCTGTGTGTGTTGCTGAGATCTTACACAGATCTCTGACCATTTCATCTTCTTAGGTTTTCCTACCATTCTATATACATGGAGCTGAGTTTTGGATCCTTACCCTGTCTCTCAAAGTGTTTACTAACCCTCCAGGCTTATATCTGTGAAATGTGATACTATATTTTCATATACACTATTAATAGAAATATTTAAGAGGACAGAGATGAGGGCAAACCCTAAAGCACACGAATGTTCCTGGTTGATACCAATCCATGGCATATTGAGAAGTACCAAGATACATGGTGTTGTAGGTGGAATGGGTCAGATCATAATGAACCTCAAAAGCCTAGTGGAAGAATAAGAAAGTCAGAAGGCTCAGAACCAGAATGTTTTTGACTAGAAGAGTCACATGGAAGCAGACTAGTATAGCAACAAAATAAAACAAAGCCCTGACTGTGGAACTCCACAGATCTGGACTTGAGTCCTAGCTCTATTGCTTACTAGCTGTAGAACTTGGACAACTTACTTTAACCACTCTGAGCATCAATTCCTTCTCCTGTAAAATGGGGTAATACCTACTTCATAGATTACTGTGAAACTTAAATGAGATGACATATATGAAGAGCCTAATACATAATGGGTGCTCAATAAATCAAGTAGAAAAAGAGGGTGAGAAGAAAATCATGTTTCAGATGGGTTTGTGTTCTTAGAGGAGACTACCTTTCTAGGAGGCCCAGGTGAGGATGGGACTATAGTGTGAGCCTCGAATGACTTGCTGGGCACTCAGTCTCAGGTGGTATAGATGAAAGGGCAAAGGGATAAAAGCATATTCTCCTCTTCAGAAGAAGAGTTGATACCCCTTGGACTCTAGCTACATATAGAGAATGACAGAGAGAGAGGAGTCGCAGGCGGCACTGAGGTTTTTACCCTGGGTAGTGACAGGGAAGTACTGTAAAGAGGGCTGATGCTTTGCGGAAGATGGGTTCATGTTTAGAGTTGTTGAAGTAGGCAGGATGGTAGGCATCCCCATGGTTATGACCAGTGAGGAGGTAGAGAGACTTGACTGGAATTTGGAGAGAGAGAAGTCAGAGCAAATGTATGTGTTTGCCAGTGGGAGCTGTAGGCATGCAGCAAGTTCTCTGAGGGTGAGTTGGGAAGTGAACCAAGGACAGTGCCATGCAGGACCCCCCAGAGCCATGCTGATCCTTCTTCTTCTTTTTTTTTTAAAAAAATTATTTATTTTATTTATTTATTTTGGCTGTGTTAGGTCTTCGTTGCTGCGCACTGGCTTTCTCTAGTTGCAGTGAGCAGGGGCTACTCTTCGTTGAGGTGAGCAGGCTTCTCGTTGTGGTGGCTTCTCTTGTTGTGGAACATGGGCTCTAGGCATGCGGGCTTCAGTAGTTGTGGCACGTGGGCTCAGTAGTTGTGGCTCACGGGATCTAGAGCGCAGGCTCAGTAGTTGTGGCGCAGGGGCTTAGTTGCTCCGCGGCATGTGGGATCTTCCCGGACCAGGGCTTGAACCCATGTCCCCTGCATTGGCAGGCAGATTCTTAACCACTGCGCCACAAGGGAAGCCTAGCCATGCTGATTCTGACTTGGGACTAGAGAAGAAACTGCCCAATCCTGCTTTCCCTCTCCGCCCCCCATTCCCTGCTTCCTGATCAGAGTTGAATAGATAGACCAGACCTTAAATCCACTCTCGCATCACTGACCTCTGTGCAGAGCCCACTGGGACCCAAACTGTGTCCCTCCATGACTCTCCACTTTTCTGCCCTGACGTGAGAAGGAACTCAAGCTCTTGTCCAGCCAATAGACTCTAGCTTGTTGCTACGATCTTGGACTTCAGAAAGGAGAGATGAGGGGGGAAGTTGTAGAAAGAGAGCTTTGAACAGAAGCAGGCAGGGACAAAGGGAGTGCAAGAGAGAAACAGAGAAGTTGAGTAGGAAAGGTGAGCACCATGGGTATGGAGAAAGGCAGACTGATAGAGGAGAAAAAGAGAGACGGACAGGGAAGAAAAAAAGATTTGCCGAGAAACTGATGAAGTGCAACTGAGAAAACTGTTGCCATGGCGACGGGTCCAGAGGAGGGAGTAGGAATATAAATCGGATTATGAGTTGGGGGAGCGGGGAGGGGTGTTGCTCAAGACCCAGAGGCAGTGCCCCCACCCCAGGTCCTCCCCACCAGACCTCCTTCACCCACAAGGAATGCCTTTCCCAGGGGTGTCCCAAGGCCAATCCAAGGAGTGCAGTGAGGACAGAAGCACTGGAGGGCCTAGGGCTCTGGCACTCCCTCTCCTCCCCTCACCCTGGGTGAAGCAGAGCTGTACTCCCACCCCAGTGTGCCTCCTTGACTCTGGGAGAGCTCTCTCCATCGACCCTAATTTCTTTCATTCTACCTCTTCATCAGAGCCCCGAAGTGAAGACAGGGGAGGGAACTTGTTTTAAACACCTACTATGTGCCAAACACTGTGTTGGGCATCTCAGGACTTGTTTCATTTCGTCCTCAGCACGGCCGTCAGAGGTAGGTTTATCGCCTCCATGGACAGGCAGGAAACTGAGATCAAGGTCCCAAGCTGGTGAGCAACAGCCAGAGTGGGGTGCAGCCAGGCCCATCTGCTCCAAAGCTGTTTCCTCTCCTCCTAGCCCTCTGCCTACCTGGCAGAGCCTGTGTCCCATTCCCCGGCTTTTTCCTGTGCCCTCGGAACAGGTCGGGGCAGGCTGGGGGCTTCGGGGGATGGACGAGTTTGAGGCTCTCATTCTATTCTGAGAGATACAGAGAGTTGGGGAGACTTGAGGCAAATACGCCACAGCGGCCAGACTCTGGGCTGAGTGGGAGGCGAAGGGGTGCTCTGAGCTCAGGGCTGGGGGAGTGGGGAGGAAGGGCGGAGGTGGAGAGGACCGTGGGAGTGTGGCAAGCTCAGAGGCCAGGCCATTTCCGGGCGATGCTGCGAGACACAGCGCGGCCACGTGGGGAGCTGGGGAACCCGCAGCTCTCGGTTTGCAAGTCTCTGAGCTAGTGAGCCAGAGGGACTGGGGGTTGGTATTTGACTGCAGGTCTCTTCTCTGCAAGTAAAGTGGCTGGAGGGGGGAAGAGGAGGGCGTGGCTTCCCTCCCCCTCCCTAAGGCTTCTATACAAATAACAGTTTTGCAAAGCGCACCATATCTGATGCATCATTAAACAGGACCTGGGGAGGTGGGAGAAGGCAGAGGTTGGGGTTATGGCCTGGGCATTTATGCCAAGACCACCCCTCCCCGCCACGAGGGTGCAATGAGATTCGAGAGGATGCTGGTGCCCTTCCAGCATACCTTGCTGTTCCTCCTAGTGGCTACCTGGTTACTTTGAAACAGCTCCCCGTTCTCTCTGGAGACTGGCTTGAGCCACTCCCTAACCAGGAAGTCCATGTGTGTGTAAGAGATGGCTGGCCCCAAGAGGGGCAAAACGGCCCTTGTCACCAAGCTGGAGATCCCAGGTCCCTGCCCCACAGCCCTGTAGAGAGGGATTGGAGGATAGAGCTCCTTCCTCCTCAGGCCTGAAGGGAAGGCTGATCCAGATCAGCTCACTTCTACCGCTTCAGTTCACACCATCTCCTCCACGTGCCACCAACACCCAGGACACCCCTCCTGACCCTCCTTCCCTGTTCCCGTCATAGGTTCCGGACCCAAGAGGGTCTAAGGAACTGCCCGGGGGTGAGAAGAAGAGCATCTTCCTTGTCCTCTGCCTTCACACCTGCCCTCCCCAGGCTGTCCGGTCTCCCACCCCTTCACCGAATCCCAGGCCCAACTACGCCCGGACCTGCAGGCCTTCAGCACCCTCTTGCCAGCCCAGTCCCGCTCAGTCACCTGTTCCCCTAGTCTGAAGCAATCTCCACGACTCCTACTTGCCACATCCAAGGAGTACGCGTCATGGCTCTTTCTTCCCTGAGCACCAGTTTGCTACGGAACAAACTGAAAGTATTCTTCTTTGGGTACCTGGGACACCACTCCCTCCTGGCGCTTTTTTTTTCTTTTAGGGAAGATTCTCATTCTCCTTTGCAGGCTCCTCTTTTCCTCTGCCCATAGTGTTACTGTTCCCCAGGCTCTGTTCTTGACCTTGTCTTCTTACTTGGCTTGTACTTCTCTCCAAGGCTGCAGCTGTCACACCTAGCTGACAACCTCCCTGAGCTCCAGATCAGGCATCCGACCACCTTCCATACACCTCCACCTGGGTGTCCTCCAGGCACCTCAACTCAGCAAGTTCAGTGATCTCCATCCCCTTCCCACAAATCTGCTCCTCCCACCCCCACTCACGCCCAGCTAGTGACAGTGCCATCATCCACCCAGCTGCCCCAGTCAGGACGCACCCTTAACGCTGCTCTCCACCCCCCTCCACAGCCCTCCCAGCCAAACCATCACCCCCAAATCTCCTCTTCTGTCATCTTTTGCCTGGAATCTTATCTCAACAGCATGTCAGAGACATCCAAAATACCTCCCAGCTGTTCACCCAGCACAATCTCTGCATTGCAGCAAAACCCATCTTTATAAGATACAAATTTGATCATGACACTCTCCAGTTTAAAACCCTTCAAGGGCTTCCTTTTAGCCTTAGGATAAAAATTAAAGTGCTTAAAGGGGCTTACAAGACTTTTCATCTGGTCCCAGCTACTTCTCCAGTGACTCCCTCAAAATCCACTCTAACCTTCCGATGGGCCCATTCTCTAATCTTGGTCCCTTACAGCCTAGAACAATTTCCCCTCTCCACCCCCACCCCCACCCCCACCCCCCTGCCTTCACGCTGCTAACTCCTACTCAAACTTCAGGTCTTCACTTATTCACCACTTCCTCCAGGAAGCCCTTAGGGACTACCCAAGCCCATGTAAGTTGCCACTTCTGTGAGGAGCCTCTTTGGCGAGTCTGATCTTAGTTTCCTCATTAATAAAATGAGGACAATAATAACAGTACTCACATCACAGAGGTTGTCATGAGGATCAAGCAAGAAAATATACATAAAGGATTTAGCACAGCATCTGGCATGTTGTAAGCACTCAGTAAATAACAGCTGTTATTATTACATCTTCTACTAAAATCCTGATGCAATGAGTAGTGACCTCTTCAGTATCTCCCACTGGACCATAATTTCAGGGAGAACAATGTCTCGTTCACATCAGTGTCCAGCACTTAGCACAGTGACTGATGCAAAGGCATTTAATAAACATTTATTGAATAAATTAATTCGGGCCATCATTATTTCTTGTACGGATTAGCTCTCCTTCAGCCTAAGGAGAGGCTTAATTACCCCGCAGTCAAGCCTCCACCTACTCTTTCAGTAATTTTTCTACAACTAGATTGAATTATGCGACTTCCCTACTCAAACCCTGTCGGAGATTCCTCCTGTCTGTGGAGATCACAGGGCGACTGCTCCTTCACTTCTGTACCCCACCCCTTCCACAGCAAACCCTCCTGCCCAGGGTCCTGGCTGTGCTGAACCCCTTGCTGCTTCCACACCCTCCAGCCTCTATGCCCTCAGCCTCAAATATCCTTCCAACACCGTGTCCCAGATGACACAGCTGGGGATCCGAGGGCAAAGCTGGCCTCGAAGATGTATATTGTTTGGCTCACAAAGTGCATTTTCCTAATATATATTTAGTTTAAAATTTGAAAATAAGATCATTTTACCAAAAAATTCAGATTTTTGGCTTCTCGTGAAAAAGCGAGGAGGCGTGGCCATACTAGGTCCCCACCTTCCACAAGGCAACTCTTCCAGAGCTGCATGGGGTGGCCCGGTAGATGGAACTCGTGCTGCTACAGTCTTTCTAGTTGGCCCAGTCTCACTCACCTTGTTTTACTACTTTTGTTATCTGCCTGGACCCTGGAGACACCGGGGTCTTCAGCCCCTGCCGGCCTCACAACTTTTTTTTTTTTTTTTGGCTACACTGCGAGGCTTGTGGGATCTTAGTTCCCCGACCAGGGAATGAACCCAGGCCCTCCGCAGTGAAAGTGCCAAGTCCTAACCACTGGAGCGCCAGGGAATTCCCAGCAACATTTTGATCCCATCCAGCTGCAGTGAGGATCTTGGCTTTGTCTCCTTAGCAGCCACCTAGATGGCCCCCACTCCTGCTCCTCTACCTCTCCCACACCTTTGCTCTACCTTGACCTCATTGAACACCCGCTCGCTCAGTCCTCTTTCCTGTCACATCTATCACTCCTTCTCAAAACTAGCCTAGATCTTATTCTCCATCCCTTGAATCTTGTCAATACCCTCAACTTTCCCTACCTTGGAAACCCTGAGTCAGTACAATGTGACAGTTTTATCATTTCTATGCTCTAGCTGTTGAGTAATTTGAACAGTTCCCAAAATGTCAAGGTCAGTAGGATGGTTAATTTTATGTGTCAACCTGACTGGGCCATGTTGTCCAGATATCTGGTCAAACTTTATTCTGGATGTTTCTGTGAAGGTGTTTTTTGGATGAGATTAACATTTAAATCAGCAGATTTTGAGTAAAGCAGATTACCCCATAATATGGGTGGGTCTCATCCAATCAGTTGAAGGCCCTAATGGAACAAAGATGACCTCCACCCTCTCCCCATGAGAAGGAAGGAATTCAGCCAACAGACTGCCTTTGGACTCAAAAACTGCAACTCTTTTCCTGAGTCTCCAGCCTGCCGGCCTCCCCCATCAGATTTTGGATTTGCCAAGCCTCCACAATTGCATGAGCCAATTCCTTAAAATAAATCTGTCTATATATACACATCCTGTTGGTGCTGTTTCTCTGGAGAACCCTAACTAATACAGTCCGTGCCCCTGAAGACCAGTAGTCCTCACGCTGAGCTGGGCTGTCACCTCCAAATACAGCCTTCCTCAGGGCTGTTTGTAGCTGTGTCTTCCTCTCCCACAACAGCTAGGCCCCAAACCCTTCTCCCCACCGAGTATCCTACTTCCCAGGGAAAGCAGAGACATTCAGGAGGGAGCTCCCTTAACTTACTTCTCTCATCCCCCAACCTTTCCCAACACAATCCCCCCCCACGCAAAGTATAAGATTTCTCTGCACCATTGCCCCCATTCTTCTCTATCTGGAAAGTGTCATTCCTACGGCCAAAGGCTAATGCCTCCACCTCTGATCTGAGTCCCATCTTCTCCCTCCTCCAGGAGCCTCCCCATAAATTATACCTCCCTCTCTCCTGTATCTTTAACTTTAAAAACAAAACAGGTGAGACTTTTCTGCACCCCCAATTCCCTCCAGTTATGTCTCCTTCCCTTCCCAGCCAAGCTTCTTCAAAGAGCAGTCTACACAGTTCTGACTCTCCCTCCTCCCACTTATCCCTGGACTCTCACAGTCTGGCTTCTGCCCCCCTCACCTGCAGGAACCTGCCCTGAAGGACACACACACCCCTCAAGATGCTAGGCTCAGGGACATTTATCAGTCCTTGCCTTCAATCCTGACCTTCATACCGTTTGACACCTCCTTTGCAAAACCTTCCATCCACTTTCTACTGGTTCTCCTCCTAATGCTCATTCCTCCTTCATCAGCTTCTCGCCCTCCATCTGTCCTCTAGACACTGTGTTTCCCAGAATCCTGTCCTTGGTTGTCTTGTCCTTCCCTTCCACTACTCTCTTCAAGGACTCTTTTCTACATTTATGATTTTAACCATCGCCTGCCTTCCCTCTCTTCATCCCAGACCTCCCCGCTGTGCTAGAGCAAATGTCATTTTCATCTGACTTGCCCAAGATATTGGTATTAGTTATCTATTACTGCATAACAGCTTATCCCCAAATTTAGTGGCTTATAAAAGCAAACATTTATTCTGAGAATCAGGAATCTGGGAAAGACTTAGCCGGGTGTCTCATGAAGTTGCAGTGAAGATGCCAACCTGGGCCACTGTCATCTGAAGGACTGACTGAAGCTGCAGGCTCTGCCTCCAAGCTCGCTCATTCACTGGCTGTCGGTTGGAGGCCTCAACTCCTCTCTGGGTCTTGGCAGGAGGCCTCAATCCCTTGCCACGTGGACCTCCCCATGGAGGTGCTCCCATGCCCTCCAGGGTGAGCAATCCATGAGAGCAAGGAGGAAGATGCAATGCCTTTTAGGACCTACTCTCAGAAGTGACCTACCATCACTTCTGTCATATTCTATTGGCCACATAGACCAACGCTGACACAACGTACCAGTCTTTTACCCACTGCCAATTCATTCTCCACACTGTTTCTAGAATGATCTTTAAGCAAGTAAAACACCTCAAAGGCTTTCTGTTTTCTTCAGCCTAAAAACCAAGCTCCTTAGCATAACATACAAAGCCATTGGTGACCCAACCGGGTAGCTAGTGCTCTCACCAGGTCCATCCTTTAATACTTCTTTCTAGCCAAGATGTATGGTTCACAGTTCCCAGGAGGTGTCAGGATAATTCACTTCTGAGCCTTTTCATGTGCTGTTCCCTCTTTTTGGAATATCCCACTTAGGAAGGCTAACTCTGAAACTCTCCAAAATTCAGCAACTTGAGAACAGGAATTGTGTCTTGTTATCTCTGTGTCTCATCACCTAGCATAGTACCCACCATAGAGGAGTTGTTCGACAAATGTTTACTGAATGAATAAGTGTGTGAGAAGGCAGTTCCTGCATGCCTAGTACCCCTGTGGCATTTGTGGTATCCAAGGAGCAGCTTGTCCACCTCTCAATCACTCTCCCCTCTCAGACTAACTTTCCTGCCCAACCATCTCCCTGTGCTTCAATGACATGGTTGGAAAACACATTCTGAATTCTAACCCACCTCATTTCTTGCTCACTCTGTGACCTTGGGAACATTATTTATTGCCTCTGAGCCTCTAGTCTTCATCTGCACCAAGGGTTAATAAAAAGGAGAGGATAAGATAAATTACTTAAATTAATATTAATTGAACTAGATACTGTGCTAGGCACTCTTAAATAAATTAGCTTGAGCGATAGTCATAGTATCCTGGTGAGACAGACTTTATACCCTTTCTACAGAAGAGGAAACTGCAGCTCAGAGTAGTTATGTAGGTAACTCAGCCAAGGTCAGAAAACTGGAAGATTTGAGGCAAGTGGTTGTATCATAGGCAACATTAGAAAAAAATATAAAGAAGCATCCAGTTGTCTTCCATCACTGAACAACTGAGATTTTCTTACTCTCACAGCTTTTTCCAGCCTAGTATCTCAAGGATAGAGGCTCTGACATTTCCCACCAGAACAACATTTGGTGAGCACTGCATCTTACCCCCAGGTCCAAGTCGCCAGGGTTTCCCCCAGTCTGCTCCTACAGATTCTGACAATGATCTCAACATTCCTTCTGCACCTTTATTTTAAAGCATATTTACACCTGTCATATCTTACTAGATAGATGGGAAAGACTGAGTCTTCCCATTTTACAGGTGAGAAAATTAAGGTTCAAAGTAACTCACCTAAAGTCATATGGTATCACTCCTCAACAGGACAGTAGTCCCCATCAGAAGTTGACATGCCCATTGAACCAAGGGGACATGTTCTAATTGACTGGGAAGCAGAAGAGTGGCATTAGGGAAGGAGAACCATTAAGTATATCAGACAGACCTGAGTTCTGATCTGAGCTCTTTTGGTTGCAAAACTACCATAGTTCAATTTAAAAAGAAAGAAGGAAGGAAGGAAGGAAGAAAGAAAGGAAGAACCACAGTTTAGAAAGAGTAGTTCTGTTTTAGGAGCTAATCTTTGTGGCAGAATAGAGAGATCAGGAGCTCCTTGAGGGCAAAATTTTATCTTACCTTCATATCCCTGGTGCTTAGCACAGTTCCAGGACATAACTGGTATTTAATAAATGTCTGTTGTCTTGACTAGGGGATTTGGAAGGAAGGAGGCAGGGGAGGGAACTTGAGTGAGTTGAGAATCAAGAATCCAAGGGGGAGACAGCCTAGAAAGAGTGGGTCCAAGAGAGAGACTCCAGGCATTTGTGGCCCTGGTTCCCTTTCTCCAAGCCATGAGGAAATCCTCCAGAGGAAGAGGGTGCTGTGGCTTTAAATGACTTCAGCGTTGTCAATGAATCTGCTCTGCTAAAAGAGTTATCCTCTTGCTCCTGCGCTTGAGCTCCCCCTTCTCTCAGCTCCCCAAACCCTTCTCGGCTGCTATGATGGGATAATTAGATGCGAGCGCTCAGCACAGATGATGCTCCAGTTGCTTAGCAACTAATGGTTTCCATGGAGACCGCAAAGCACAGCCTCCAGAGCAGCCAGTGAGCAGCTCGGCAGGGCAGGGAGAAGACGCAACTCTCAGCTCCTCCAGAAACCTGGGGAGGGCCAGGGGTGGGGAAGGGGGGGGATTGGAGGGAGAAAGGAGGGTTTAAAGGCACAGGCCCCTCTTATCCTTTTAAAATCTGGTCAGAGCTCTGCCCTCCCCTACCCAACTCCATCCCCCTCATAATTTCAGATGGGGATGGGGGCTTAGGAGTGGACCCAACACGACGCACTCTGCAATAAACCCAACCTCTTCTCCTTTCTCCTCCTGGTTTGTGACTGAAATGGGAAGGAGTCTCTTCCAAGCCCAAGTGTAAACATCCTCCCAGTTGGTGATGGGATTTGAAGAGTACTAAGAAGATCCTTCACCCCTGGAATTCCACCATTTAGTCTGTTCCCGCTCTCCAAAGTTCTCAATGTGCAAAAGATCCTCTTTCAGTTTGTAGAACGATGATGAGATCTGATCTAAAAGGGGACAAAAGCCAAGGTGCAGGAAAAACAGGATTCAGTTCTTCACCCAAAGGCAGCCTGTCCTGGGAGACTGGGGAAAAACACCTGCTCCTGATCTCCATCACAGGATCCAGAGCGTGTGTGTGGGAGGGGGGAGGCAATACAGAGCATCTGGCGACTCAAAGTGTGGGTCTCCCAGACTAGCATCAATCAACATTACCTGGAAGCTCGTTAGAAATGCAGAATTTCAGGCTCCATCTCAGACCCACTGAATCAGAAACTGCATCTTAACAAGATCCCCGGTGATTCATATGCACATTAAATTTGGAGAAGCGCTGGTCTGAGGCCCTCCTACTCTGCGTGGGTCCATGAGTCCTATCTTTATTGTCACCGCCTGCTCACACCCCAGGCCTTGAGCCTACCTTCCCACCGTGGGGGTAAGGACACAACCCCACCGGCCCCTTACTTCCCTACCAGGACCCCGGCCCTCTTCCAGGACTGGGGAAGCTAGAGTGGCTCCTGGAGCAGAAAGACACACATAACACTCTCTGAGGAGGTCTACGACCTCTCCTGACAAAGTATTCCATGTTCCACAAGTGGTTCTGCTGCTGAGTCTCAGTTTCCACATCCACAAAAGGTAGCCAATGACATCTACCACCCAGGATGGCTGTGAGGGTAAGTGTGGAGCAACCAAAGACCCTGCCTGGGGCTCAGGGTAGGTGCCTTCTCCTCTTGTCTTCTCTCCACTCACAATTCCTCCTTCACGTCTCTCTAACGCTGATGGTGCCATCAGAGAAGTTGTGTCTCTTTTTCATTTTCTCCTACCAGGTCTCTCTTCTTTTATATTTATTTATTTTATTTATTTATTATTATTATTATTTTTGCGGTACGCGGGCCTCTCACTGTTGTGGCCTCTCCCATTGCGGAGCACAGGCTCCGGACGCGCAGGCTCAGCGGCCGTGGTTCATGGGCCCAGCTGCTCCGCGGCATGTGGGATCCTCCCGGACTGGGGCACGAACCCACGTCCCCTGCATCGGCAGGCGGACTCTCAACCACTGCGCCACCAGGGAAGCCCCTATTTATTTATTTTTAATTTATTTATTTTATTTATTTTTGGCTGCATTGGGTCTTCGTTGCTGTGTGGGGGCTTTCTCTAGTGGCGGTGAGCAGGGTCTACTCTTTGTTGTGGTGTGTGGGCTTCTCAGTGCGGTGGCTTCTCTTGTTGCAGAGCACGGGCTCTAGGCATGCGGGCTTCAGTAGTTGTGGCTCGCGGGCTCAGTAGTTGTGGCGCACGGGCCTAGTTGCTCCGCGGCATGTGGGATCTTCCCGGACCGGGGCTCGAACCCGTGTCCCCTGCATTGGCAGGCGGATTCTTAACCACTGCGCCGCCAGGGAAACCCCTCTCTCTCTTCTTTACTCTCAAACAGTTCACAAAGGTTGCTGACCAAGGCTGACTGTGCCCACCCCCACCCCCACTGGGTGGGTCAGTGCCCACCTCTCCGAACACTGGAAGTCCTCCCCGGCATCCTTGGTCCCACTCTCCAGAAGAATGGGAAGCCCTGTGCGCTCCCGGGCACCCACACCCCTCTGCCTCTCGCAGAGCTCAGGGCCTGGGCCTCAGTGGATGCCAAGAACTGGAACCCCTGGCTCTGCTGCCCCCACCCCCTACTACCTGTTTCTCTCAGCTTCTCTCCCATTCCTACCCAACCAAGGCCCTTTCAGGAGCCCCTCAGGGTTATTCTCCTCTCCCTGCACACCAGGGCAAACTCAGAACTTGTCGTCCTCCTAGGAAGAGCCCCGCACCGCCTGAGGGGAACGGTCCTCTACAGGCTGGGCTCCAGATGCACGTGAGGCAGGGACACTCACGCCCTTACACGTGGGTGCCCCAGAAGAAGGGGTTTTCCTCCCCCCACCTTAGTTACCCTGCCCCTCTGCAGGTGACTAAACCACCAAGATCCAGCCAGGGCCTCCCCCTTCTTGGCCTGAGGGTTAGCTCCCCATCCTGAAAAACCTGTCTGGGGGCCTCCCCTGAGGCTGTAGGGTCCAAGGGGCAGGTTGGACAGGATTCCCCTCTAGCCCCTCCTACCCCCAGGACAAAATCAGAAACCCCGGGGGAGGGCCGCACTTTCCTTAGGAAGCCACAGCCTGCCAGCACCCACCCCAGCTCCCAGCTATGGCATCTCCGCTGCCTGTCCGGACCTTGTCCTTGATCCTGATTCTGCTGGCTGTCCTGGCCCCCAGGGCTGCAGGTTTCTACCATCTCTGGCCGGGGTGGGGAGGGGCTCAGGGGTCTGGAGAGGAGGGACTGTGCCTTCCAGGGCTCTCAAAGAGGGCTGGTCTGGCCAGTTGGGGTTGGGGGACTGGTGATGGCAGTGACCAGGCATCAGTCACTGGGGCCCAGGGCACACTCCTGGTCCCAGATCCAGGAGGCAGGGAGGTGTGGGGAAGAGTCCAAGGCTATGGATATGGGTGGGGTTGGGCTCTGCCCGCTCCTGGCACCCAGGGTCTAGCGGCTTGGTGGAGCACCTAGCTTCTGCAGCTCAAGCCTGCCACCTGGTGGTCGCACAGGCAAAAGACTCGTGTTCTGCAAACGCACTGCAGAATAGGACTCTTCATCCTTAGAGAGGACCTCCAGGGGTGGGGGGCAGATCTATTGATGAGAGGGGGACTGATCCTCACCTGTATCCCCTCCTTGCCCCCCAGCCGACTTCAACATCTCAAGTCTCTCTGGTCTGCTGTCCCCAGCGCTGACGGAAAGCCTGCTAGTTGCCCTGCCCCCCTGTCACCTCACAGGGGGCAATGCCACACTGATGGTCCGGAGAGCCAATGACAGCAAAGGTCTGCTACCCACTCCCAGGCATACCCTAGTCCCCAGAGATCCCTTCCCAGGACACCCGGCATCCCTCCTCCCACTCATCCCTTCCTATTGACCCCCTTCTTGGGCCACCCATACTCTAAATACTGCCCTTCTCCTTGGGGTCTCCAGAAACTTGACCCTGCCTCACACCCCCAATTTCCTGCCCAGTGGTGAAATCTAGCTTCGTGATGCCTCCATGCCGCGGACGCAGGGAGCTGGTGAGCGTGGTGGACAGTGGGTCTGGCTTCACGGTCACCCGGCTCAGCGCGTACCAGATGACAAACCTAGTACCAGGAACCAAATACTAGTAAGTACCGGACCCTGGCCTGGGGCATCTGTGGGAGGGCCTACAGGAAGAGAAGCTGGGTCCTGACTTTGGTGTTGGTTGTGGGAGGTGGTCAGCATGGGGGAGAGTGAGGGCACAGCTAAAGGGGTCAAGAATGCACCTCTCCTGGGCACAACAGGAGGCATAGCTGTGAAGGGGGAGGCCTGGGCTCCCTCTTACCCTAAGTCCCAGATACTCACTGAGGATTCTCTCCTCTCTACCCCAAATCTCACCACAAAAGCATTTCCTACCTAGTGACGAAGGGGGCATCCACTGAGTCCAGTAGAGAGGTCCCAATGTCCACACTTCCTCGTAAGTAACATCTCAGGGCCCCCAAAGGCTTTCCAGGCCCCTCCCACCCCGTCCCGCAGCTGCCCCTCCCTGTGCTCCCTTAGCTCCTTTGCTTACCTCTACCTTCACACTGAGTCCTTGGCATTTTAAGTGGCTGTTGACTCATCTGGCCGCACCGCTAAACTTTGTGGGTAGCGACTGTGTCTGATTAATTTCTGTATCCTCAGTGCCTGACACAGGAGATGCTTCGTAAATGTGTTTTTGATGGATGTCTGGATCCCTCCAACGAGTCGTTGGTTGGTTGGGTGAATAAATGACTGAAGGGATGGCTGGTTGGATGAATGGATGAGGGACTAGGCTGGGAGCCTTGGGAAGGATGGGGGCCGCCCCTGACCACAACGGCCTCCCTCCTCTCTTCTGACAGGAAGGAAGGCAGAATCTATTGGGCTGGGAATGGCCCGGACGGGGGGCATGGTGGTCATCACGGTGCTGCTCTCTGTAGCCATGTTCCTGCTGGTTCTGGGCTTCATCATCGCCCTGGCACTGGGTGCCCAAAAGTGAGGAGGACAGCACCAGGCAGCAGGCTCCTCCAGGAAGTCCAAGTCCATTCCCCCAGCTCAGGGCCCTGCTTTTGCTCCTGTCTCCTCTGCTGAAAAGACTGCCTGCTCCCAGGCCACAGGTGCCAGGCTCTGGCTCCTCTGGTGCCATCAACTCCCCTCCCTGCCCCCTCTCCACTGCAGCCCTTTCCTCCCTCTGTCCCCCTCCTTGTCCCCTAAGGCCTCACCTTGGCCCAACACTCCCTATTATTCCCCTCATCCCACTCGTGTCAGAATTGGTTTTCCTCCCATTTCACCTCTTTAACCAATCCCTACCCCTGACAGACAGGAATTTTTCCTTCCCTCAGTGAATTTAGTTCCTACAATAAAACCTGATGCCATGTTGCTGTGTGTGTTTCTCTTCAACGCGCTCCACTTCGGGGTGAACCTACAGAATCTGTGTCCAGGCTGCAGCTGCTCCCAGTCCTCTCTCTGCCCTGGAACCCCAAAGCTGCTTTTCCCAGGAGGCAGGAAGGGGTGGATGGGATAAGAATCCAAGAGTCAGGGACTTCCCTGGTGGTGCAGTGGTTAAGAATCTTCCTGCCAATGCAGGGGACACGGGTTTGAGCTCTGGTCTGGGAGGATCCCACATGCCACGGAGCCACTAAGCCTGTGAGGCACAACTACTGGGCCCGCGAGCCACAACTACTGAGCCCGCGAGCCACAACTACTGATGCCCGTGTGCTTAGAGCCCGTGCTCCACAACGAGAGAAACCACTGCAATGAGAAGCCCGCGCACCACAATGAAGAGTAGCCCCCGCTCGACACAACTAGAGAAAGCCCGTGAGCAGCAACAAAGACCCAACACAGCCATAAATAAATTAATTAATTAAAAATAAAAAAGAATCCAAGAGTCAGGGTTCTCAGACTCATACCTGGGCTGTGGGTTTTGCACCTTCCAGAGCAGGCCACCCAAGCAGGGGCCTGGGGTGGGGGTGAGGCTGAGGCTGGTGCATCACGTGGGGCCCTGAGGGCCTTTGTGGGGACCAGCAGGGCAAGGGGAAGCGCTGGGGGAAAGAGAGGCTCTGACCAGGAAAAGACAGAGGGCCACTAGGGTGAGACCCAAGGACAGGGTGCTGGGGGCAAGGGGAGTGGAAAATAGGCGAAAGAGTCTCTAGGAAGAGAGAGCAGAGGTAGAAGAACCCTGCCGGAGGGGGCAAGAGTGGTACTGCGGGGTAACGGAGGGAAAAGACGGGGAGGGCTCATCCTCATTCACTTGTGTCCTCGCCAATATATATTCCTTCTAAGGATCTTTCCCTTGCTCTTAGGGTAAAGACCAAAAACTTTGAGGTGACCTTCAAAGACAGCCCTGGGTCTCTCCCCTAACTGCCCCTCTGGCTCTCACCGTGTGCCTTCTAATGTCCTGTGTTTCCTCTTGCTTCAGCGCCTTTGCACAGACTATTCCTTAAGCCCAGGCTGCTCTGAAGACTGCCCCCACGCCCACTCCATTCTATTTGCATAGTTAAGCCAGCTTCCCCAGGGAAGCCTTCTCTGACCTCCACCCCCCATTAGGTTGGGTTCTCCTATCCCATCTTTCATAGCATTACTATGTTTATTATTATGTTTATGTGATTATTCACTTGTCTCCCCACCAGACTTTATGTTCCCTGGGAGTTGTCGCTTTGCTCCCAAGGGCCTATAGTACCTTTGCGGTGCCTGGGACACAGTGGATACTCAATAAATATTGTTGAATAAGGGAACGAAAGAATGAATTAACAAGCCCCTGAAGAGAAGGCGGGGGCTAGGAAAGTGCCAAAAATTCTGCAAAAACAATAAAAAATGACACAGAGTTAGAAGATGCTGGAACAATGGTCTAATGATCCCTTTCTAGAGTAATCCAGGAGCCCGGGAGAGGGAGGCAATGGAAGAGAAGAACAACAATATCTATTAATTCCACGAACACTAACTTAGCTTTTTTTTTTTTTTTTGCGGTATGTGGGCCTCTCACTGCTGTGGCCTCTCCCGTTGCGGAGCACAGGCTCCGGACGCGCAGGCTCAACGGCCATGGCTCACGGGCCCAGCCGCTCCGCGGCATGTGGGATCTTCCCAGACCGGGGCACGAACCCCCGTCCCCTGCATCGGCAGGCGGACTCTCAACCACTGCGCCACCAAGGAAGCCCGATACACTAATTTTAAAAGGGCTATGGGGGTGGGGGTGGGGGTGTGATGAACTGGGAGATTGGGATTGACATATATACACTAATATGTATAAAATAGATAACTAAAAAAAAAAAAGATAACTAATAAGAACCTGCCGTACAAAAAATAAATAAATAAAATAAAATTCAACAACAACCAAAAAAGGGCTATAGGGGACTTATTTCCCTGGCACTCCAGTGGTTAAGACTCTGTGCTCCCAACGCAGGCGGCATAGGTTTGATCCCTGGTTGGGGAATTAAGATACCGCATGCCACACAGTATAGCCTAAAAAATAAATAAAAGGAAAACTAAATAAAAATAAATAAAAAGGGCTACAAAAGGGTGGATGTATTACAATAACATTTTTTATAAGACAAAAATGAAACACTCATAAGGAAAAAGATTGGAATAATATACATGAGAATGTAATTAATTATTATCTCTGGTTGATAACAAGAATGATTTTTATTTTATTGTTTTTTCTTTGTGCTTTCTATACTTCCAAGTTTTATGTATCAAACATGTATTATTTTTATAATTAGGTAAATTGTCATAAAAGTTATTGTTATTATTGATATTAAAGGTAGAGTCCCACTAAGTTTTTTAAAAGAAAGCTGTTGTTTTCACCATAGTTAAAACAATATTTATTGAGGGTCTCCTATGCACCAGGTACTACTCTCAAAATTTCTGGTTGGGACTTTCCTGGTGGCTTGGTGGGTAAGAATCCACCTGCCAGTGCAGGGGACACAGATTCAAGCCTTGGTCCAGGAAGATCCCACATGCCACAGAGCAACTAAGCCCGTGTGCTGCAACTACTGAAGCCCGCACGCCTAGAGCCTGTGCTCCGCAACAAGAGAAGCCACTGCAATGAGAAGCCCGCGCACCACAACGAAGAGTAGCCCCCGCTCGCCACAACTAGAGAAAGCCCATGTGCAGAAACAAAGACCCAACGAAGCCAAAGATAAATAAATAAATTATTTTTTTAAAAATCTGGTCTAGTAGACAAGCAACAGGCAACACAGTATAGGGTGGATGAGCTCTGATGGGAAAACCCAGTATGCACAAAGGAACCAGAGGGGGCTGCCTCACCCTCTGGCAAATCTGAACAATTTAAGAATTAAAACAAATAATTACAGTACTGAATTATGATCCACTCTGTAAAATAAGAATCAATCCTTTGGGAAAAAAAAAAGAATCAATCCTTTGAGTCCATACTGATAACAAATAAACAAAATGAGATAAGGAAAAGCTCTTCTTTACAATAGAATGCCAACTAGATAAATGGAGATGGAATGATTGATTTAGAAAAATCAGGGAATTCCCTGGCGGTCCAGTGGTTAGGACTCAGTGCTTTCGTTATGGTGGCCCCGGGTTCAATCCCTGGTTGGGGAACTAAGATCCCACAGTCAAAAAAAAATAAATAAATAAAAATCATCATTTCAAGTCCATGATAGTAATGATTGATTTAGGCAAGAATCGTAAATAGACGCTAGAATCTGTGGGTCCAAACTTGATGAGAAACAGTATTTTAGATCACTTTAAAGTATCTCCCCACAAATTGCTTACTAATTACAAAAGAAAAAAAGGTAACTTCACAGTTGAGAAACATGATGGATACCACAAATAATGAGTCAAACTGACATCATGGGCCTCTTGATGTGATGTACTAAGAAGGAAACAACATCACTTCTCTGGTATTGTTGCCAAAAACACATAATCTAATTATGAGGAAATTAGGGACATTCTACAAAATAAATGGCCTGTGCTCTTCAAAAATGTAAATGTTATGAAAGATTTAAAAGTCTGGTGGGAGGGTGGTGGGATGAATTGGGAGATTGGAATTGACATGTATACTCTAATATGTATAAAATAGATAACTAATAAGAACCTGCTGTATAAAAACTAAATAAATAAAATTCAAAAAAAAATTAAAAATAAAGAAATAAATAAAAGTCTGAGAAACTGCTCCAGATTAGAGACTAAAGAGACATAAATATTAAATGCCCTGCATGATCCTGAATTGGATTCTAGACCAGAAAACAAATTAAATAAAGGACACTATTGGGACAATTGGTGAAATCTGAATAGAATGTGTATATTAAGCATAGTATTGAATCATTGTTAAATTTTGATGATTTTCTTGTTTCTGATTTTCTGGTTATGTAAGCCAATATCCATGTTTTTAGGAAATACACACTGAAGTATTTGTGGGTAAAGGGACATGACGTCTGCAAATTACTCTCAAACAGTTCAGAAAAAATAATGTATGTCTTACATACATGGAGACAAAAGCAAAAATGTGATGAAATGTTAGTAATTGGTGAGTTACAGGATTTAGGTATACTGGATTTTTTTATAGTATTCTTGGGACTTTTCTGTAAATTTGAAATTATGAAAAACAAAATTTAAATATCACCATTCAAAAAAATAAAATAATAAAAAAAATCACCATTTAATCCTATCTCCACCATGTACTTACAGATGTAACCTTGGATAAACCATGAAATCTTCCACACTTCTAGAAAGTAGCTATGAATACCACCACGGGATCATTCTTCAATGGTAGACTGATTTACTAAATAAAAGAGCTTGGTGCAAATGTAGAGGGGAAAGAGGGCCTGGGGTACCTCCCTTCTGGACCCCCAAGGTTCCCAAATGAAAGCGGCGTGGGGGGGGGGCTTGCAGAAAGACGTGGCAAGAAGCACTCCGTGGAGGCTCGAGAGCAAGGGTGTCAGCTGGACTGGGCACACCTGAGCGGGCTCCGACCCAAGTCAATCAGAGCGCGGGTATTTGAGGAAGTGCCTCCCAGGCCTCAGCCTCAGTCTCTCCAGACTCTCCCACCCTGTGCCGGCTCTCCCTCCTCTAGCTAATCGTGGACCTGAAGCTCCAGCACCTAGACTTCTGGGCCAGCCTCCATGGCCAGGTCCCGGGATTGCTGGACTGGGACATGGGGAACGAGTGCTTTCTGGCCTTCACCACTACGCACCTGCCCTTAGCGGAACAAAACCGTGAGTGTCCGAGAGGGGGGTCGTGGGGGATGGGCGCGCCGCGGATGGTCGGAGGCTCGTGGGCGCGCCGGGCCGGAAGCTCCCTGGCCTTTGACTTGATCGCCACTCGCCCCCGCGAGCCCCGTGACTATGTCGCGTTCGGGGCCCCGCGCCCCCTTTGTTGAGCTCTGGAGCTCCCACCCCGCCCCAACTTTTTCCGGGCAATGGAGTCCCCGCCTCGATGGAAAGCCCAGGGAGGGCAGGGGTCCTGCCTGAACACGGCCTTTCAATCCTACCCCACCCGCCCCGGCTAAATCCCAGAACTTTCTAGGCCTCTTCTCGGCCTTTTCTCCGTGGCGCCTACGCCATCGGGGCACACTACGTTTTCGTTCATCTTTCTCTTAAAATCTTTTTAAAATCGGTTTTGTTCGTGGCTGTATACCACCTCTTAATACATTGTCTGACACCTAGAGGTGCTCAATATTTGCTGAATGGATAGTTGACCGTTGTCTTTTAAAAACTTTTTTTGTTTGGTCCTCAAGTGTTGAGATTTGAGGTAATCACCTCCTACATTCATGGTACATGATTGCCATCTGTTTGGGCAAAGTACTTGGATTAACTCATTCAATCCCCACCCACTTTTGTCACCTCCCACACTCCCATGTATCAACCCTAATCCATTTAATGTCTTTAGATAGGTGTATCTTTGAAAACTGTTTAGCATTATTTTGCTTTTATAGGTGACCTTAATTTACATAAACTCATTGCTTTTTTTTTTCCCTCATTCAAATTGTTTTTGAGAGTTATTTCAGTTGCTAAATGCAAATCTGGTTCATCTTTTTTTTTTTTTTTTTTTTTTTTTCCCGGTACGCGGGCCTTTCACTGTTGTGGCCTCTCCCGCTGCGGAGCACAGGCTCCGGTCGCGCAGGCTCAGCGGCCGTGGCTCACGGGCCCAGCTGCTCCGCGGCATGTGGGGTCTTCCCGGACCGGGGCACGAACCCGTGTCCCCTGCATCGGCAGGCAGACTCCCAACCACTGCGCCACCAGGGAAGCCCTGATTCATCATTTCTGATTGCTGTGTGGTAATCTATCATCTGCATACATTACTTTTTGCATTTTAATTCTCCTTACTGATGGAGACAAAACTCCATTGGAACTCTTTGCAACCATAAGTAATGCTGACAAACATTCTTGTATCTTCACTGATTCAAGAACTATTTATTGAGCACCTCCAATTTGCCAGGCACTGTTCTGGACACTCATGTGATACATCATGAACAAAACAGACAAGTCTTCATGGAGCTGACATTCTACTGGGGCCACACAGGCAATCCACATCAAAATAAATAAATAAACAAACAAACAAACAAATAAATGGTATGTTATAAGGTGATAACTGAGATGGGGGGGAAAAGGACATGGTAAGAGGGCTCAGGAATGGGGGCTGGGAGGTGGTGGCAGCTACAGTTTTAAATAGGGTTGGTCTTCATTGGGAACATTGTATATGAGGGTTGGTCTTCATTGGGAACATATGAGAAGAGCAGAGTTGAAGGAGGTGAGATAGTGAGCCGGAGGATACTTAGAGGAAAAGTTTCCCAGGCAGAAAAAATAGCCAGTGTAGAAACCCTCAGGAATATGTCTGGAGGAACTGGTAAAGAGGCCAGTGAGGCTGGATCAAAGTAAATGAAGAGGAGAGTTCAGAGGGTGTGGGTCGTGGAGCGGAGATCAGGAAGAGCCGTCTTCCCCTTTGAGGGCGTTAGGGTTGATTCCAAGTAAGATGCAGCATGGTTGAAAGGTTTGGAACAGAGGAGTGACATGATCGCCAGCTTAGTGAGTGACCTGTGCTATTGCATAGTGTGCCTATACTTGGTTTAACGTCCTGCTATCACTGTCTTAAGATTTTTAATAATTTTTGAACAAGGAGGCCCACATTTTCCTTTTGCACTGGGCCCTGCAAATTATGTAGCTGATCCTGAATGATCTATAGTCTGAAAAGATCACTGTGGCTGCTGGGTTGAGGGTACACTGTAAATGTAGAGCGACTGGGAAGCCAGGAGACTAGTTAGGAGGCTACTGTAGTAATCCAGACAAGAGCCGATGGCAGACTGCACCACCAGGGTGGTGGCAGAGGATGTGGTGAGAAGGTAGAACCAGGTGGATTCGCTTGATGGATTGGATGTATGGTGTAAAAAAGAGAGATTAGAGGATGACTCCTCCAGAGTTTTTGGCTGGTCAAGTGCAAGGATGGAGTTTTCTTGTAGTGAGATGGGGTAAGCTCCTGATAGGATATTTAGGGAGGAAAATCAGGAGTTCTGTTCTGAACACTCTGAGTTTGAGATATTTTTTAGATATCCAAGTAGAAATGTTGAGTAAGCTGGTGGATATATAAGTCTGCAATTCTGGAGAGAGGTATGCAGATATAAATTTTGAGAGTCTTTGGTACATGCCTGGCATTTAAGGGGTGAGAATAGAGAAGAACCAAGGATGAGCCCTGGGGGGCATTCCATTCTAAAGAGATTGGAGAGGAGATAAACCAAAAAAAAACTGAGGAAATGACCATTAAGAATCAAAACTGGTATTGTGGTTTCCTGGAAACCAAGTGAAGAAAGTGTTTCAAAGAAGGAGTGGTCACAGGACAGGAACACCGCTGTGAGAGATCAGGTCAGAGGTGGGCTGACTATTGGATTTAGCAAAGCAGAGCCTTGATTATATGGTTTTGGTGGAGTGCAGCCTTGATCATAGTGGTTTTGGTGGAGTGGTGGAGAAGAAAGACTGATTGGCAAGGGTTTAAGTGTGGAAGGGAGAGGAAGTGGAGACAAAGTACAGGCACTTCTTTCGAGGAGTTCTTCCTCAAAGGAAAGCAAAAATATGGAGTAGTGGCCTGGCACAGAAAGTGGGGACAAAAGAAGTTCTTGTTTTTAACAAGATGAGAGAATTAACAGCATATTTGAATGATGATAATGGTCCAGAGACAGAAATTTATAACAGAAAAGAGAGGAGACAGGAATTCCCTGGCCGTCCAATGATTAGGACTTGGCACTTTCACTGCTCCCTGGTTAGGAAACTAAGATCCCACAAGCCTCCCGAGGCCAAAATAAATTTCATACACTGTCCTTGAGGAGGCATGGGGCCACCTGTGTCAGAGAGAGCAGGGGAGGGAGATGGACAGAGGCACTATCCTTTGATCCCACTGAGATCACCCATCTGTTGATCCCATCACCCTTCCCCTGCTCTCAAAGAGCAGAGTTAGAGGGGATGTCCTCTCTGTAACTAACCTGGAATCCCCCAAACAGGCTCACTCTCTTGCATACACCGTTGACTCCTTTGGCTCTCTATGGCTTTGGAACACTTGCTTGGCCAAACCACACCCTGATTAAATCCAACCAAACAAGTGCTCCAAAGCCATAGATCAATGGATTGGGGTTATCAGTTGGTATCAAAAGAGATGGCTGGAAAGAGGAGGTGGTGCATTTTTACATGGTGCAAAAATGAGGTTATGGAGAGGTTGCAGTTATTGGTTTAGGTTATGACAGTGAGGACTGTCTACATTAGGTTGGAAGGCAGAATTCTGGGAGGAGAAGAGTTCAAGAAACTAGAGCCCAGGTTATTAGGATAATCATCTATGTATCTATTGAAATAGCCAAGATTTAAGGCAGGAGTAGCACTAGTGACAGTGAGCCAGGAACTAAATTCCTCTAAATGAGGGGGAGTGGCCGAGAATTTGGTAGATGATGGTAGCAATGAAAATTAGTATATAAATTCTTCTATTAACTTGAATAGACACACCCAGGATTAGACAGTAAATTGTAGTGCTGCCTGATTATTCTTCACCAGCACCAGTTGCTATTCAGATGTAATAAAGGATCCTATTTCACTGCATCTTTGCCAACACTTGGTATTACCTCTTTTTATAATTCTTGTCAGTTTGATGTAAAGTATTATATCATTCTTTTATTGTGTTCCTATTACTAGTAAGGCTCAGCATCTTCAGGTAGCCCCTCCTTCTGAATACTGATTCGTATCTTACCCATGTATAGATTTGTCTTAGCCTTTATTTTTTGATTTGTAGGAGCTGTCTATCAGAGAATTGAGAGTTCTGGAAATGATTTTTTTTCTGGTTTATTGTCTATTGATTTTTTTTTTCCCTTGTGAGTTTTACTGTGCAGAAGCTTTCAATCTTTTTTTGTGTGTGTGGTACGCGGGCCCCTCACTGTTGTGGCCTCTCCCGCTGCGGAGCACAGGCTCCGGACGTGCAGGCTCAGCGGCCATGGCTCACGGGCCCAGCCGCTCCACGGCATGTGGGATCTTCCCGGACCGGGGCACGAACCCGTGTCCCCTGCATCGGCAGGCAGACTCTCAACCACCGCGCCACCAGGGAAGCTCACCTTTCAATCTTTATGTGTTATAATATCTGCATTAAATGTATAGGTTAATTTGAGGATAATTGGCATCTTTATAGTATGTATTATATGTCTTTGTTTATTGAAGTTTTTTAGGTCCTTAAGTAGTAGGTACATCTTTTTCACATAAAGGTCCATTCTTTGATGAGTTAACCCCTAGATACATTATAACTTTGGTTGCTATTGTGAACAGCACCTTTTTGAAAAAAAAAATATTTTCCAGTTTCTTAATGCTGGTATAGAGGAACAGTGGTGATTAGTATGTTGGTCTTATATCCAGCAAACTTGCTGGACTCTTATTGGTTCTAATAATTTATATATCGATTTTGTATGGTTTTCTGTTAATCTATGTTTTTTTCTGTAAATAATTATAGTTTGGCCTTTTTCTTTCTTATATCTCTTACTACTTTTTCCTTTTTAGAATACTGTGTTGAACATTAACGATGTAATGGGCATCCTTTCTAATTACTGAGCTCTCTAATAAGTATATCATCATTTTCCAGACAAAAACCTAGATTCATCTGTAATATGACGACACTCATGGGGACAATGATAGTTCCCCCTAACTGGACCAGAAGCCAGCTTCATGTCGAGCAGCTAGCTCTAATATATACCTGATTTACTCTAAGCCCACCATGTATTCATTCATCCAGTTAAGTTGAGCTCCTCCCATGCACTAGGCAGTGAAGGAGACAGACCTGGAGATAGACACTAAGCAGGTAGTTACAATAAAATGTGTGCTATGGGAGTGTTTGGACAGGTAGTCAGAGAAGGCCTGCTTCAGAGAGAGGTTTAAACAGAGACCTGATGGGTGAGTAGCAATTAACTAGGCAAGCAGGAAGAGGGAAGAGTGTTTCCAGCAAAGGGAACAGCTTATGGGAAGGCAGAGGATCTAGATGTGGTCTGTTGGAGATGGGTGGAGAGCCTGGGAGGAATGACTCAACACTGATGAGGAGCCAGGGCCTTGTAGACTATCTCAGGAATTTAGATTTGGCCCAAAGGCAATGGAAAGCCATCAAAAGGTTTTACACTGAAGGGTGGCATGATTGGATTAACATTTTGGGAAGATCACTCAAACTGCAATACGGTAAGTTAAAGAAAAGAAGATAAGCAGACCTTTTAGGTTATAGGCTCGGACTAGGATGGTAGAACTTGGTGATTGATTGGGTGTGGCTGTACGGGAAAGAGGAGTCAAGAATGATTTCCACTCATGGACACAGAAAACAAACTTATGGTGACCAAAGGGGAAGTGGGGGGGGGCGTGGGGGGATAAATGAGGAGTTTGGGATTAACAGATACACACTACTGTACATAAAATAGATAACCAACAAGGGCCTACTGTAGAGCACAGGGAACTATGTTCAATATCTTGTAATAACCTACAATGGAAAAGAATCTGAAAAAGAATATGTGTATATATATGCTTGTGTGTGTGTGTGTGTGTGTGTATAAAACTGAATCACTTTGCTGTACACCTGAAACGAACACATTGTAAATCAACTATACTTCAATTAAAAAATGGAGAAAAGCTTCTCTGGTGGCGCAGTGGTTGAGAGTCCGCCTGCCGATGCAGGGGACGCGGGTTCGTGCCCCGGTCCGGGAAGATCCCACATGCGCGGAGCGGCTGGGCCCGTGATCCATGGCCGCTGCGCCTGCGCGTCCGGAGCCTGTGCTCCACAACGGGAGAGGCCACAACAGTAAGAGGCCCGCGTACCGCAAAAAAAAAGAATGATTTCCAAGTATCTAGCCTGGACAGCTGGTTAGATGGGGCCATATGCTGAAACAAGGAATGCAGGAGCAAGAGCAGGAAAATGCAGTTGAGTTTTAGAAATGTTGTTCAAAATGCCTGTGGGTTATCCCATGGGCAGTTCTAGTTAAGGGCTAGCAGAGAAGTCTGGGCTAGAGATAAAGATTTGTAAGCCTTGAGTTTATAGATGGTGACTGACTAAAGTAACAGGCATTAATGAGATGGTTTAGGGGCCGTAATGTGGGGTGAGAAGAGAAGAATGCAGAGGAGAATGAAAAGGTCAGAGAGGTAAGGGGAAACCAGTAGAATATGGCATCGTAACTTCCCAGGCAGGGCCCATAGCCACCTCCCAGGGAAGCTTCAAGGGGCCGAAATGAAAATCCTAGGATGTTTTGACTCTCTTCTTTTCTTTTTGCTAGTTGCCAGATATAAACTCCGAATAGTTGAGCCACCAAAACTACCTCTGGAAAAAAAACCCAACCCTGATAAAGATGGTGAGTAGATGGGAGTGAGTTCTCTGACATGGCCCTGTGGCCTGGGCGGGACACCCAAAGCCCATGACCTATGGCCCTCAATCTCCTTTTTCTCTGCACAGGTCCAGATTTCGAGCCCAACCTGTGGATGTGGGTAGACCCCAACATCGTGTTCCCCCCTGGAAAGCTGGAGGTCCGAGAACCCAGTAAGGGGAAGAATCTGACAAGCATAGTCCCTTCCCCTCAGCCACCCCCAAAAGAAGAGGACTTTGCCAAATGCCCACAGGCCACAGTGGTGGAGTCACCATCACTTTCTGGAGACCAGTATCCCCCTCGGAAGCGGTTTGCCTCTTCCAACAGCAACTGGGAGGTAGGGATTTCTGGGCTGTGGGATGGACTTGGGATGTAGGCAGGGTGGGCACAGGGATGATGCAGCAGAGAGTTCTGTTTTCTTAGGGTTAACGAAGGGTTAATGGGTTCAGAAATTAGCTGTGCCCCTGGGTTGGGGAGAAGCCCAGATGGTGGCCCTAGACCACCACCCCTTCCTGCCACTGCACCCCTGGAGTAGAGGCTGTGGAGTCAGGACCAGTTCCTACTCTGTACTCCTCTAGCTCACAGAAGAGAAGGAGGCTGAGGACCAGGATGACAGCTCCTCTGTGGCTCTCCCGTCCCCTCACAAAAGGGCCCCCCTCCAGAGTCGGAGGCTTCGGCAAGCCAACAGCCAGGAGGGGGGGCTGTGGTCCCGGCCCCCTCTCAATTACTTCCACCTAATTGCATTGGCATTAAGAAACAGTTCCCCCTGTGGCCTCAACGTGCAACAGATCTACAGTTTCACTCGGTATGTGCCGGGGGCCCTGTGAGGAGGGCGAAGGGAGGGGGCAGGGCCCTGCTCTGATACCTTCCAGGCCCTGGGCTGCTGCTTCAGTTCCCCCATCTGGGTCTGAGAGGATGCTTCTCCTTTCCCAGGCACTGGTTTTGGGTTGCCCCCGACTGTGTGTCCACACCTCACATAGACAGAAAGATAGTCACCCCACCCCCTTTCACATCTAAGAAACTCCACCCTTTTTATACCTTAGTTCCTTAACATATAAAATCACCCAGGTCATAAATTCTCCCATCTTCCCTCTCAAGAACACCCAGTATAAAATCTGGTTTCCCCAACAGTTTCTCACATGCCTTCCCTTTGGACTGAACTGCCTGGCACAGCCTGTTCCCCAAGGACCCAGGGAAGCCGGGCTGAGAAGGGATTTACGTTGAGCTTTGAGAGTCGGGTACCCATGAGTATGATGAGTTTCTCGGACCTTTTCCCTCTGTTATCAGAAGAGTCGCAGAGTATTAATCCTCAAGAGGCGTCCTCCTTGACCAGGATTCCTCTGACAGGAGCTTGTTGGCCTGCTCTGTTCCTGTTGCAAGTCAAACTCCTGAGCCCTCGGAGGGAGGGAGGAAAGCGAGCCAGGGAGTGGGGGCAGTGAACTGGGTCTTTAAGGTGAGGCTCTGCACAAGCACTGCGCCAGGTGGAGGTCTGACACATGCTTAGTCGGCAGGATGCGTCGTGGGCCAGCTTGCCCTTCTCCGACGTGAGAGAAGGGCTGAGGCTCCTGGCCCCCGGGGAGAACATTCTCCAGGGTAAGGCATCTCCCAGAGAGACCACACCTCTCCTTACTATTCCTCCCTGTCTGCAGACAGCATTTCCCCTTTTTCCGGACGGCTCCTGAAGGCTGGAAGAATACCGTGCGTCACAATCTCTGTTTCCGAGACAGCTTTGAGAAAGTGCCGGTCAGCATGCAGGGTGGCGTCAGCACACGGCCCCGATCCTGCCTCTGGAAGCTGACCGATGAGGGACACCGCCGCTTTGCAGAGGAGGCCCGCGCCTTGGCCTCCACTAAGCTGGAAACTATCCAACAGTGTATGAGCCAGCCAGGTGTGAGGCCTCGTCACACATGACCCAAGGCCGAGCGTGCAGGGAAGGAGCCAGGGTCCCATGGGGGGCAGGGCGTGGGGAGGGGGTGGCACCTTCTGTAGGAAGGGGAGAGAACAGCAGTGCTCTGAGACCCTGGGGTGGTACCTGCCTCAGGGGTCCCCCCACGCACAAGCACGGAACCTGAGGTGCTGGGAGCTGATGGAGAAACAGCTAAGGTGTAGCTGGCCCTACTCACAGCCCCGCAGCCTGGGGAAATGGTAACCACACAATGTGAGAAGCATGGTATAAAAGGTTCTCTGCAAAGGGGGCTTTTTCTTCTCCTGGAGACCAGGTGGCATTTGGGCCTTGAGAGAGGAAAAGTAGATCATTTGCCGTGAGAGAGCTTTCCAGGCTTAGGGAACAGCGTCTGCAAACGGCAGATAGATCCCTTTGACTTCTTTCCTTACAGGTGTGATGCCCTCCCTCTTCGACCTTTAGTTCCACAAACCATCCGTCAGCCCATGCCTTATTAAAGTTATCTGCAGCATCCTGGTGTGTCTGCGGTCCGAGGGTGGGGCAGGAGTGGGGGCGGAGGCGGGCTCTGAGGTTGGAAATGGGATGCCCTCAGAGCTGATGGGTGGGGCAGTTGCCTGGTGCACAGCAAAGGGAGCCCATGCTCTTCTTTCGTCAAAGGAACAAAACACTCAACCCTCTTTAGGTCCCATTTTTCTTGGGAGATGCTAGCATAAAGCAGCCAGGCCCGCAAAAGGCCCCCCCAAATCACCACCCACTCAAACGAGTGGATGTAATCAGCTGGGGACAAAGAGGAGAGGCCTAGGGAAGCACATCATCTATGGAACAGTTGAAGGAAAGACCTTTGGAGGAGGCCATGAAGGAGCAGTGAGGAAGGTGAAAGGAAAGAATTTCTTGAGAAAAGGAGTAGCCGGGCTTAAGTCTCATTTCCCTCATTTAAGCATTGGGGGTGAGGGGTGGGAACTCAGAGCTGAGAGGCATGGCCCTTCGATACTTCCGGTTTCAGTAGAAACCAGAGCACTTGTCCTTAGAGGCTGCAGATCACAGCTGGGCTGCTGTGGCTTCCCTGGTTGCAGGAGACCGTGTCCAGGGCAAGGCCAGCTGCCAGCCTCAAACCTGAGGGATAGGGAGAAGCCAGGGGGACAGGTAAGGAAGGAACGAGATTCAGAGCTGTGTCGGGATGCCACGGCCATTTCCACAGTGCTTGAAGTTCCTTCCTGCTGGGTTTCCCACAGGGCTGAGATGACCCTTCTCATTCCCTCTCCTGCTCTTCCCTCACCCCACGACAGGCCTGTACAGAAACATGGCTCCAGCCTCAGACACTGTCCCAGGGGACTGGGCATCGCTACTCCCCAGAGGTAGCAGTGGGTGGTGTGTGAGTCTCAAGAAGGGCACTGGCTCTCAGCTCTGATGTAGCTGCTGGCTGCTCCTGCATCCTCGTTCTAGGAGAGCCTGCCTCAGGCAGCCACTTGCTCTTCAAGCTTGAGTGTCTTGATCAGGAAAATGAGTTAATGATGGCTCTTTCTTTTTTAAATTTTTATTTATTTTTATTGTTTTTGGACACACAGCACGGCATGTGGGATCTTAGTTCCCCTACCAGGGATTGAACCCGCGCCCTCTGCGGTGGAAGCGTGGAGTCTTAACCACTGGACTGCCAGGGAAGTCCCTGATGGCTCTTTCTTAGTACTGTACCAGCATGGAGATGGGGGGGGATGGAGTAGAGTGCTTCATACCAAACCTGGCTCCCAGTTCTAAATAAATGGTAGCTGTGTTTTTGCTTCTTGTGATGTCTAGTTAGGACCCGCCTCCTTCCTCCAGGATGCTGGTGGACTAGTAATGGCCTGGATTTACTTTCAGCACTTGGCAACTCTCAGTGGGAGCCGGGATCTTGCTCCATCTCTGACTCTCCGCTCTGCTCCCACTCAGCAGATGACCTGTCATCTCTCACTGTATCTTCTTTAGCACAGTTTTCTTAACATTTCTAAACTTGTTTCTTTTGCATGCAAATTGGGGATAATAAAAGTACACACAGATTTGATTTGGGAACTAAATAGGACAATGGAAAGTGTGTAGTCCTGTGTCTGGCATATTAACATTGAGTGCTTACAATTGGACCAGACATCATTCTAAGTGCATTTGCAGGTTTAATCCATATAGAGGCCTTAAGGAGTAGGTACTGTTATTCTTCTCAGGTAGTTGAGTGTGATAGCTATTTAAGGAGTTGCCTTCATTTCTGTCCACTTATTCAGCCCTTAATCCCTTGCAGTCTATAGCACTATAAAATCAGACTGCCTCCTCCCTAGTCTCTGAAACATGGTATTCCTGAAAAGCATGGCCCATGCCCTATCTGACCAAAATCTTTACCTTTGAAGAAAGGCCCCGGTTCATCTGCTTGGTTTGCACGTTTTTGGTAACAGACATGCAGTCTCGCCCTGGTCACTTGTCCATCACCACAGCCACCTCTGCTCTACCCGCTCCAGCTTTGCATTCATTCTGGAATATGCACCCAAAGCAGCGCTAGGCCAGGGGCTCTCACTGGTCCTGTGGTTGCCGCAAGGATGTGGGGGATTGGCGGGCCCAGAAGTGTCAAGTGTCAGTGCAGGAGGCAGTGTCTCACCTTAAAGAGCTGAGCCTCATACCAAAGGCCATTGAGAATGAGCTGAGCCAAGAACCTAACCCGGTTTTACACCTAAGCAGAAAGTATTTGTTGTGTTGTTTTATTATATACTAAATTTTCCAGGAATGCAACTCTTATGTAAAGTGAAGGAAGACTGTACTTTTTTTAGTTTGGAAGTTTTCTGAGAGTTGTTTGCCATTTCGGAAAATCACTTCACTGACAGCAAAGTTGCTCTGGTATTTAACTCACCAATACCACATGCCTGTATTGGTCTGTTTGTATTTGTTGTAATCATCGGGATTCTACATGTATAAACAAATATTTAGCTATTTCAAGGTAGCCAATATACAGAAAAAAGTATTTTCAGGACTGCCCTGGTGGCACAGTGGTTAAGACTCTGCACTCGCAATGCAGGGGGCCCGGGTTTGATCCCTGGTCAGGAAACTAGATCCCACATGCATGCTACAACTAAGGAGCCAGCGAGCCACAGCTAAAACCTGGCGCAAACTAATTAACTAATAAATTAAAAAATCAGAAGAGCTCTATATCCATTTTTTTTAAGTATTTCAATAATCATTTGAATGACATCTCTTTAAGCTATTCACAATAAGTATCTACAAATTTTTAACTGTCTCATATTTTCAAATATAGTTTATCGGACTTCCCTGGCAGTGCAGTGGTTAAAAATCCACCTGCCAGTGCAGGGGACATGGATTTGAGCCCTGGTCTGGGAAGATCTCACATGCCATGGAGCAACTAAGCCTGTGTGCCACAACTACTGAGCCTGTGCACTACAGCCCGTGAGCCACAACTACTGAAGCCCGCGTGCCTAAAGCCCGTGCTCCACAACAAGAGAAGCCACCTCAATGAGAAGCCCGCGCACCGCAACGAAGAGTAGCCCCCGCTCGATGCAACCACAGCCATGTGCAGCAACGAAGACCCGACACAGCCAAAAATAAATAAATTTATAAAAAAGAATATATATAGTTTATCCACTAGAATACATTTTTATACATTTCTCTCCCTTTATTTTTCTGTTGTATTACCGTTAGAGCATTACAGTTTGATTTTTTTTTTAATTGTATGTGTAGGTAGGTTATTTTATCAGTATGGTTCATTTCAGGATGGTAAAGACGGTCTTACAGAGTATTTGCTCCATTCCTAGGGTGTTAAGGCTGATGAAGTAAAAAACCACCAAACCAAGCAACGTATAAGATATAGTCTCTGGGGCTTGCCTGGTGGCGCAGTGGTTGAGAGTCCGCCTGCCGATGCAGGGGATACGGGCTCGTGCCCCAGTCTGGGAAGATCCCACATGCCGCGGAGGGGCTGGGCCCGTGAGCCATGGCCACTGAGCCTGCGCATCCGGAGCCTGTGCTCCGCAACAGGAGAGGCCACAACAGTGAGAGGCCCGTGTACCACAGAAAAAAAAAAAAAAAAAGATATAGTCCCTGTCCCAGAGGCACTCATCCTCAGTGACCTTGGCAACCACTGAGGACAATACAATGGAATAAGTCCCGTTCATGTCCAAACCCCAGAGCCTAGCATGGGGCCCATTAGGTAGTTAGAATGCTCTGTTTGCTAGGACTTGTCACTAGTAACTTCCCTAACAGGCAGATTCCTTGGTCTCTGGAAGCACAGAGAAGAGGGCAATTAGCGTGAGAGGAACTGGGGAAGACTTCTCACAGGAGAAGTTAGTACGGGGTCTTTTTTCCAGGTCTGGAAAACAACAGCTAGCTCTTCTACGGAAGTGATGTCCCCTGCATTGGAAAGCAGATTCTTAACCACTGTGCCACCAGGGAAGTCCAACTCCCTTTTATTTTTTAAATGATGCTTAGCCACTCATTGAAAGTGGCTTGGAGGGGGCAAACATGGAAGCAGGAAGGCCTGTAAGGAGGTGACTGCAGAATCCAGGTGGCAGTAGAAATGGAGAGAAGCAGCCTGATTTGATGATATAGCTTGGAGGCAGAATCAACACGTCAACAGTATTGACTAGATGCAGAAGGAGAAAATAATGACTGAGGTTTTTGGTTTGAATGATTGGATGAATGATGAGGAGGGGAAGCCTGTGTAGGAGCAGCAGGTTTGAGCAGTTTTGTGTTTAGAATGTGTGAGACATCAGGGTGGTTACGTCAAGTTGATAATTGTTGTAAGTCTGGAGTTCAGAAGATAAGCCTGAGCTGAAGACGTAAATACATTTGAGAATCAGGGGGATATAGACAATATTTAAATCATACTCAAAGTACTGGTGTAGAAAGATATTCATAATACATTTTTAGGGCTAAAAAAACAAACAGTAGCAGAACAGTATGTTCGATATGATTCCAAATGTGACAGAAACTATGTTTTTATATATATATAAGTATGTTGTCTACACACAGAAAATGTCTTAAAGAAAACAGGTATTAGTAATAGTCATCTTTGGGGATTGGCGGGTGGCAAAAAGATATGGAGGCCAATCCCTTTTTATTTATTTATTTATTTATTTAAAAAATATGTATTTATTTGGCTGTGCTGGGCCTTAGTTGCAGCACGCAGGATCTTTAGTTGCGGCATGCAGACTCTTAGTTGCAGCATGTGGGATATAGTTCCCTGACCAGAGATCGAACCTGGGCCCCAGGCATTGGGAGTGCAGAGTCTTAGCCACTGGACCACCAAGGAAGTCCCCCTTTTTATTTATAGCTTCGGTACAGGTTTTTTTTCTTTTTTAATAAGAAATTACTTTTTAGAATTTTTAAATAAATAAAGCTATCCACTAGCCTGTTCTGTAGTTTGATACTCTAATTGTTAGGGAACCATTGACTGATACCACCCACCTTGGCCAGGCACAATGATAACCACTTGCATGAGTTGTCTCACAACAGGAGTTCCCAATAAGGAACATGGTGCTGCCACCGAAAACTAACCAGGAGAATCTGGGAGGGGCCAAAAGGAGGGAGGAGACGCCAGCCCATAATATTGTCCTACCAAGCTCTCAGAATCCTTTGCACTGGAATCCATATTGGCTGAGAGATGCATGCGCCACCAGGAAGGACACTGAGTCAGAGCAAATATAGGCCAAGAAAGATGATTGGCCAGAGACAACCCTGAAAACTAACCCCATTACCATGAAACCTGAGACTGCGAGCCACATGGCAGAGCAGTTCTCCTAGGTTCCCTTACCCTGCTGCTCTCCACCCGGGTGCCCCTTCCCTATAATGTCTTTTGCTTCGTCAGTACATGTATCTCCTCAGACAATTCATTTCCGAGTGTTAGACAAGAGCCCACTCTTGGGCCCTGGAAGGGGTCCCCCTTCCTGCAACATAATTAGCAGGCTGTTAGCTGCACGCTTCTGAGGCTCCTTCCCAGCACAGACTCCCACCCCATGGGCATGTTAACACCAGGGTGCCTGGAGTTTTGATGATTTTAACTTAACTTGACAAATATTTATAGAAGATCCCTTTCTGCTAGTTCTACTGAGTCAGGTATGATCAAGACACAGTCCCTGCACTTGAAGAGCTTTTTAACTATTGAGTTTTCAACTGACTAGACTACTAAACAAAATGACAAGAGGATGAGCAAAGGACCTTGGAATTGAAAAATTAATTCTGCAGGATCCACTCTGGTAGGCTTCACAAAAGGGGTGACATTTCATTCATTCAATCATGAATTGATCTAAGAGCTTATGAATAGATTGAGAGCTTACCATGTTCCAGACAAAGTCACCAGCCTTGTGGAAATTCCATTCTAGTTCATATTTCAGAGCCCTATATAATAGAAAGAACTTATCAGGCAGAGCTGGAAAGAAGTAAATTCTAGGCAGAGGGAACCAAGGGCTAGAGATGCTAAAGTGCATAGGAGCAACAGGACTGCAGGAATATTGCCTGGAGGAGCAATAGGTGGGGGGGAGGGTGGGGGGGGGAGTGGGGGAGTGTGGGACACAAGACTGAAAAGGAGGTTAGGAAACTTAGTGTAAAATTCATGTTGTGAAATTTAGATATTTCCTGAAGGCAACTTAGAGACATTAAATTAATCAGGAAAGTCATTTTAGAGACTACCTTAAGACCAGCGTGTGGAGGATAAATGGAGGTGAAATACACCAGACACTTGGAAACCAGTCAGAAAGATTTTACATGAATCTAAGCAAGAAAGGTAGGGAAATGAAATAAGGTATGGTCTATGAGTATAAAAGGTGGAGAACAGATTTTAGACATCTCAGAAATCCAGTAAGACAGCTTGCACAGGGCGGATGTGGGGACTAAGTGAAAGGGAGAATCAAAGATAACTTACTGTAGGGACTTCCCTGATGGCGCAGTGGTTAAGAATCTGCCTGCCAATGCAGGGGACACCGATTCGAGCCCTTCCCTGGTCTGGGAGATCCCACGGGCCGCGGAGCAACAAAGCCCGTGCGCCACAACCACTGAGGCTGCACTCTAGAACCCACGAGACACAATTAGTGAAGCCCGTGCACCTAGAGCCCATGCTCCGCAACAAGAGAAGCCACTGCAATAGAAGCCCGCGTACCGCAACAAAGAGTAGCCCCGCTCGCCGCAACTAGAGAAAGCCTGCACAGAGAAACGAAGACCCAACACAGCCAAAAATAAATTAAAATAAGTTAAAAAAAAGATAACTTACCCCAAAACTCCAGGCTTTAGTTTAGTGGTTATCATTCACTGGGAGGATGTAAACAGGATGATCTGAGGAGGAAGAAATTGAGTTCCATTCACACAGTCTAGTTCAGATGGCAGCCGAATGAATACTCAGTAACGGAAGACTTTAGGGAAACAGTTTCAAAAGCCAAATTGCAGAGGGCTGAAAAGTTAGGAGTTTAAGCAGATGGTATAGACTACTCTAAAGCAGCTTTGGGACAAATGACGGAAACAGATGGGATGGTTGGGGTGTGACAGAATGAGAGGTCTTGGTAGGTCAAGTGAAGTAATATGTTGCCGTGAGAGTGTGGTGGAAGTATTCCTGGGATCCAATGGGTAAAGCGAAGTCAAGAGGACCTCAGACCTAGACCACTGATTCTCAAACTTGACTGAGCATCAGAATCACCTGAAGGGCTCATTAAACCACAGATTGCCGGGACCCACTCCGGCGTTTCCTATTCAGTAGGTCTGGGGTGGGGCCCAATAATTTGCATTTCTAACAAGCTCCCGGATGCTGATGCTGCTGACCAGGAGGCCACACTTTAAAGGTTTTTAAATTTTTAAACCTGGCCTAGAGCAAAGCATTCAGTAGCTGGCATACGATGAATAATTTTCCAAGTGAATGGATAAGAGTACTCATATTCAGGAAAGGAGGTCTCCCTGCAGTTAAAGACCAGATGGAAGGTAAGTCCACACAGGAGGATGGAAGACGGTGGTCAGAGTAGAACTTCAGAGTTTGAATTCAGAGAAGGAGCAATTTTTGGTGGACAAGGTCCAGGATTACCCCTGCCAGGGGAGTGATGAGAGGTCAAGGAACTGAGAACTGCAAGGTCATCAAAATACATCACATCTGGCAAAGGCCTGAGTCTAAAGGGACGCTCCGTCAGGAAGTCAAGGTCTGGAGGGGAGTCTGGCTACTTTCTGGGTCTGAATTCTGTAGAGTTGACTGGATATGCCCACAGACATTGTCACCCATCCAGGTTAATGCACCAATACAGGTAACAAATGTAAGGGAAGCTGGGGACTTTGTGCCAGCTCTGTTTGCACATCCTATAAGTTAAGGTGTGGGCCAGGCCCCAGGCTTTTTGGAGGGAGTTCTAGGGTGGAGATCACAGTCTGGGGATTTCAGCCCTGGGAGGGAGCAATTCACCTTAGGTGCTAAGGGAGCAGGACAGACAGGAAGGCTGTTGACTCTGGGAGAAATGGCTTGTAGAGAATAAAGTTCCACTAGTTTAGCACGTTTACAGATTAAACACGTCTGCTAAGCCTCAGCAATGACTCTGCACCCTTTATAGCTTTCCCTTTACAGCTTTCCAGGAGCAACGTTCGGATCACCCCTGGGGGGTATGAGCATGATTAGGTCATAGATTAGGCCTTCAGCTTGTGTTCCCTACAGCCTGCTGGCAATGCCTCTACCGCTTTATACCTGTGCAACCTTCCACAAACTTACCTCCTCCTTCACGCCTCAGTTTCCCGCTTGTAAAATGCCAGTAATAACAGGATACCACACAGGGCTATTGTGAAGATTACCTGAGGTAGTTAAGGTAAAGCTCTGGACCCCCACTGAGCACCCTATAAATACTCGTTACGATTTGTTACATTGTCTCTACGGGTCCTTGTCAGTGTCCAGATACGTGCGCGGTCCCCCCTAACTGTTGCGTGCGCTCCTTCCCCTCACCTTTTCCAGCCAGACTGCATTTGGCGGTACTGGCGACGGGCTGGATTTGTGCGCAATGAGGGTTCCCAGAGAAAAACCCGCGCAACCGTAGTAGGACTTGCAGTGGCGCCTGCCGGCCGCTGGGGGCCGCGGGGGCCGCTGGGGCCGCTGGGTTCGCCCCGCCCCTGAGGGGTCAGAGGTCACCAGACGGCGAAGGAGAGGCTGCGCGTCGCGGATCCCCAGTCCTGGGTAGATGGCGCCGGCGGAGCGCTGCCCTGTTTGCCGCCAGACCTTCTTCTGCGGCCGCGGACACGTCTACAGTCGCAAGCACCAGCGGCAGCTGAAGGTGGCTTTGGAGCGGCTTCTGCCTCAGGTGCGGACGGGAGGCTGGAGGAAACCCTGGACAGGACGGGGCGGGAATGGGGGCGGGGCTGTGAGGGCCCGAGGGGGTGGGATCTGGGGGTCCCGCCGGGGTCCTACTTAGCCTCTTCCCCTTGGTACCCTCTCCGCGGCAGGTGGAGGCCGCCCGCAAGGCCGTCCGCGCCGCTCAGGTGGAGCGTTACGTGCCCGAGCACGAGCGGTGCTGCTGGTGCCTGTGCTGCGGCTGTGAGGTGAGGAAACACCTGAGCCACGGAAACCTGACCGTGCTGCATGGGGGGCTGCTGGAGCATCTGGCCAGGTGAGCGCCGGGCCGGGAGCCGCATACAACAGTCGTGTACATTTGTGGGAGGGAGGGTTTAGGGTGGGTGAGAGGAAGAACGCTTTTGTGATTTGATTGAGTCGTCTTGTAGGCATTGCCAGCCTTGAGGGTAGCGGGCTTACGGCTGCCATGGTCCCAGTGGTGTTGGTGGTCTAGCTGGGAAAGTCAGCTGGGCAGGTTCAATCAAGGTTCCCTCCCATCACTTCCTCTCAGATTCTCACATTTTTATTGGAAGGGGGAGACTGGAGATCTTGAAGAGACTACTATCAGTATTCTCTCAGCCTTGCCCAGAGACAGAAACCCAGATGTCAGTTTGCATTATTTATCTAATGCCTAGATATATGTGTAATATTCTGCAATCTATCATTGAGATTACTTGTCCTTTCCATTCTCAGTCCAGAGCACAAGAAAGCAACCAACAGATTCTGGTGGGAGAACAAGGCTGAGTTCCAGATGAAAGAGAAGTTTTTGATCTCCCCCCAGGATTATGCACGGTAAGTCACTACTTCACATGATGAAGTAGCAGAGTGTGGATTCTCTGGGCCTGTGTCAGGTACTGGAGCTTCCTCTACTGCTTGGGAAGTTTAGTAAGGACTTCATTAGTAACCATTGTCTTTGTAGCACTCATTATCCTAGGCACCATATTGGACACAAAAGAAATATGACAGAGTCCTTGAAAGGTTTATAATCTAGTTGCGGGGGGGGGGATTTACAATGTATTTAGCAAGTAGAGAATAGTGTATAATTAAAGCTGACCATAATCAACTACTTAAATGTATGACACAGAAACTACTAAGGTTCTTTAGGAGCAGAAGATGCTTTTTATAGTGTGCAAGAAACTGGTGCTCACCCAGTGCCCACTTTTAATAGTTTTAGACTCTATTTTAACTGGCCTCGGAGGACCCCAAGGAACCGGATTGTAGGAAGCTGGACAGCACAGAGAGGGAGTGAGCCCTGACTGCCTCAGGAAGAGGACTCAGGCAGCCTCACATCATCACTTTTATTGGGACCATATTGAGATTGTGGAGTGTGGAACCCAAGGGGATCCCAAAGCCAAAGTTAAGAAAACACATGGTGTTTGTTATTTCTTTCTACCCAATGTGGAGAATAATGAGGAAATAAGAAATGCCTAAATCCCACCACCTTGCCTTAAAATCTGTGGTTCAGACTGGGAGGAGATAAGAAACTGAGGCCACTCACTCCTCACACCCTGGCTCAGCTCCATATGGTTTTTGGTGGGTGAATAAAGGATAGTTGAGCAGCAAAGGTTATAATTGAGAATTATGAGGATGGACTCTTTGAACTTTTTATTTAAATATAATTTGACTTTTGAGCTTTATAAATTTCAAGCTCACACAAGACAAGGCCAGGCCAAGCCTGACTGATTTGACCAGTAAAGATACAATGAGCCACTTTTATTATTTTTTTAATCTTTTTTTTTTTAATAAAAAAATTTATTTTTGGCTGCGTCTGGTCTTTGTTGCTGCGCGCAGACTTTCTCTAGTTGCGGCAGGTGGGGGCTACTGTTCATTGCAGTGCATGCATGGGCTTCTCATTGTAGTGGCTTCTCTTGTTGCGGAGCACAGGCTTTAGGTGTGCAGGCTTCAGTAGCTGTGGCTCACAGGCTCTAGAGCACAGGCTCAGTAGTTGTGGCTTAGTTGCTCCGCGGCATGTGGGATCTTCCCGGACCAGGGCTCAAACCCGTGTCCGCGGCATTGGCAGGCGGATTCTTAACCACTGCGCCACCAGGGAAGTCCTAATCATTATTTTAAAAGATTAGTCTTTTTATTTGGCTGCATCGGGTCTTAGTGCCGGCATGCAGGATCTTCATTGCAGCGTGCAGGCTTCTCTCTAGTTCTGGTGCGTGCAGGCTCCAGAGCACGTGGGCACTCTAGTTGTGGCACGTATGGGCTCAGTAGTTGCAGCGTGTGGGCTTAGTTGCCCTGTAGCATGTGGGATCTTAGTTCCCCGACCAGGGATCAAACCCAAGTCCCCTGCATTGGAAGGGGGATTCTTAACCACTGGACCACCAGGAAAGTCCCACAGTGAGCTACTTTTAGGTTCAGGCAGTTTGTTACATAAGCAGTGAAAAGAGTAAGCCCGAAGTGCCAGCCTCCCAGGTTCTCCAACACACCCAAAAGGACCATACTGCAGTGTGAGCTGTGCGATACTTTTGCTGGGGAGCCAAGTCTAGACTGCAGCTACGTGCTTTTATATCTACAGCTCAAATCTGAGAGCACAAAGTCCCATACCCCATCAGAACTGGGAGTTGATGAGAAACTGTTTCATAATGGTCTCCCATGAGAGATAGGGAGACGAGTGGGAGATGGCCTCCTAGCAGTTCCTTTCAGGCCTCCTGTCCTCTTGTGTTCCAGGAGGATCACGCAGACCTTCAGCCAAAACTCTGATAAGCTGCAGTTCAAGGCTTTGCCTGTAAGGATACGTGCAAGGCTGCCAGGGTACCTTGATAGAGCCATTCCCCTACATAAATGTTTTACATATTAAAATTAGGCAAAAAGGCTATAAGCTCGTGTGCGGTGGCGGAGTCGGCAGAGTAGTCGGCAGCGGCTGCAGCAAGAGTTTGGCGACATGTCTCACACCATTTTGCTGGTACAGCCTACCAAGAGGCCAGAAGGCAGAACTTATGCTATGAATCTGAATGAATGCATGGAAGGTGTTTGTATAATGTACGAAGAACATCTGAAAAGAGTGAATCCCAGCAGCCCCTCTGTCACGTATGGTATCAGTTATTTGATTTTATTGATGACCTAGAAGACCTCAGCTGCCTTATTTACCGAGCTGATACCCAGACATACCAGCCTTATAACAAAGACTGGATTAGATTTATACATAGCTCCTTCATCAAATAGTTGAGTTTGGAAGCATTAGGGGGATGGGGGTGGGCTTGGAACACAGGTGTGTACAGAGTGATGTAGAAGAAGTTTTTATTATAGTAATCCAGTTTCCATTTTGGTATACGCTGGCCAGGGTTGAATGTATTAGATGAAATGTGAGGATCTTGTTCAATCTGAAACCCCTTTTGCCCCCTTCTCCCCCTCCCTTTTTAACTTAAAACATTTTTATGATGATTTAGATGGAAGTTGGTTTTTGTCAGTTACTGTTGGTTCCAGTCCTTCAAACTGTTCGTATCTGAACATTCACTGTACTAATAACCCTTCTTCAAATCGGGGTGGGGGGTGGTGACGCAGTTATGTCCTCAAGACAAAGTCTTAGTGAAAATCAAAGAAATGTTCTCTAGTTATATTTTCAAAAAATTAGGCAAAGACAGTTATATTAATTATGTATCAATTGATAACGATGAAAGAATAAGAATTCAAGTAACATTTGAACACAGAAATCTGACTGTACACGCTTAGGTTTTCTGAGGACTAATGAACTGCAAAGAAACCTTGAGCTTTGCTTAGTAGTCTTATTGCTGATAGCAGCATTGATGTTATTCAGATACCTTTGTATTGTAGGATAAAAACAACTGCAAATATATTGTTGTCCCAAATATGGGACAATTTGGACATCAAGAAAGGGAAATTGATTTTCTTAAGTATGGTAATGGTTTCATAGGCTGTTCCTGTTCCCAGGAGATGTACGCTGAAAAATTTAGAATTAAGTCTCATGTTCTTGGCAGAAAGGCAATGTGTTTATAAGCAAACTGGAGCCAGTATGGCAAAATGTTTACAGTGAATCTGGGGGAGAGGTACATGGGTGTTCATTGTACTATTTTGTTTCTGGGAGTTTGACACTACCCAAAATTCAGAGAAAAACGATCTACTGAGGATCTTTTCACAACTGACCGGGACTTGCCCTTTTTCTTTTTAGATTCAAGAAGTCCATGGTGAAAAGTCTGGATTCCTATGAGGAAAAAGAGGATGAAGTGATTAAAGAGGTGAGTTAAAGGAAAGGCCTCTGAAGGACCCAGGCCCCCCCCCCCACCATTTTGTACCTGTCTAAGCAGCCTCTCCCCCACAGATGGCAGCTCAGATCCGTGAGGTGGAGCACAGCCGGCAGGAGGTTGTTCGGTCTGTCTTAGAGGTTGGTTTCCCTCGGAGGAGCCAGAGCAGTATCCAAATCCACTGATTCCTGCTTCTCCCAGGTCCAACATTTCACCTACCAGCTCTTCTTATGAGAATTCATGGACTCCATGCTTTACCTGCTCGGCTTGAATTCCCTTACCTGCCCACCAGGGTGCAGGCCTTTGTCAGTGGAGATGATGTGGGCCAGGCTGGGGGAGGGAGGCAGGGAGGGAGGGAGGGAAGTTTGCAAGATATGGGCAGTACCCTCAATATGTCAATTTGTTTACTTCTGGAGGGTGGGAGCATGGCCTAGGCAAATTCTTAAGCATCCTAGACACAATTATTTTTCCTGAATCAAACTCAGCCTCAGACAGTGCCAGACCCAGAAGAGGGCTCTTCGGCACCTGGAAGCTGGAAAGGGACAAACAGGTAAGACTGTTAGGAAACCTCTTATTGGGAGTTCTGACATCTCTTAGAACATTCTGTAACTTTGGCTGGGAAAAGGGAACAAATGTCATCTTTGCTATCCTCATGGCTCAAGGACCTTGTCTGCCAGCCTGGCTCCTGTTTGTCTTTTTCAGCCAAGTAGCCTCCACCTCACAGCAGCCCTCATATGTGGACCTGCCACCAGCCCCGGAGCTTGACTGGATGGAGACAGGACAACCGCTGACATTCATTGGCCATCATCAGGTACAATGGATACGAAAGTTGGGAAAGGGCCAGTGCCCCCTCAGTTCCCAGGACACCCATCTCGCCTGGCTTTTCTGTGTATTCTGGCCATTCCTGTCTTAGCAGGCTTTTCCCTCTTGCTGCCCTGTCCCATAGTATCATGTTCTTAGACTTTTTTGTCACCCTCCATGGTGATCTTATCCACACACTGCCCCAGTTGCCACATAGAAGTACCAACTCCTAAATCTCATCCTGTGCAGAATCCACAGTTCCAGCTCAATATGGGACATTTATAGATACCCCACAGGTACCTGAAGCTAACCCCTACCACTCCTGTGTTTCCATTAACTGTAGATGCAGATTCTTATCTCCTCCTTTCTTTCATTTTTCACATTCCCTCAATGAGCATGTCTTATCTATTTTATCTCCTGAATACAAGCTGGTCTCTATTCCACCTTGGAACAATTCCTACTACTGCAATCTTGTCCCAAACACAACAGAAAATAATCGCATCACCTGCTATCTTACATTCTATCCTCCAGCTGCACTGTGCTCCTCCTTGCTTTTGAACATGTAATTGCCATTGTCTTAAATGATATGCTTTCCTTCCCTCACCATCTACTTAACCCTCACCTTCCTTCAGCTCTTAGCTTGAATGTCACTTTTTCATGGAAAACTGTTATAAATGTATGTAGCCCCATGTAAAAAGCTGTGAATGTAATTTGTGTAATTCATACTTCTCTTTCCCAGTAGTATGTATGCTCTGTAAGAAAAGGGTTTCGTTTACCTAACATCTAGTAGGCACTTATTTTTGGACATCTCTGCTACTAAGACCTTGAGTCTGGTGAGGGCAAGACTGTCTTTCAGTGATTTGCTGTGCTCTGTAAGATTTAACATCAACCCAGTGCAGAACTAGCATCATGGCAGTGGTTCCATCCACCTCCAGTAAAATTTCTTCCTCTAGGCTATGAGTATCCTATCATCTCTTGGCTTTCTTATGATTTTTTCCCATTTCCAACTACAGGATACACCAGGAATTGGTAACATCCACTCAGGTAAGACCCATGGCAATGTTTCTCAAACTGTAAGAAGCTTTTTTTTTTTTTTTTAAAGAATAAAGTTAAGATACAGCAGTGAACTTGGGATCTTTGAGACACACCTGAGTTCTAGGCCTTTCACTGGTAGAAGGGTATCGAAGACACACATGTCAAATGTGTCTGAGTAACTCAGGAAAGTAACAGATGTACATTCACCTGTTTACCGGATTTTTTTTTTTAAACTTTCAGATCTAAGGTGTTTTAAACTTAGAAAATGTCAGACGTGGTAATTCTTATAAGGGTTTTTTGTTCAACCACTATATGAGTGTGTGTTAAAGTGTTTTTTAAAATAATACACTTAATAGTGAAAATAAAGAGTATAAACAACAAGGTCCTACTGTATAGCAGAGGGAACTATATTTAATATCCTGTGATAAACTATTATGGAAAAGAATATGAAAAAGAATACATATATAACTGAGTCGCTTTGCTGTACAGCAGAAATTAACACATTGTAAATCAACTATACTTCAATAAAATAAATTTTAAAAATAAAACTCATTGCAACTGAGGGCCAGAGAAGTCTCTATACCATACACAGTGCCCACCATGGCATTAGCCATGCTACAGCCACTCGTCTCCTTGTATTTCAACTAAGGGAAAAAGTACTTTGCTTGAAAAATGGAAGATTACAAACTTTAGCATAACAACGTTTTTCCAAAGTAAAGCAGCATCTGATGAAGGATGTGTATTCTCAATATATGAAAACCTCTCAACACTCAGTAAAGGCATATAAAAAGATGCTCATCAAAATGGCTGAAACTAGGACTTCCTTGGCGGTCCAGTGGTTAAGGCTCCGCACTCTCAATGCAGGGAGCACGGATTTAATCCCTGGTCAGGGAACAATACCACATGCCACATGGCGTGGCCAAAGAATTAAAAAAGGCTAAAGACTGACCATTTATATATGCAGGAACTCTCATGCACTGCTGGTGGGGATGCAAAATGGCATCACTACTTTGGAAAACAGTCTGGCAGTTTCTTTAAAAGTTGAAAAAAAATCCCAATGTGCCTCAGCCAATGAACACTTCAAAAAATACTCAATAACGAAGGAATGATTGAAAACACGCGTAACACAAAAACCTCAAAGTAACTATGCTAAAAGGTACACAAGGGTACATAATATATGCCATTTATACAACATTACGGAAAACGCAAACTAACCTATAGCAACAGAAAGCACACCAGTGGCTGCCTGGGAAGAGGGGTATAAGGGAAGTGTGCTAGAAAATATTTTAAAGGGGCACAAGGATACATGGTGGTGGTGATTTCATCCCAGACATTTCAAATTGCACACTTTAAATGTATGTAGTTTTTCAGGCGTGTATTGCTGTATTGATACAGCTATTAAGTATCAGCACCTTTTAAATTAGCCTAGGCCCCTCAACTTCCCATGGTCCAGAATTCCTGGGTTTTGTTTACAAACATTTATAATTTTCAATTAGGTAGGAACTTATAGCTAGCTATGTTCCACAACAGCCTGAAGGTTAAAAACTTTTTTTTAAGTGCTTTCATTTCTGCTTAAAGGGTCTTCCTTTTCCAGGTGCCACACCTCCCTGGATGGTCCAAGATGAGGACTGTAGCTCTGGGAACCAACAAATAGGACCCTCCTATGAAGAGTTTCTCAAAGAAAGTAAGTTAACTAATTCAGAAATGGTGATGGGTTCTTTAAGTCTTCCTACTCACGTAAAACTGCTTATTGTAGAGGAAAAACAGAAATTGAAGAAACTCCCACCAGACAGAGTTGGGGCCAACTTTGATCATAACTCCAGTACCGGTGCAGGCTGGCTGCCCTCTTTTGGCCGGGTCTGGAATAATGGACGCCGCTGGCAATCCAGGTATGGGCCCAGTGTCCGGACCCCAACCCACTCCCCCTTGGAGATCTCACCCTTCGTCCTGCTAACCCTTCATTTCCTTTCAGGCATCAATTCAAAACTGAAGCCGCAGCAAGAAACAAACAGCAGTCACATAAAAAGAAAAGTTAATGGTTTCCTAATACATTTTCAACCACCATAATGCTCAAAACCAAATCAACAAGCCGATACCTACTATTATCCTTTGTAACTGCCTTTCTTAGGAAACAGACACGCCCATTTATTTGATTTAATAAAGTTTTATTTTTCCAAATATACAGCTGGTGGGACCTGTAAAAAAAAAAAATTCAAGAATCAGAACTATAGAGCCTTGTGAAGGGATGCATACTTCCTACACCATGAACCCCTGGGTTCTTGCTCACCTGTTCATGCATCTTCACCAGCAGCTGGAGCATCTCCACCCTTAGTATTTCTGGTGTAAATTACTTGAGCTCTGTGCTTTGAAACCAGTTTAATAAGTCCTAGAAAGAAAGCATAAAATTTTCACACAATAGTACTATGAAATACTTAATAAGACACTAGAAATATCTGTTTTATATTCCATCCCAAAAGAGAAATGCTGAATTTAAGCATGAGTTTAGGAGGCATGCCTACATTTCTTGGTTATAATCTAATTTGACTTACCCTTTTAAAACAAGGGACTGACCACCTGCTCTTGGGATGGCCACCTTCACAGCACTTTACTATAACTTGAAAATCACTGTTTCCATTATTGGGCACTAACCAATAACCTAGATAACATGTTAGAATTACATTACTAACAACCACCTATTGCATTTAAGATGGCTAGCACGGTCAGGCCAATTTAAGGTGCAAAAGCATACAAATCAGTACAACACACCCCTCTCACCTTTACTAAGCAGCTCCTGCAAGGCTGCCCTGGCCAGGGAGCCACGAATCTTCAGTCTCTCAGAGACGACAGCTGGAGTTATAAGCTTATAGTTGGGAACTTCTTTACAGAGTTTGTCATATGTTGCTTTGTCAAACAAGACTAGGTTATTGAGCTTGTCCCGAACTTTGCCTTTGGACCACTTCTGCTCACCAAAAAAAAAAAAAAAAAAAAATCAGTGCTCCAGTTCTTCCCTCCTCTGGAACAACCTGCCTCAAAGAACTGTTACTTGGTTGTACGGCTATACTGAGAGAGTGGCTCTATTCCTTGGCCTGCAGAAATCTATGAAATGCCGAATTTGCAGAAACTCTGCAAATTAAGATTCAAATAATTAGAAAGCCAGAATTCAAAGCAAAAAGAGACCCTGGTTGTCGTTAAGGGCATCAAAGACACATCTGGTTGGGGGCGGGGGGGGGGAACCTATTATTGAGACTTTCGGATACTGACTGAGCCCCACGGAACCAACTAAAATAACACTACGTGCTGCGTATCCAAATAAATGCTCTGTACACATCTAATTGCCAAACAGCGTATATGACCCCAAATAACGAAAAAACAGAATGCTGATAACAGCATAAGCTGTAATAACCTGACTCTAGACCCCACAACCTTACAAGCCATCTGCTAGGTGTCACTTAATATATCGATAAGGTACGGGTGCCCGCAGCCTCCCTCAACGTTCAAGCGACTGACTCCTACCTTCTTTTTGGCCTTGCCCCCAGACTTGTTCACTGGGTCTTTGTCTTTCTTGGCCGACTTTCCGGCATCTTTCTTCTTCTTGTCATCCTTGGGCGGCTACAGAAGGAAAGCGGGAATACTGCCAGGTCTCAAGGCAGCCCCACGCTCCCCCTACCCCTGCGCTCCACCTCAACCCCCGCCCAGACTCCACTGACGGAGCACATGGGGGAAGCAATAGCCCGCCCGCCTCGACACGCGGCCCGGCAGTTCTGGGAGCCCTCCTCCGATGCCGCCCCAAATGCGCGCCGGCACCGCCGGCTCCCGAAACCACGCCGGCTGTCCCCAAACAGAGCTCTCACCATAGCGAAGCCGGGAGAGCAACTGCTACCACCTCGCCTCCCTAAGATGTCGGACAAAAAGGAAGTGCATCTAGCGAAGAAGCCCAGAAACCTCCGCCTGCACCGAGTGCTTCCGGGGTAAGGGGCGGGACCGCGCGGAGGAAGTCGGGAGGGGCAGGCCTGACTCAGGCCCGGAACTGGCTGCGGGCAGTGCGAGCTTACCCTGCAGCCGGAGGCACTCGAGGCTGTCCCTACCTTTTGCGCTTTGCGACTAGTTGTGAGGCAGTCACACGTTGCTGTTTCCTGACACTAAAAACCTGGGAAAAGGGACGGAAAACAATTTTCTAGATCCCGACAGCTAACTTCCCAGCGTTACTGACAGCCAGGCGTGCTCCAAGTGCGCAAGCGCCGCAGTGCGCCGCGCTCCCGGGTCGAGAGGGAACGCGCGGCCGGGGCGCCGGGGGCAGGTCCTGTGCTGCGGTTCCGGGGCGGGGCCGGGAGGGGGAGCCAGTCCCGCAGTAGCGGCGGCAGCAATGGCGATTTTCAGTGTGTTTGTGGTGAACAAAGCTGGAGGCCTCATTTACCAGTTGGACAGCTACGCGCCACGGGCCGAGGCTGAGAAAACTTTCAGTTACCCGCTTGATCTGCTGCTCAAACTGCATGACGATCGTGTGCTGGTTGCCTTCGGCCAGCGCGACGGCATCCGGGGTGGGTTAGGCTCGGGCCTGGGGGGCGGGGCCCGGTGCCGCCGTTGTGGGCAGGTGTCTCTGGGCGGGGCGCGGAGGGGGTGAGGAGTTGGGGCCGGGTCCATTGTCGCCTTGGTGGGATCCCCAAGCTGAGGCTTCGTTGACGCCTAGCCTCGGCTCTGCAGTGGGCCACGCAGTGCTGGCCATCAATGGTGTGGATGTGAGCGGCAAGTACACGGCCGATGGGAAAGAGGTGCTGGAGTACCTGGGCAACCCTGCTAACTACCCGGTGTCCATTCGATTCGGCCGGCCTCGCCTCACCTCCAATGAGAAGCTCATGCTGGCCTCCATGTTCCACTCGTAAGTCTCACAACCCTTCCTAGATTTTGTCGGTCCGCACTTGGCTCATAGGCTGGCTGGATTAGTGTGGTTCTGCCCTCAGAGACTTCCTGAGCGGCGGTGCTTACCTTCCTCCTTCTAAATCCTCAGTTCTTGTGTCATGAAAAGAATTGATCCAGTATGACTAGGCTGTAGGTAATGCTGGCAGTGGTGTGATTTTTTTTGCCTAAGTCACCTTCTCTTTTCTGAGTCTTAAGTTTTTTCATCTTTAAAGTAAGGCAATTGAACTAAATGATCTTTAAGATCTTTTCTTGCTGTCAATTATGGTATGAGATGTGCTGGATATGCATAGTCACGGGGTGAGTAAACGTGGCACATAGTCCCAGAATGTTAATTTCACCCAAAGTTTTCAATGTACAATGTTTTATAGCAAAGTGTGAATGTAGAATACATGCAGAATTCAAATAAATTTTTAAGTAATTTTGATACTGCTGCCAGGCAGTTCACACTGCTGCTTCTGACTATCTCAAGCTGTAATTTGAACTCTTCAGAAGATAAGGGTCATTTCAGCGGAAAAGTTCGAGAAGCACTTCTCCCTTATAGCAATGAGGTGCATTCCCAACTTTGCCTCCTTTGCAAATAGGCTGTTCGCAATCGGCTCCCAGCTGTCTCCTGAACAGGGCAGCTCAGGCATTGAGATGCTGGAGACAGACACATTCAAACTGCACTGCTTCCAGACATTGACAGGTACGCATCTCTAGATAGGTCAAGGGGATGTGATGGGGCAGGTTGGGAGAAGGGATTGGCCCAAGTTGGGTTTGGTAAGCAAGGGAGTGTTGGTCAGCCTTTTCTGGGACAACTGCACAGACAGTTACTTGTTTTGTGAATCTAAAGGCAATATTTAATCTGACGCCAGTTTTGTCCATGCCACTGAGCGTTATCCTGTCCACAGATAAACTCACCTTAATGTTATCTCACGTTGCACACGTTTTGGAAGGTGTGTTGTTCCAAAATGAAATTTGAATGTGAAATGGAAATGACCTTTGGATCGTGACTGTCATTGCATCACTCGCTGAAGGCAGATCATTGAAAACTGCCTGAGTTTGTTCCTTGCCTGGCACTTTCTGCTGAGGGGCCCCCAGGCCAGAAGTAAGCGACAGAGCTAGGACCCAAAACCTGGTCACTCAGTCAGCTGGGTGATGCAACAAAGTCATTTCACTTCTCTGCTCTCACCTGTAGATTCAAAATCTTGCTTTTCGTGCTTTATGTAGCAATAAGGATAACATTTAAGTGGGCATGTGAAAGTGCTGTACAAACAAAGGACAGCATTATTTGCTGCATTCTCTACCCTTTGGTAATCATTACTGGTCCCTCTCCAGGGATAAAGTTTGTGGTGCTGGCGGATCCTAGGCAGGCTGGGATAGATTCTCTTCTCCGAAAGATTTATGAGATTTACTCAGACTTTGCCCTGAAGAATCCATTTTACTCCCTGGAAATGCCCATCAGGTATGTGGTCCCACTTCCCAGATTCTGGTCAAAGCCTCCTTGTTCCCCCTCCCTGTGTGCTTTTCCCCAATGTCATTTTGAAGTGTAATAGAGGTTGTTTTTTGGGTTTTTTTGCGGTACACGGGCCTCTCACTGTTGTGGCCTCTCCCGCTGCGGAGCACAGGCTCCGGACGCGCAGGCTCAGCGGCCATGGCTCACAGGCCCAGCCGCTCCGCGGCATGTGGGATCCTCCCAGACCGGGGCACGAACCGGTGTCCCCTGCATCGGCAGGCAGACTCTCAACCACTGCGCCACCAGGGAAGCCCTAGAGTTATTTTTAAATAAAACAAAAGTAACTAGCCTTTTACTTACTTATTTTTTGGAGAAACCAAAGACTTTCCTTGGGGTTTATGTCTTTCTTCAAGCAGAGTTTCCACTGGCTCTGCCTCTGCACCCAAGGTGGGGAGAGAGCCAGGCCTCACACTTTGTCCTTATTTGTGCTTCCTGGGTCTGGCCTAGGTGTGAGCTGTTTGACCAGAACCTGAAGTTAGCCCTGGAGGTGGCAGAGAAGGCTGGAACTTTTGGACCTGGGTCTTAGGCTGAACCTGCAGTGGACCCCCCCCACCACTCCCCGCATATTCTTGAGAGATCCTGCAACAGGGGTCCTGCTGTTTCCACTCCGATGGCGAGCCCAGCGGCATTTGTTAGTGCACTTGAAAATGGGAGGTTGCTGAGCCTGATGACATGCACCGATGCCCGAGCCTTAATACCATGCTCTCTTTCCTCCTGTATCTGTCATGGTCCTACTTCCCAACTCTGTACAGATTATTTATGGAGGAGGTAGGCCCATAAATGCTATAATAAACATTCCTTTGATCTCAGTGTTTGCTATCCTAATTGATGGTTTGGGGGAAAAGCCTCAGGAGGGGAGACAGGAATGATAAGGGAATTCTGGGAAAATGAGATACTATGTTCTAGTAGAAAACAAAACAAATATATGTTCATTAAGTGAATGAATGAACATGGGACTTTGAATCAGGAGCCTTGGTCCTAGTTCCAGAATCGCTACTGACTTCCTAGGTGGTGGGTATGGTGGTGATGATGATAATGATGATGGAATATTTATCAAGTGCTTACAGCCACGTTTTACTGCTTTATCTCACTTAATCCTCTCCCTTACCTCAGCGGGTACATTCTGTTTCTATTACGGATGAGCTTCAGCAAGCAATGTACAAACTCTCTGCCTCAAAATCTCAAAGCTAGTTACCAGCAGACTGAGTTTGAACCCAGGCTTTCTGACTACACTGTTATCTCCCTCCATCAAATTACTTAACCTGCCTGGCACCCAGTAGTTTCATCTTCAAAATGTTCATTGAATTATGCAGTATGAAGTTGAAGGCGGTAGAGACATGAGCTTAAAGGAGTCCATCTACACTTTAGCTTTCCCTTCCAGGGGAATGAAGTCTCTCTCTTCTGGGTTGGAAAAAGCAGGTATTAAGGGAGTATTTCCCCAAAAAATCTATCTCTGGCTTGTATTACCTCCACTTTTTTTTTTTTTGAGAAGTACTCTGTTTTTTTAAAAATATTTATTTTATTTATTTATTTCTCTATTTGGTTGCGCCAGGTCTTAGTTGCAGCAGGCGGGCTCCTTAGTTGTGGCATGCAAACTCCTAGTTGCAGCATGCATGTGGGATCTAGTTCCTTGGCCAGGGATCGAACCCGGGCCCCCTGCATTGGGAGCACGGAGTCTTAACCACTGCGCCACCATGGAAGTCCCTGTACTACCCTTTTTGAAAGAATGACTCACTGACAGGGTTTAGTATCAAATCTAGTTTTAATTTTCTATAACAAGTCTTTCTACTCTCCCATCCATACCCCCCTACTGTACCCTGGGTATTGGTGAGAGTGACCCTCTTCCCCTGGAGTCCAAGGTATTGGCAGGAGCAGCTGCCCCCTGCTGAGAGGCCTCAGGGCAGAAGTCCTGGGCCATTGCTGCCCTGCTGCTGCAGGAGGAGCCTCACCTCAGGTGAGGATGGGGTGGGATGGGGACAGGGCAGGGCCCAAGAGAGGGAGAAGGATACAGGAGACTCCCTGAGTGCAGGGGTTTCCTCTTTGAAGCCAGGAAATAGGAGCTAACGGAGTCCAAGAACAAAGGTTGTCTTTTAAATAGAGATCAGACGGGAAGCTGGTGCCTCATTAGCCACTGATAACTTCCAGCGCCACTTGGGTGAGGGAAAAGGAGCAGAAAGGGAAAGTCAAAGGTGCTAGTCAGATAGTCCCCTCCCTCCCTTCCCCCACCCCAATGGAGGGGAGAGGCCACAAGTGGGACAGGATGCTCCAGAGCCTGCACTGTCTTCACTCAGCCTTCTTGGGCACTCGGCCCATCTTGGTGCGGATGTTTCGTAGAAGGAAGAAGGCACCTGTGCTGGCTGCACAGATCACTTCAGCCACCCAGAACGCTGTGCTCCAGCTGTAATGCTTCGCAATGGTGCTGAAGGGCAACCCAGCCAGAAAGCCGCCCACTGTCAGGGAGGAGGAGAAGAGCCTGAGTCATTGTGAGGATAGAGCCAGTGGGGCTTGTTCCAGCCCCTAGCTGGCTTGTGTGCGAGGCATCAGTGGGGGTATCACTTACCATTGGCCATGAGTCCCACAATGGCATGGGAGGTGCCACACAAGTTGGGAGGGGCACTCTCATTGGCTATAACTCCGAACAAGGCAATGGGACCATAAGAGGAGAAACCAAACACAGCTCCCAACACCAGGATCCAGAGCTGCAAGGGCAGTGCAGGGTAGCATTTAAAGTCTGAGAAGGCCTCCTGCCTACCTACCCCTGCCATTGGATAGAGGAATGCTTGGCCCCAGGAACAAATAATTGTAGTAAAAGCAGACAGTAAGTGACTCCCACACACACCACTTCCCAGCACAGCTGACTGCAGAGCTAGAGGAGTGCGGGCCACATTCAGCCAACACAGGGGCCTGTGCAGGTAGGGGAGGGAGGTTCAGGAGCCATCCCTCCAAGTGAGATGCTGTCTCCTCAGGATTTGTACAAGCTGGATTGGCTAAGGGCAAGGCAGAGGCGGTAGGACAAAGGTGAGACACAACAAGAGGAAAACCAGAGATAAAGATAGGGCACCTCATGCTCTGTAAAGCCTGTGAGCTCAGCGAGAGGGTGAAGAGCCGGAGTCCAGAAAGCAACATCCTAGAGGAGCATAGGGAGGAGAAGAAACTAGGCCCAGAGTCAAGGAGTACAGAGTACAGAGGAGGGGAATGGAGGTACAGACAACTGAAAAGGGCAATCAGAAGCAGAGAAAGACCAGGGAGAGGGAGACAGAGTCAGTGGCCCTTGCTTTCTCATCCTTGTCCCTGACGTGGGCCAGTCCCTGTTTATTTACCTTGGGGGAGTCACTGGTCACAGTTACCCGGAAGAGGTACATGGACACTGTCATGCCAGCCATCATGAACAGCAGCAAGCCATGGCGGGGGCTCCCGTACATGGACAGCCGCGCCTGTGGACACAGTCGGGCAACATCAGGCCCCAGGAGCAGCAGAGAACCCTCACCCCTGGACGCTGACACGGCAGACCTCTGCTGACAGGTCTTTGGCAATCCCGTTGCAGTTCTTGGCCCAAGGCAGCTCTGGGAGGTCCTGGGACCTGCTTATTATGTTCTGAGGCCAAACTCCACAACATCCCTTCCTCCACTTGGGGCAGGCTTGGGGACACGTGGTGGCAGGCTGCATCCAGTCCTTCCCCAGCCCCAGTTTCCCTGGGGCTGTGGAGAAGCTAGGCGGAGAGAAACTCTGGCTCTCCTTGACATCAGTTAAAACCCTTTCCCCCAAGAGCCTCATCTCTACATCCCCAGCAAAGAAGAGTAGCCTGGAATCATTCCCACCTCACCCAACCTAAACCAGCATATGCCAAGCTGCCTGTGCCCCAGGGCTCCTACCTCTCTGGTGCCTGTCCCAGTCATGCTGGGAAGATTTAAAGGGACCCTCCTCCTTCCTGTCCCTTCTGCCCACTCACCTTGGCCATGGCCCGGTCTGACAGGTAGCCAGCTGCGATGCTGCCTACAAGGCCCCCAACCTCCAGGGCACTCATGTAGGAGCTGCCTGCAGTGGGGAGTTGTGGTGGGAAGAGGGAAAGGAAGGGTGGAAAAGTGTTACACCTTGGGGTTGTCCCAGACTGACTTCAACCCAGAGAGGTACAAGGTCCCCAAGGGTGACTGGCCACAGCTGCCTGAGTACTGCCCGGCCTCAGGGAAAGAAGGAAGGATAAAGGGAAGCGGGTCTGAATTTCCCATCCCATGCATTGGCTCCTGCTCCCTAGGCCTGCCGCATCCCAACACTCGTCTCACCCACGAGGGCTGACTGTCCTCTCTCCTGGATAAGGAAGAACTGGCCCCAGTCAGTACAGCACGTCTTTACTCCAAACACCACAAGGTAGCCAGTGGAGAGCACCCACAGGTAGGGGGTCAGCAGCAGCTGCTGTAAGGTACTCTCCTCCTTCAGGGAGCCTGGGGGTGGGAGGAGGCCAGGCTTCAGGACTCTGCTCAGGCTGCCCTGCCCCCACCACACATTAACTAGCCATAGGGGCAGAGTCCGTCCACATAGCCAAGGATCAGCAGCAAGGTCCCCCTCACCCACTGTTCTGCCCTCTCTTCTCCACTGCAAGTCTCAACGAATGAAAGAGAACCTGAGGACCAGCGGGGATGGAGGTAAGCACCCAAGCCACTTAAGCTTAGGATGCTGTCCACACAGGGAACTCTGGCTCTCTTGTAAGGAAGGACTAGGCTATAACATGAGTCATAGCATTTGTTGGTTCTACCACTTGTCTGGTACTTAACTGCCTCTCAGGATGGAGTTTTATTTACTCCTCACCCACTCTCCATCACCATCCCGACATCCATTAGCTAGTACAGGGCCAGGCATACAGGCAGTCCTCAATGAAAATCTGCCAGGTGAATGATGAATGAAGGTTCCCTAGGGGTCGGCTTTAGTGCGTACTCACCCTTCTTGCCCTTGGAGGGGGTGGGGTCCAGGTTGCGGAGTCCAACATCAGCAGGTTCATTGTGGATGAGCAGGAGACAGAGGAAGGAGACAACCACACACAGTGCCCCAGACAGGGCCAGCGTGCTGCGCCAGCTATAGCTCTGGGCGAGGATGGTTGCCAGGATGGGGCCCAGCCCTCCAGCCAGGTTCATGCTTGTTGATAGGACGGCCCACCAAGTGCCAAATTGAGATGGCTCAAACCACTGTGGGGCAGAGGGGGACAGAGTAGTTGCTCAGCCTACAGTCCATATTGAAGGTGAGGGTCAGGTGGGGCAGACCCAGAAGCTCACATTACAGGGATAAGGGAGAGGGCTCTTCTACTTGGCAGGGCCAATTCCCTCATCTGCCACCTGATCCCACCACGTTCAGCCTCCTAAAATATCTTGACAAGCAACAGGAGCTGGACTGGAACGCCTGAGGAACCTGCTCTGGTTGGGGGTGGAGGTGCCAGTGTGCCCACATGCTCTTTAGGTGTCCTCTCTGCCAATCTGAACCAGCTCCTTGGAAGCAGACACTCACCTTCCGCAGGACCTTGCCACATGGGGGCCAGCCCAGCCCCTGTGCCAGGCCATTGAGGAACCAGAGAGCAGCAAAGACGGGTACTGCGGAGCTCCAGGAAAAGACTACGTTGACCAGGCCAACCAGGAGAAGCCCGGAAGAAAAGAGCCAACGAGCACTCATCTGGTCAGACAGCACCCCGCTCACAAACTTGCTGATGGCGTAGGCTGCCGACTGGCTGCTGGTGATGAGCCCTGCAGGGGAGGGGAGCAGGGAGCAGGACACCTGGGGGGTTAGGGGCCAGGGCAGAGGCAAAAGAGCGGGGAGGAAGGCATGGGGTCAGGTGTGTAGAGGTGCCTGGCAGGGTGAGACTGGTTCCTTCCGAGATGAATAGGAGGGGCCTGTGTTGGAATCGTGACGTTCATTCATGGGGCCAGGCTACTCCTCCCGCCTCTCCATCAGCACTAGCCCCAGGCTGACCCATGACTTTTCAGCCTCTTGGAGAGTTCCAGCAGCAGCTGTCAGGGGGCAGGACAGCCCTCCTCCATGGGATTCTCATATGCCTGATTTCTCCCTCACCGTGGATGCCAACCCAGGGTCTCCGGCAGTTCTGTTGCCCCACCTCAGAACATGGGGCAAAAGGCTTAGAATTGGAGTCAGGGACCTTATTCCTCCTGAAGGGTAGCCTGCTAGGCCACATGGAGTCATTGCACCAACTCCCCAGTTCCCAGTGCTCACAATGTCAGTGGCCAGCACTCACCCTGTGGTCTTAGCCTGCACCCACACAGATGCAGAAACTGTGCTCAGAATCCCTCTAACACACAGTGCCTCTGGGGACACATGTTAGTCACAGGCGGGCGTGCACACATACACACACACACACACACCAGACAAGCAGCCCTCAGACATGCTTAGACCATACCCACAGTCCTTTACCTGTGCCCACAGACATGGATCTCAGAGCCGCCTCATCCGGCATATGCACTGTCTCCTGGCATCTGCTGTGCAGACACTCCACACACACACTGCATGCCTGTACCCACCACACGGCACAAACACCCAACTTGTCCTGCTGGTCCTGTGTTCCTGGGCCCACCCCTCCCTGCCCTGCCAGGGCTCACCCAAGTCATCCTTGTCCAGAGGGACCTCCTCCACCAGCGACGGCATGACAAAAGAGAAGGTCTTGCGGTTGAAGTAGTACAGGCTGTAGCCTCCAAACATGGCCGAGAAGATCACAGTGCGGTAATAGCCGTAGCCTCGGGCCGCCATGGTGGGAAAGAGCAGGCCCTACTGGCCGGGACACAGAGCCTCTGACCACAGCTCCTGATTGAGGCTCTCAAGTGCTCAGATCTGCTGAGTTGGGCTTTTTCTGCTCCCTCCTCCACCCAGCCTCCCAGGCTCCCTTTATAGGCACCTTCTGGACAATCATTAAGCCTGGGGCGGCTCCTAGGGAACCCGGTGTCCTGAGGGAGACAAGAAAACAGGAGATTACTGACGCCCAAGCTGTGGGGGCCTGGAGGGCGTCCGAGAGGGAGGCAGTGTCCATGAGCCAGGCCAGCACCGTGTGTCCCCAGGATTGCTGTCTTTCCCGGCTCTTCCCTGTCCTCCTGCCCGTGAAACCAGCTGTGATTAAAGGCTTAACCTAATTATTTTTGTCGGCTTGCGCTCAGGGGAGGCAGGGTTGGGATGAATAGAGCTGCCCTCTCTAGCCCGGCTCCCTCATCCACCTACTTTCTCATTCATTCCGCGAAGGTTTATTAGGGCTTACTGGTTGAGAGGCACTGCACTAGGTTCTGGGTTAGTTTCTACACACGCACACGCACACACACACTCAGACACCTACCCCCAACAACCTCACTTTCAAGTCTTCCAGAGCTGACCTCAAGCCCTGTAACTCCTGATGCTTAGCACACGGTAGGGTGTAACTGTTATATTGACAGTTGCAGAACTGTAAGCAAGGGGCGGGGGAAGGAAGTTCCCTGCTCAGGACCCACTTTCGGTTGCACACCGAAAGCCCCACTAGGGGCAGGGGTCCTGGTTGTGCCACTCAGATGCCTCTGGTCGCCTTTACCCTTGACGTCAGTATGGATTCCGGTCTGGCAGGCTGGGGCTTCAGGGACCGTGACCGGACGCCCCGTGGGCGGGAAGGCGCAGCGACGGACTCCAGGCACAGTGCTCATGCGCCCCGCTTCCCAGGGCCCCGGCAACACGCCCCCGGCTTTGCCGCTCGGTTGGGAAGGCAATTGGAACAGAAGGCGTGGGCGCAAGCGGAGCAGGGTGCCACACGTAGGCCCCGGAGGCCCCTCGCTTCCGGCGCCGAGTGGCTCGGCCAGGCGGGGTGGGGCCAAGCGGCAAGAAGGGGGAGGAGGGAGCGAGGCGGCGGGCTCTCGGCCCCTGCCCAGCCCCGTGTCCTCAAGCTACCCAGGACACCCGACTCCGGCTGCGAATGGACGGGGGCCCAAGTGCAGGGGAGACCCCTGGACTCGTGCGACATAAAGGAGAGGGAGCTCCCGGTTGGATTGGAAGTTGGGCCTCCAACAAAGGAGCCGCAACAGTTGAGACTCCCGCTCCAGCCCCGCCCCCAGGCGACGCCCCTCCCCCGCACACTGCCCCCCTACCTGAACTGAGGTGGGAGCTGGAGTGGCATGGGGCGGGGCCCGGCGGGCGCATGCGCGTGCGCCCAGAGTGGGGCGGGGACTCCGCCTGCGTCTTCCAGTCCCGAGAGCCGAGGCCACCCACAAACGTTTTCATATAAGACTGCGGGTCTCGCTGGTCGTTGGGCGAAGACAGCGCCCCTTAGGGGCTGGAGTCGTACGTTCCCTTCTTAACTGATGGCATTCGACAAACCAAATCAGTGAGTTCCTCCAACTATCAGTTACTGTTCCCGAGTTGTTCACGGTCTGGGAAACATCTTGTAAGAGAACACAGTATTTTCTGTAAGAAATTAATACAGTCCTCAGTAAGCACGATTTGTACATTTATCTGTGGTCAGACTATTGCGGACAGAGTTAAAACAAAATAGCCAGAGTGTTTAAAGTATGGGCCCTGAGTAAAACTTAAATTCGAATCCCGGACGCACTGCTTCTGACAGCATGACCCTGGGTAATTAATAATCTCTCTGAGCCCCCAGTTTCTTACCAACCTCATAGGGTGGTTGTGAGGATTCAATAGAAGATTCAGATACAAGTTCAGAAAATTTAGATAATTGCTTTCACAGAGTCCATCAGAGAGTTGCTGAAATAAGTGCCTCAAAGTTGAGAGTAAAGCTCTTTTAGAGTGATGTTAAAAACACAACAGGTCCAAAATGATGTTGCTTATGCTAAGCCCCACATCACCAAAGGGAGACTTAATTACAGTTGTGGCTCTCCCAGAAGTGGAATCTTAAATAAGTCAATCAGGAATCACCTGGGACTTCCCTGGCGGTCCAGTGGATAAGACTCCGTGCTTCCAAGGCAGGGGGCCTGGGTTCGATCCTGGTTGGGGAACTAGGATCCCACATGCCATGTGGTGCCGCCAAAAAAAGAAAATAAAAAAGGAATCGCCTGCTCAGCACTAGTTATCTAGTTATGTCATCTACCTCTAGACCCCCCTGCTATTCCCTAAAGCGAAGTAACCTGGTAATAGCCAATCTGCTTTTTGCCTAGTTTAATTCCTTGTTCCTGTTCCCTGCTATCTATAAAAGGCTTTCATTTTGTACAGCTCCTCAGAGCGCCTTTCTAGCTGCTAGATTGGACGTGTCCTGATTCATAAATTGTTGAATAAAGCCAAAAAGATTTTTAGAATTTTCTCAGTTGAATTTTTTTAAATAAATTTATTTGTTTTTATTTTATTTATTTTATTTTTGGTTGTGTTGGGTCTTCCTTGCTGCACGCGGGCTTTCTCTGGTTGCGGTGAGCGGGGGCTACTCTTCGCTGTGGTGCACGGGCTTCTTATTGCAGTGGCTTCTCTTGTTGGCGGAGCACAAGCTCTAGGTGCGCAGGCTTCTGTAGTTGTGGCTCTCGGGCTCTAGAGCACAGACTAAGTAGTTGTGGCGCACGGGCTTAGTTGTTCCACGGCATGTGGGATCTTCCCGAACCAGAGCTTGAACCCCTGTTCCTTGCCTTGGCAGGCGGATTCTTAACCACTGCGCCACCAGGGAAACCCAGTATTATACTTTTTTTAAAGGCCCTTTTAAATAATTACAGAGTGTTTGCTTTCGGATGCCATGGGTCATACTTTTATGGGTGTGACTATAAACATTGTTATAAAGAGTAAGAGTTGTATAAAATAAGAAATAAATACAATACTGAATTTCTTTTCATATTAGCATCAATAAACCTCTAATTGCACTTTCTGCCCCTTCAAATAGGGTTATGGGGGAGACACTATTTTTTTGTTTGTGGTATCTGCTTAATCTTTTTTTGTTCCTTCATACTTTTCTGTTATAAAAAGTTTATCTGATACTGTGATGTGTTCATGATAACTATTCTTTAATTGGAAATTCCTGGCAGTCCAGTGGTTAGGACTCTGTGCTTTCACTCCTGTGGCCCGGGTTCTATCCCTGGTCGGGGAATCCCACAAGCCGCGCGCCGTGGCCAAAAGAAAAAATTCTTTTATTTTACTTTGTTATAGTAGAACTAGTCATCATGGACATTTCTGCTACCAATAGCAATCTAAACTAATGTTGGCGAAAGACTAGGTATGTTGACTGAAAAAAAATGCACAACACAAAAGTTGAGAATTGCGTTTTATTCAGTAGACTTGCTGAGGACTTAAGCCCGGAAGACAGCTTTCTCAGATAGCTCTGAGGGACTGCTCTCAAGAGGTAAGGGAGGAGCCAGGATATATGGGCAAAACCCAGGTTGTCAGAACATCAAACGATTACTGTTAATTAAAGAAAAACCAGACATCTCAAGTTAATGAATATAGGACTTTTCTATGTATTGGAAGATGCAAGAGTCTGGGCTCATTGAAATCATTCCTTTCGTATGCACATGAATTCTTTGGGCCAGTATCCTATTTTTCTCCTTTGAATCCCCTCAGAATGCACAGTTGGTGGTGGCTGCATGAAGCTGAGGACTTGATGGCTGTAACATCTTTTGTTTACGAATACGACATTCTTCGTCCACAGGTACTTACTTTATTCTTGCAGATTCAGCTCACCTCTTTTGGACCAAAGCCACAGGAGAGCAAATATTTTTCACACCTATTAGAATGGAATTGCAACTGTCATACATTCAGACTGTTATGATCCCAAGCAGTCTTTATATAATTTGAATTACATTGTATGTTAGATTTTTTAATAAAGTTTGGCCAGTTTTTACAGAAGAAATTATTTCTCTGATACTTTGGTCCTATCTGTGTAAAACTAGATTTTTTTTCTTTTTTTTTGGCCACGCCACTCAGCTTGTGGAATCTCAGTTCCTGGAACAGGGATTGAACCTAGGCCATGGCAGTGAAAGCCCAGAATCCTAACCACTAGACCACCAGGGAACTCCTGAAACTAGATTTTTAAAAAAGTAATATGTGACCAAATTTAATTGTCTTCCTAAGGCCTAAATAAAGAGAAATCAGTTTCCCATTAAAGGAAGGAAGGAAAGGAAGGAAGGAAGGAAGGGAGAAAAGAAAGAAAGAAAGAAAGAAAGAAAGAAAGAAAGAAAGAAAGGAAGAAAGAAAGGAAGAAAGGAAGGAAGGAAGGAAGGAAGGAAGGAAGGAAGGAAGGAAGGAAGGAAGGAAGGAAGGGAAAGAAAGAGAAATCTTTCATGATTTTAATATTCTTCAAAAATCCAGGTCAGTTGTTCTGCAGAATGTCCCTCATATGGATTTGTCTGACTGTGTTTGCAATAAGGATCATATTAAATAATTTTGGCAGAAGTACTGTATAGATGACAATGTGTCTTTCTCAGTGTACCACATCAGGAAGCATGTGATGAATTTGATCATTTAGTTAAAATGGTGTCCACCTGATTTCTGTACTAGAGGAAACTTTTCCTCTTTATAATTACTAATCTATAGTGGGACCATACTTTGATACTACAGATATATCCTCCTGTTTCAACAGTCTTTCACCCAGTGGTTTTATCATCTATTGATGATTCTTTCCTGAGTCATTTATTAATATGGTGGTTGCAAAGTGGAGATTTTTTCACTCTATCATTCCTTATGTATTTATGAGTTGGTATTCTTCTTTTTATTTATTTATTTATTTATTTATTTTTGGCTGCGTTGGATCTTTGTTGCTGTGCGCGGGCTTTCTCTAGTTGCGGCGAGCGGGGGCTACTCTTCGTTGCGGTGTGTGGGCTTCTCATTGCGGTGGCTTCTCTTGTTGCAGAGCACGGGCTCTAGGCGCGCGGGCTTTAGTAGCTGTGGCACACGGGCTCAGTAGTTGTGGCTCGCAGGCTCCAGAGAGCAGCCTCAGTAGTTGTGGCGCATAGGCTTAGTTGCTCTGTGGCATGTGGGATCTTCCCGGACCAGGGATCGAACCTGTGTCCCCTGAATTGACAGGCAGATTCTTTTTTTTTTTTTTTGCATCTTTGTTGGAGTATAATTGCTTTACAATGGTGTGTTAGTTTCTGCTTTATAACAAAGTGAATCAGTTATACATATACATATGTTCCCATATCTCTTCCCTCTTGCGTCTCCCTCCCTCCCACCCTCCCTATCCCACCCCTCCAGGCAGTCACAAAGCACCGAGCTGATCTCCCTGTGCTATGCGGCTGCTTCCCACTAGCTATCTACCTTACATTTGGTAGTGTATATATGTCCATGCCTCTCTCTCGCTTTGTCACAGCTTACCCTTCCCTCTCCCCATATCCTCAAGTCCATTCTCTAGTAGGTCTGTGTCTTTATTCCTGTCTTACCCCTAGGTTCTTCATGACATTTTTTTTCCTTAAATTCCATATATATGTGTTAGCATACGGTATTTGTCTTTCTCTTTCTGACTTACTTCACTCTGTATGGCAGACTCTAGGTCTATCCACCTCATTACAAATAGCTCAATTTCATTTCTTTTTATGGCTGAGTAATATTCCATTTTATATATGTGCCACATCTTCTTTATCCATTCATCTGATGATGGACACCTAGGTTGTTTCCATCTCCGGGCTATTGTAAATAGAGCTGCAATGAACATTTTAGTACATGACTCTTTTTTAATTATGGTTTTCTCAGGGTATATGCCCAGTAGGGGGATTGCTGGGTCATATGGTAGTTCTATTTGTAGTTTTTTAAGGAACTTCCATACTATTCTCCATAGTGGCTGTATCAATTCACATTCCCACCAGCAGTGCAAGAGTGTTCCCTTTTTTCCACACCCTCTCCAGCATTTATTGTTTCTAGATTTTTTGATGATGGCCATTCTGACTGGTGTGAGATGATATCTCATTGTAGTTTTGATTTGCATTTCTCTAATGATTAATGATGTTGAGCATTCTTTCATGTGTTTGTTGGCAAACTGTATCTCTTCTTTGGAGAAATGTCTATTTAGGTCTTCTGCCCATTTTTGGATTGGGTTGTTTGTTTTTTTGTTATTGAGCTGCATGAGCTGCTTATAAATTTTGGAGATTAATCCTTTGTCAGTTGCTTCGTTTGCAAATATTTTCTCCCATTCTGAGGGTTGTCTTTTCATCTTCTTTATGGTTTCCTTTGTTGTGCAAAAGCTTTGAAGTTTCATTAGGTCCCATTTGTTTATTTTTGTTTTTATTTCCATTTCTCTAGGAGGTGGGTCAAAAAGGATCTTGCTGTGATTTATGTCATAGAGTCTTCTGCCTATGTTTTCCTCTAAGAGTTTGATAGTTTCTGGCCTTACATTTAGGTCTTTAATCCATTTTGAGCTTATTTTTGTGTATGGTGTTAGGGAGTGATCTAATCTCATACTTTTACATGTACCTGTCCAGTTTTCCCAGCACCACTTATTGAAGAGGCTGTCCTTTCTCCACTGTACATTCCTGCCTCCTTTATCAAAGATAAGGTGACCATATGTGCGTGGGTTTATCTCTGGGCTTTCTATCCTGTTCCATTGATCTATCTTTCTGTTTTTGTGCCAGTACCATACTGTCTTGATTACTGTAGCTTTGTAGTATATTCTGAAGTCAGGGAGCCTGATTCCTCCAGCTCCGTTTTTCGTTCTCAAGATTGCTTTGGCTATTCGGGGTCTTCTGTGTTTCCATACAAATTGTGAAATTTTGTTTTTTGTTTTTGTTTTTGTTTTTGTTTTTGTTTTTTGCGGTATGCGGGCCCCTCACTGTTGTGGCCTCTCCCGTTGCGGAGCACAGGCTCCGGAGGCGCAGGCTCAGTGGCCATGGCTCACGGGCCCAGCCGCTCTGCAGCATGTGGGATCTTCCTGGACCGGGGCACGAACCCATGTCCCCTGCATCGGCAGGCGGACTCTCAACCTCTGCACCACCAGGGAAGCCCAAATTGTGAAATTTTTTGTTCTAGTTCTGTGAAAACTGCCAGTGGTAGTTTGATAGGGATTGCACTGAAGCTGTAGATTGCTTTGGGTAGTAGAGTCATTTTCACAATGTTGACTCTTCCAATCCAAGAACATGGTTTATCTCTCCATCTATTTATATCATCTTTAATTTCTTTCATCAGTGTCTTATAATTTTCTGCATACAGGTCTTTTGTCTCCTTAGGTAGGTTTATTCCTAGATATTTTATTCTTTTTGTTACAGTGGTAAATGGGAGTGTTTTCTTGATTTCACTTTCAAATTTTTCATCATTAGTGTATAGGAATACCAGAGATTTCTGTGCATTAATTTTGTATCCTTCTACTTTGCCAAATTCATTGATTGGCTCTAGTAGTTTTCTGGTGGCATCTTTAGGATTCTCTATGTAAAGTATCATGTTATCTGCAAACAGTGACAGCTTTACTTCTTCTTTTCCGATTTGGATTCCTTTTATTTCCTTTTCTTCTCTGATTGCTGTGGCTAAAACTTCCAAAACTATGTTCAATAAGAGTGGTGAGAGTGGGCAACCTTGTCTTTTTCCTGATCTTAGTGGAAATGCTTTCAGTTTTTCACCATTGAGGACGATGTTGGCTGTGGGTTTGTCATATATGGCCTTTATTATGTTGAGGAAAGTTCTGTCTATGCCTACTTTCTGCAGGGTTTTTATCATAAATGGGTGTTGAATTTTGTCGAAGGCTTTCTCTGTATCTATTGAGATAATCATATGGTTTTTCTCCTTCAGTTTGTTAATATGGTTTATCACATTGATTGATTTGCATATATTGAAGAATCCTTGCATTCCTGGAATAAACCCCACTTGATCATGGTGTATGATTGACAGGCAGATTCTTAACTACTGCACCACCAGGGAAGCCCTGTGAGATTTTTTAAAAGTGTTTTTCTATTGGGTCCTCAACACTTAAATAACCCATCCCTGAGGATGGACTATGGCCCCTTTACCACTGTACCCAGCTAAGTGTTTGGTACAAAACACTACGTAATAGTAAATTGCTAGATGAACATTATTCACACCATCTAAATACTTTTATATCTTGATTTTTTTTCTATTATAGCATAAACATGTTTTATAGAGTTAAGGATTTTGGGCTGAGGGGCATGAAACACTCAAAGAACTGTTTGGTAAGAATTAGCTTGCTGTTGAGGAGCAATAGATGGAAGGTGTAGAAACTGGACAGAGTCATAATTCCAATGGAAGTGCTAAAAGTTCCTACCAGAGAGGGAACCATGGGGATTCAGAGGCAGAGGTAGGCACAGAATCTTGCCTGGGCCACTGCTGATGCAGCTAGTTGGCTCGGAGGGGAAGGGAATGGGTCTCAGAGGTCAGCCAGAGCTAGAAAGTCTGGGCAAGGTTTGCTCAGCCACATATGTGAGGACAGAGACACCTGCCAAGAGCTCTGAAAATGGCCCAGAAATAGAGTTTAACAGGCCTTCAATGCCTGCAGCACCAACGTAGCTACTACAATTCTCAACCTCCTTTCAGCCAGGGGTCATGCTAAGTTATTTCCCTGCCTTCTCCCATTTCAGTTCCCTCATATAAAACATAGACGATCTAACCCACCTCAGCATCACTGTGGGAATTAAATGAGAAAACATTGTAAAGCATCTTATGGTCAGGACATTGTAGAGACGTAAACGCTAGTCTTCTCACTCTTTATTTCCCAAGAAAAGTAAGGAAAGGAAATAAGACGATGACATCCCCCAAAAGTAACCAGGCTTTGCTACAGGATAATAAAACCTAACGTGAATAAATGCAAATTATACTACATGCCTGAAAAAGAAACTATGATTTTGATACTGTAAAAACATCAATCCTTTCCAAATTCATCTGGAGTTTTTTGTTTTTCAGCCACGCGGCTTGCGGGATCTTAGTTCCCCAACCAGGGATTGAACCCAGGTAGTGAAAGCGTGGAGTTCTAACCACTGCACTGCCAGGGAATTCCTTTCATTTGGGGTTTTTAAAGCAATTCCAATCAAAATCCCAATAGGATTTCTTGGAAATTGGGCAAAATTGTTTTAAGGATCATCTGGGAGAATAAGTAACATCAGAGTAAGAAACTTGACGAATTAAAAAAAAAAAAGAATAAAGAAGAGAATTTCTACTGCCAAATATTAACAAGTGTAAGATTATGGTAATTATGTGGTTTAGAGCATAGCGAGGCATTTAAAAGGAGCAAGAAGTACTAGAAGCAGACCTTCACATGTATAATTTAAGCCATGATAAGGAAGACATCCCAAATCAACTGGGGGGGGGTAATTAATTAATGGTGTAAGATAATTGTTTAGCTATTTAGAAAAAAATCCGTTTAGATTTCTATTGCATACCCCACAAAGAATAAACCCCAGATAGATTAAAGAGTGCCATTGAAGAAAATAAAACCACTAGATTAGTCTCTGGATGAGGCAGTGTTTTCCAATCTTAAAAACAACTGTAGAGGGACTTCCTTGGTGGCACAGTGGTTAAGACTCTGCGCTCCCAATGCAGGGGGCCCGGGTCCGATCCCTGGTCAGGGAACTAGATCCTACATGCATGCCGAAACTAAGGGTTCACATGCCCCAACTAAGGAGCCCGCATGCCAAAACTAAGACCCAGCGCAACCAAATAAATAATAAATTAATTAAAAAATAATAATAGTGACTTCCCTGGTGGTCCAGTGGTAAAGAATCCACCTTCCAATGCAGGGGATGCAGGTTGGATCCCTGGTCGGGGAACTAAGATCCCACATGCCACGGGGCAAATAAGCCCAGTGCACCACAACTACTGAGCATATGCGCCTCAACTAGAGAGCCTGTGTGCCACAAACTACAGAGCCCACGGGCCCTGGAGCCTGCATGCCACAACTAAAAAAGAGAAAACCTGTACACCACAACTAGAGAGAAGCCCATGTACCACAACGAAGAGCCCACGCGCCTCAATGAAATATCCCTCATGCCTCAACTAAGACCCAATGCAGCCCCCCAAAATAAATAATAATAATAATAAAGATATATCTGGGACTTCCCTGGTGGCGCAGTAGTTAAGAATCCACCTGCCAATGCAGGGGACACAGGTTCAAGCCCTGGTCCAGGAATATCCTACATACCGCGGAGCAACTAATCCTGTGCACCACAACTACTGAGCCTGCGCTCTAGAGCCTGCGAGCCACAACTACTGAGTGCGTGTGCCACAACTACTGAAGCTTGAGTGCCTAGAGCCTGTGCTCCACAACAGGAGAAGCCACTGCAAGGAGAAGTCCGCACACCGCAATGAAGAGTAGCCCCCTCTTGCCACAACTAGAGAAAGCCCGGGCGCAGCAACGAAGACCCAACACAACCAAAAATAAAAATAGATAAATAAATTAAAAAAAAAAAAAGAATCTGCCTGCCAATGCAGGGGACACGAGTTCAAGCCCTGGTCTGGGAAGATCCCACATGCTGTGGAGCAACTAAGCCCATGCGCCACAACTACTGAGCCTGCACTCTAGAGCCTGCAAGCCACAATTACTGAGCCCGTGTGCCGCAACTACTGAAGCCTGCATGCCTAGAGCCCGTGCTCCACAATGAGGGAAGCCACTGCAATGAGAAGCCCGCGCACCGCAACAAAGAGTAGCCCCCGCTCGCTGCAACTAGAGAAAGCCCATGTGCAGCAACGAAGACCCAACACAGTCAAAAATAAATAAAGAAAGAAATAGGAGGGCAGGTGGTGGAACCGTCAAATTAACATGAAAACATGGAGGCATTCCTGGAAAATGGATGATAAGGTCCTGTGTGTGTTTGGAGTAGGGGTGGAGGGTGGTAGAAGGCAGCCCAGAGCTACAGGGCCCATGAACTGTGGATAGGAGATAAAGTAGGGCAGAGATTTTAGATCTGCTACTCACTCTCCCAACATTACCTGGGCCAGTCCATTGTGTGCCTCTGCTACTACTTAAGGGCAGAAAACAACAGCCAACTGGATATCAATAGGTTGGGGTGTCAGCTTTCAACACAGGTACAGGCAGACTAGCTGCATCCTAGCATTTACTCCACTACCTACCTCAAAACCTGAACAGCAAAATGGTTCTAAGTGAGGAAGGGAGCTCCCCAAAAGGCAGTTGTACTACCCTGGATGATTTCAACATCTCTGCTGTACATCTCATACCCTCCTCCATCTCCTCCAAATGCAAGTCTGCTTCACCTGGAGGGGCTCATGCTCTGAATGTTTGCCCCTGTTTATAACTCCATCCACCAAAGTGGCAAATATCCCTAAGAGAATATGTAGGGGAATATGTGCCCCAGGGCGAAAAGTCTAGGAAAGAAATCATTGTAAGAATAAATAAAACAGGGCTTCCCTGGTGGTGCAGTGTTTAAGAATCCGCCTGCCAATGCAGGGGACACAGGTTCGAGCCCTGGTCCAGGAAGATCCCACATGCTGCAGAGCAACTAAGCCCGTGCACTGAGCCTGCGCTCTAGAGACCATGAGCCGCAACTACTGAGCCCGTGTGCCACAGCTACTGAAACCTGCACACCTAGAGCCCGTGCTCCATAACAAGAAAAGCCACTGCAACGAGAAGCGCACGCACCGCAACAAAGAGTAGCTCCCACTGGCCACAACTAGAGAACACAACTAGAGAAAGCCCACGCACAGCAATGAAGACCCAACGCAGCCAAAAATAAATAAATTAATTAAAAAATAAATAAATAAAACAAATTGAACAGCCTATAACAGACAAGGCAGATTTGTGGGCCAAGAAGCTAAAATCAACATATTAAATATTCTCAAAAATATAAAGGAGACTCATGAAAATATGAGGAAAAGCAATAAGTCATCAAGGATGTTTTGCTTTGACTAACATCAGACTAGCTTGTTGCAGACCAACCCTCCCACCAATAACAAATAGAAAAGCTGGTCAGAATATAAAATTGGTGTTTGAAGGTGTCCAAGAGCTACCGAAGCAGCAAGTTATCAATTAGCTTTTGCAGTTAGCTATTATCTAAAATTATCTAAAATATCCAAAATCACCCCAAAACTTAGTTGCCTAAAACCATAACAAGCATTTTATTGTGGCTCACAAGTCCATGGGTCAGCTGGACAGTTCTGCTGATCCAAGCCAGGCTGCTGACGTGTCTGCAGTCAGGAGGTAGCATGGCTGGTGTCTGGTTGATCTAGGATGGATTTAGGTGAGACAGTCTCTCTCTACTCCGTGTGGTCTTGCATATTCCAGCAGAGTAGCATGGCAATTCTCATAGCAGGGGTCTGAGGCAGAACCGAAGCATGCCAGCCTCTTGAGGCCTAGTTCCAGAAATGGCACAATATTGTTTCTGTCATCTTCTATTGGCCAAAGCAGGCTTAAGACCACCCAAAATTCAAGGGATGGAGAAATAGACTCTACCTCTTCACAAAAGGAGTTGCAAAATCCATTGCAAAAGTTGTAGATGAAGAACCTACAGTCATTTCTTGCAATCAATCTGCCACAGAGGTCAAGATCCCATAGTGAAGAGAAGCCCAAAGAAGTGAACACAACATTTGGTGCTGTTTGCATCACGAAGGCATTTGCAATCCAAAAGAAAGAAGGGAAGCTCAGCACTGCTTTCAGAAGTCTAGGATTTGGGGGACAAAATATGAAGTTCAAGGCCATCAAGGAGAAGGCAGCATGAAAACCAGCCCAGGCGTTAATTTAGGGCACCTGATGGATTGCACTCCGGGAATAAGGGTCAACATGAAATACCACAACCTTCACAAAGACGACAGTCCAACTGGGCACTGGTGGCGTAGTGGTTAGGATTCCTGGCTTTCACTGCCATGGCCCGGGTTCAGTCCCTGGTTGGGGGAACTGAGATCCTGCAAGCCACCCGACCCAGCCAAAAACAAAAAACACGACAGTCCAATCAAATCAGCTCAAACTCTGGGTAGACTTAAGGCAGTGGTTCTCAAAGTGTAATCTTTGGACCCTGCAAGATCTTTTGGGAGGGACAGGGAGGTCAAAACTATCTTCATAATAATACTGAGATGTAATCTGCCTTTTTTTAAAGCATATTAATATCTGCACTGATGGTGTAAAAATAATGGAAAATTAAGCTGCTGGCCCCTTGGCATGAATCAGGCAGTGACATCAGACCATATTAGTAATCATTGTTTTCTTCACCACCACACAAAGTTAAAAAAAAAGAAAAGAGAGAAAAAGCCACTTTCACTTAAGACTATCCTTGATGAAGCAGGAAAACTCATTAATTTTATTAACTTTGAACTCTTGAGTACACATTTTTGTTTCTTTTTTTTTTTTCGGTACCCGGGCCTCTTACTGTTGTGGCCTCTCCTGTTGCGGAGCACAGGCTCCGGACGCGCAGGCTCAGCGGCCATGGCTCACGGGCCCAGCCGCTCCATGGCATGTGGGATCTTCCCGGACCGGGGCACGAAGCCGTGTCCCCTGCATCGGCAGGCGGACTCCCAACCACTGCACCACCAGGGAAGCCCCACATCTTTTTAATATTTGGTGTGATGAAATGTGAAGTATGCCTAAAGCACTCCTGCTGCTTATGCGAGTACCATGGTTGTCCAAGGAAATGCATCTTTGCAGTCTGAATTGTGAGCAGAACTAGCCTCTTCTTTCATGGAACACATTTTTTACTTGAAAGAACAACCCAGAGAGAGATGAGCTATGGTTATCCAGACTTGGGTATTTGTCAGACACTGTCTCCAAAATGACCAAAGTCACCCTGTCACTTCAAGGAAAACAACTGATAGTGTTTGCTGACAATAACAAAGTTTAAACTTGACAGCTTCCCACTATCTTAACATGTTTCTAATGAGATCAGTGGTGTTATTACCAAATATTTTTTGGTATAGTGTAATGAAATGCATTAACATTTGGAAGATCTGTGTAATTCAGTGAACCAACATTTTCCAAATTACTAATGCATGATGTTAAAAAAAACCACGCATGGTTAAAAGATCCATTCAAAGTGCAAGATAGACCAGTAGGTTTTAACTTGACAGGATATGAAAAGTTCATTGACTTGGTTTCGGATTCCACATTGCAACTAATCTTTAAGAAACTACCACCTGCTAATTTTGTGTAGTACCAAAAAAGAATATTCACAAATATCTGAAAAGGCTATTATTAAACTATTTCTCCCTTGCCAACCTCATATCCGTGTGAAGCTGGAGGTTCTTCATATACTTCAACCAAAACAACATAGGCAGCAGCTTGAATGCAGAAGCAGTTATGAGGATACAGTGATCTTCTTTTAAGTCAGACACCAAAGAGAGTCACAAAAATGTAAAACAATCCTACTGTTCTCACAATTCTTAAAATATAATTATTTTTCATAAGAATATATTATTTACATTGACATGTAGTAGTAGGTTTACTAGTGTCATTTTTTTTTTTTTTTTTGCGTTACGCGGGCCTCTCACTGTTGTGGCCTCTCCCGTTGCAGAGCACAGGCTCCGGACGCGCAGGCTCAGCGGTCGTGGCTCACGGGCCCAGCCGCTCTGCGGCAAGTGGGATCTTCCCGGACCGGGGCACGAACCCATGTCCCCTGCATCGGCAGGCGGACTCTCAACCACTGTGCCACCAGGGAAGCCCCACTATCATTATTTTGAATTCTTTTTCTGGAACGTTGCCTATCTCCACTTCATTTAGTTGTTTTTCTTGGGTTTTATCTTGTTCCTTCATCTGGTACATAGCCCTCTGCCTTTTTATCTTGTCTATCTTTCTGTGAATGTGGTTTTTGTTCCACAGGATGCAGGATTGTAGTTCTTGCTTCTGCTGTCTACCCTTTCTATAAAGAGCTCTTAAATAAGATGCTCAACCTCAATCATGAAATAAATTGATGCCACTTTTCTTTTCTTTTTTTTTTTTTTTTTGGCTGTGTTGGATCTTTGTTGCTGTGCGCGGGCTTTCTCTAGTTGTGACGAGCAGGGGCTACTCTTGGTTACGGTGCGCAGGCTTCTCATTGCAGTGGCCTCTCTTGTTGTGGAGCACAGGCTCTAGGCGCGCGGGCTTCAGTAATTGTGGCTCGTGGGCTCTAGAGCACAGGCTCAGTAGTTGTGGCGCACAGGCTTAGTTCCTCCGCGTTATGTGGGGTCTTCCCGGACCAGGGCGCAAACCTGTGTCGCCTGCATTGGCAGCGGATTCGTCGTAATGACTGTGCCACCAGGGAAACCCTGATGCCACTTTTTATCTATCAGGTTGGCAAAATTGTAGTACTAATACTGTGTTGGTTTGAGAAATCATCCAAGCTTGGGTCTTATATTCCTTTAATTTTTTTTTAGTTTTGGCCATGGGGCATGTGGGATCTTAGTTTCCCTGACCAGGGATCGAACCCGCGCCCGCTGCAGTGGAAGCACTGGAAGCGCAGCGTCTTACCCACTGAACCAGCAGAGAAGTCCCTCATCTTCCTTTAAAAAGGTAAGAAAGATCAAAGCCAAAAGATTTGTTTCAGGAGCAGCCAGCAGCCCAGTTCCTAAAACCCATATTCTTTTTTTTTTTTTGTGGTACGCGGGCCTCTCCCTGTTGTGGCCTCTCCCGTTGCGGAGCACAGGCTCCGGATGCGCAGGCTCAGCGGCCATGGCTCACGGGCCCAGCCGCTCCGCGGCATGTGGGATCTTCCCGGACCGGGGCACGAACCCGTGTCGCCTGCATCGGCAGGCGGACTCTCAACCACTGCGCCACCAGGGAAGCCCTAAAACCCATATTCTTAATCAATGAACGATGCTGCTTCCCACACACATTAGCAAAGAATTGAAGGAAGATAATATCGGGGAATTTAAATCAGGGCTTCTCAACATCAGCACTATTGACATTTGGGGCTGGGAATTCTTCGTAGTGGGGGTTGTCCTGTCCATTGTAGGATGTTTAGCAGCATCCTTGACACCTGTCCATTAGATACTAGAAACTGAAACCAAGCGGGGCCTTGTGGGGCTCCCAGGCACGGAGGCCTTTTTGTCCCCCGTTTCTTGTAGGCAAGACTCCAGCCTCCATGACCTTCCCTGAGTTCCAAAGGGCAGCTTCAAACAGTTACTAATCAAGAGAGGAGCAGCCAAGAAACCACCTGAGACAAGATTAAAGGGACCAGAGAAGCTCATTAAGACTAGGAGACCAAGCACCTGAGACTCTGAGACCCTGCACCCTAATCTTGTCAGCAACCCCACTCTTGGGAACTATTGTCCTAAAACTCCTCATCATATCCTCCTGGGTTGGGACACATAGTTTTTCGAGGCAGGAGCCTGCCGTATCCCCCTTTGCCTGGCAAAGTAATAAAGCTATCCTTTTCTACTTCACCCAAAAGTCTTGTCTCCAAGATTTGATTTGGCACCAGTGTACAGAGAAGCTGAGCTTTCGGCATCAAAACCCCTCCCTCCTCCCATGGGACTTCCCTGGTGGCGCAATGGTTAAGAATCCGCCTGCCGATGCAGGGGACACGGGTTCGAGCCCTGGTCCGGGAGGATCCCACATGCCGTGGAGCAACTAAGCCCATGCACCACAACTACTGGGATTGTGCTCTAGAGACCGTGAGCCACAACTACTGAGCCCGCGTGCCACAACTACTGAAACCCACGCACCTAGAGCCCGTGCTCTGCAACAAAGGAAGCCACCGCAATGAGAAGCCTGCGCACTGCAACGAAGAGTAGACCCTGCTCGCCGCAACTAGAGAAAGCCTGTGGGCAGCAACGAAGACCCAACGCAGCCAAAAATAAAGATAAATAAAAATAAATGCGCTATCAAGCCATGAAAAGACATTGAGGAACCTTAAATGCATGTTACTAAGCGAAAGAAACCAACCTGGAAAGACTACATACTGTATGACTCCAACTACATGACATTCTGGAAAGGGCACAACTATGGAGACAGTAAAAAGATCTGTGGTTGCCAGGAGTTAACGGGGAGGGAGGGATGGATTTGCAGGCCACAGAGGATTTTTAGAGCAGTGAAAGTACTCTGTATGACATGTTAACGGATACGTTTCATTATTCACGTGTCGGAACCCAAAGAATGCACAATGCCAAGGGTAAACCCCAATGTAAACTTTGGGTGATAATGATGTGTAGGTTCACAGATCATAACAAACGTCCCTCTGGTGTGGGATGTTGATACTGGGGTTGGCTGAGTATGTATGGAGCCGGAGGGTATACAGGAACTGTGTACTTTCTGCTCAATTTTGCTGTGAAACTAAAACTGCCCTTAAAAAAAGTCTATTGGGGGGCTTCCCTGGTGGCGCGGTGGTTGAGAGTCCGCCTGCCGATGCAGGGGATGCGGGTTCGTGCCCTGGTCTGGGAGGATCCCACGTGCCGCGGAGCGGCTGGGCCCGTGAGCCATGGCTGCTGAGCCTGCGCGTCCGGAGCCTGTGCCCCGCAACGGGAGAGGCCACAACAGTGAGAGGCCCGCGTAACGCAAAAAAAAAAAAAAAAAAAAAAAAGTCTATTGGGAAACAAAAAGAGACTTGCAGGTTCCAAACTTGTCTGAATTGTTCAACCTTTAGAGAAAAACATAAACTTCATGGTCATTTTTTTTTTTTTTTTTTTTTTTTTGCAGTACGCAGGCCTCTCACTGTTGTGGCCTCTCCCGTTGCGGAGCACAGGCTCCAGATGCACAGGCTCAGCGGCCATGGCTCATGGGCCCAGCCGCTCTGCGGCATGTGGGATCTTCCCGGACCGGGGCACGAACCCACATCCCCTGCATCGACAGGCGGACTCACAACCACTGCGCCACCAGGGAAGCCCCATGGTCATTTTTTTATTCAACTGCTTAGACACGTGACTGATTAATGACTAGGGACTTCCCTGGTGGCACAGTGGATAAGACTCCACGCTCCCAATATAGGGGACTCAGGTTCAATCCCTGGTCAGGGAACTAGATCCCACGTGCATGCCACAACTAAGAAGCCCACCTACCTCAACTAAGACCTGGTGCAACCAAAAAAAAAAAAAAAAAAAGACTGAGGCCGTTGTTGATAATAATTAATGATTACAGTGATTTTCCTTTGGTAAAACATGGCTCCATTATAACTGATGAACAACCCAAATTAACTGTGCTACGAGTAATGAAGCTCTAGCAACACATTCATGTATCAGGGTAATAACGCAAGGGTCATTGGGTCAGAATTAAGTTCAAACCTAGCTGAGTCACCTGATACCTCTGATTCCTTGGACCTCTGAACCTCTATGAACTGCTGATTTCTTATTTGTAAAATGAGGTTGTTACCTTAAAAATGGATTATTACCTAAAAATAGCTGGAATATAGGGATCCAAATGATGTCAGGGGAAAAATAAAACCAGTTTTGTTCTCATGAAGAAAAATTACATACATGAATCTAAGTGTAAGTCTAAAATGTCTAAAATGTCTAAAAAGTCTAAAAATCTAAGTCTAAAATGTTAATGATGTTTTGGTGGTAGTATTATAGGCAATTTTGTTATTCAAACTTCTACCTTCCAAATTTTCCATTATAAACATGCATTATTTATATTCAAGAAGTAAACATATTTTAAAAAATTCACAGCACAAAAAACTGTAGAAAATATGTTATTGAAACAGCTTTTCAATTAACAATGGAGCAAAGTACAACTTGACTCAAAGCTGTCCAACCAGCCTCAACTGCTAGTGAAACAACTCAAACATACAGGACAGGGTAGGACACTTGGGTCACATTTCTGCCAATGTGGCAAAAAAAAAAAAAAAAGAGGAAAACAACACAAGAGACAGACACAAGCAGGCTCCCCCTTGTCCTGGGAGTTGGGGTGGCAGCCCTGGCCCCTGCTACAGATGGGATCCTGAAGGGCAGGCTGCCCAACACCAGTGTGGTGGGTAAAAGGGCCCCCATCCCAGCAGAGCAACACATTAATAAGAAAGGCCAACCTGTACCCTCTTCCTTCCCCCCACAAGGCCTGCCTCCAACAGAGCAAGGTGGCATTTTTACATTCACGCCATGGTCTCTCCTGCCCCCAGGGTCTTAGGACAGGGGCTCACAGTAGAAAGCACATTTTGGTCAGCCCAGGGGGCCAGGAAGTGAGGGAAAGGCTCTGAGAGGGCAGAACAGAAGCGGAGAGAATGGGGGCAGGAAGTCAAAGGGCCAATGAGTACCAGGCTACTAGGAAGATGCAGTTTTCAGCAGTGCTTGCAGGACGCTGGCATCCTGTGCCAGCCACTGCACACAGCTTTCCTAGGCCCGAGTCCACAGGCAGGGGAGCTACAGGGTTTTCACACATCTCACTCCCTGCAGAGGCAGCTGGATTCCCTTCTTCACCTTCTCCCTGCCTACTCTGGCCACCGGGGGTTTGTACGTGTGGGTGGGAGTCGACCTAGATTGACTTAGGCAGTCCAGATGGAAGGGCTCTGGCCTAGAGGCAGAGGACTGCCCAACTTGCAAGAGGAAGCCAAGGAGACCCAGGGGAGGAGGCATGGGGGCGGGGGTTTTCAGAGAAAAAACCCTGGAGGAGGCAAGAGCACAGACAGGCGCTCAGAAATCAAACCTGGTAACCAAGGCTCTGCAGACACTGGCCTGTGTGGCATTGATCTCGTGGTGGAGGAGGGAGGGAGGGAGGGAAGGATGACCAGAAAAGACTGGAGACCCTCTAATAAGCCAGGACACCCTTCCCACTACCAGGTCTGTCAACCAACTACCGATGGCCATCCTCTCACCTACCCACAGGCGAAGAATTAAGACCTAATAGTGATTTTTCCCAAACTAGGGCCTGGATGGGTAGGGAACCAGAAGGTGGGATTGGGGAATGGAACAATTTCAGTTTTAACCACAGAACTACTCCAGAAGAACTGGTGAGCTGTCCCTTCCTCCCCCTTCTCCACACCTCCAATCACAGGTGAGAGAAGAGGAACTTAAGCCTCTGAGGGCGGGGCCAACCCCTCCCCCAGCCCTTGGTGTTTAATAAATAGAGGTGGTAAGAGAAGGGGGTGGGGACGAGTGGGGAACTGGGAGGCGGGGGTTATAGTTCATCATTCTTCAAAGTTGGCTTCTGTCCTGTAGGCTGCTCCTTCTGTTCAGATTCTGGTGGGAGTTGGGGGAGAGCAAAGGAACAAAAGCAAGTGAGATGGAGGGAACGGGCCCAGTTCTGGGCAGGCATCTCCCCCCCAGACACTGCTAGGCTTCCCGGTACCCCCCATCTCCCACTCTGCCCTCACCTGCTGCGGGACCCCCTAACTCCAGAGGTTCAGAGTCTGCCGGTTCAGATCCTGCTTTCGGGAAGGAATGGGTTAGTGTCTGCAAAGGAAGGAAGGGGCTAACGGAGGGGATGGCAAACTTTTCCTGCAAAGAGCCAGATAGCAAATATTTTAGGATTTGTGAGCCACACTAGGTCTCTTTCCATATTTCGTTTTTGGAAATAACCTTCTAAGGCCGTTCACTGCTCACAGGCCGTCTGCAAAGAGGCTGTACCTGCAAGTTTGCCGACCCCTCGGCTAAGTGATGCCCGTATTCCCAATCAGTTTCCCCCAACTCACGAGTCTCTTGCTCAGGCTCTGAGATGGGCTTTGCATCTTCAGTCTGGCCTGGAGGGAAACCAGGAGGAAAATGTAGTCCCGGGAGGGAAAGGAAAGCTTCTTGCTGCCCAGTAGCACCTGGAACCAGGCACCCTGCCCTCACCTGCTGGAGGGATGACCTTGTCCCCCTGGTCACTGGCACTGGCATTGAGGGGAGGCTCTGCCCGGGTCCCATTCTTGTCCTTGGGCCGGGGCCGGGGCTTGGCAAACTTGGCCTTATTGAGCAGATACTGCACCTCTCGGTCCAGGGCCATCATCTTGGCCTCGATGTCTTTTGAGAGCAACACGGGCTTCTCTGTGGCAGGAAGCTTGGCCTGCTCGGCCACGGTTGCATTCTTCCAGGCCTGTGGGCGAGGACAGGCTCAGAGCCAGCCACGGACATGGCAGACGCCTCTGTCCCAGGTGAAATACACCCCCCAACAAACCACAGGCTCTTCCCCCAGACCCCAAATCACTGCTGCCCGTGGCCGTCAGCCCCAGAAGTAAGCAGACCCCTCAGAATGGCATTCGAGACTGTCCACATGGGAGTCCCAAACTACACGTTTCTGGCTTACATCCTATTACTATGCACTAACTACAGCTGAACCTCTTAATTATTTTCTCCTTCTCTCTCCACTTCTGAGCTCTGGCTCAAAAAAAAAAAAACGTCCCCACATTCAAAACAGTTTCTGCTTCTCATGACAAGTCATTCTCCCCTCCCCAAACCCTGGCCCACCTTCTGCATCCAGCTCAAGTCCCAGCTCCTCAAAGCAGCTTTCTCTAACCTCACGGGGATGGGCTCTGTCGCTCGTCTGGTTGACGACTCATGGCTATGACTCTAGTCTGGGACTAATCCGACACGGCCTCAAACGCAACCATCTTCTGCCTTCCGGATTAGCTGTCAAGCCCGGACGCAGAGGCTGCCAGCTCTCCGTTTCTCCGTATCTCCCACGCTGCCTAGGACAGCCCACCTCACCAGGTAAGTCTCCAGTTAAGTATTTACACGGGGATTACCCAGGTCTCGTTGATGACTTTCTCTAACGTTGTCATCTCCACCTCCGTGAAGATCTGGTCCATCTCTGGGATGAGCCGGGCTCCCCTGCAGCCAGAGAGGAGACCATCAGTCCAGGAGGGACAGGGCGGGACTGAATGAGGAAGAAAAGCGAAGGGGCCGCTCACGTGAGGAACATGCTGGAATGGTTGAGGAGGTTATCGAGGGCAGACAGCCGCTCGGGCCACTTCTTGCGCTCTTCCACCCGGAAAAACAAGCCTTGACACAGCTTCCTCAGCTCGGCCAGCTTCTCCTTCAACATCTGATGGATGTGGGGAAGGGAGAGGGCAGAGGGTTGAGGGGATGACATGTCAGCCCTGGAGCCAGCCCTGCATCCTCCGTTATAGCCTCGCACCCCAGCTCTCCTCCCTTTCCCATCCGGCCCGCCATGTCCTGGGAGGTCCCTCACCACTGTGGTGGCCCCAAAGCCCTCATCCTCCAGCCAGGTGGACGCGGCATGGAGTCTCCCAGAGATGTCCTCACGCTGCTCCTCGGTAGACACTTCCTGATACTCAGGCTGGTACAGCTTGTCCTGGGGAGGTGCACAAGAGCACAAGCATGCAGCAGGCCCTGGGGGCAAGGCTCATGGAGCAGGACCCCCTCCCTGCTCCCCAGCCCCCCACACAGGGCCTGGGGCAGGTGTGCTTCCCACCCGACCAACCTGTGTCTCAAAGATGAATGCTTCCAAGCTGTTGGCTGCTTTTTCCCGTTCCTGCTTCTCTAAGTCCCGGAGCGTCAGGTCCTGGAGTCTGTGGACAGGGGCGGCAGGCATGAGGGGCTCCATTCCACACCCTGGGCACCCTCTGCACACTCGCAGCCTTTACTCACTTCTGGGCCGAGCGGGCCAGCTCATCCTGGCGCAAGTCAGGCAGGTCCAGGACTACCAGCTCCACCCCGATCTCCTCCACCATTCTCTGCTTCCGGGCCGGCTTCTGCTTCTTTTCTTCCTCCGGGGCTGGAGGGACACCCTCAGCCCCTGCCTCACCCTTCTCACTTGGCTTCTGGGGTGAAGAGACCAAGATGCCAGGGCAAGTGTTGGCCCTTCTACCCTCCACAGGCAGGGCTCTGGGGGCCAAGAAGCAAAGCAGGCACCTGTCCCATTAACCACTGGGTCCAGGCTGGCCTCACTCTGCCTAGAGCTCACCTGGGCCTCGGGCTTTTCCCCGTTGTCTTTCTCTGCGGCCTTTTCTCCCTCAGGGGCTGCATCCCCCTTAGGCTCAGGGGGTGGGGGTGGAGAGGTGTCTTCTGTTGGGGCCTCAGCTTCCTCCCCGGGCTCTGCTTGCTCTCCAGGCTCAGCCTTGCTCCCCTCAGCAGGCCCCTCCTCCTCCTCCTGGGAAACAATCACAGACACGCCCACCCACAATAGTCACTAGCAGAGCCTAGGGATCAGGACTGGCTCTGCTTTGAGGGGCTCACCGCCCATGACACAGCTTGGGGGAGACAGAGGACGACTGTATGGAAATTGGCAGCAGGCATCTGGACTGCAGCAGTCTAGCTGGACAAAGGAAAAGCGTTTGGAGATGAAGGTGGGCCTTGGAGCTCAAGCACAGGGACGGCTCAGAGTCCAGAGGAGGGTGTGGTGAACTCGGCCTGGGCTGAGAGGAGGGGTAGGTCTATCACATCCTAGGCAGCTGAGATGCCCACTCCAACCCCCTGTCCCTGCTGCCTCCGCCTGGTCCCACGCACCATCCTCCATGCTCCCTTGGCTCCATCCTGGCCTTACCTGGACAGTGTCAGTACCATTCTCTTTAGTATCTTGTGCGGCGCCACCTCCAAACAGGCTGGAGATGGTGTTGCCAAGTTCTAGAAAGAAGAAAAGCCAAAGACTTAAAGGGGACCACAGCATTGACTCCACCCCCAACCCCAGGGCATGGCCCGCCCACCTCCCCGAAGTGCACACAAGTACACCCTCTCACAGACACACACACATATACGTGTGTGCACACTCATCTTACTGGTCAGAGTAGATTCCTCTTCTGGGCTGTCCTCCACCAGCGTCTCAAACACAGACTCCACCTGAAGACAGGGATCCGAGGTGAAGAAATGCACACGCTAAGCCACCTTTTCCCCACAAACACCCTGCCTGGCGGGTGACTGCTAGGCACATCCAAGTGACTTCCAGGTGTGCCAGCCTGTTCTCTCACCTGCCTCCTTCTACGGGCTCTTGGATGGAGTCACCGCCAGCCCTGTTGATTATGAGCCCTTTCAGGAGGGGACCGTAGCTCCTCCTCCGCCCACCCTCACACTTCTCCACTCAACCAAATGGGCCGTTACTGCCCCAGTATGTTCTAAAAGATATTAACCCCCAGAACCGTCCTTTAAAGACAGGTTTCTCAACCATGCTACAGATCCTGAAACTTACAACATCCACGAGCATTTACAGGCTCTGAGACGGCCCATACCAGGTCCCTGGTTAGCTTTGTTTAACCTAAGGTTTACCCAACTCCAGAACCCGTTTATCACGTTCTAATACCATGAGCAACTGCTCTGGAAAAGGCTGCTGGGGCCTGGGCCCCCGCCCTGCACACGGGGTCCCCTGCTCTCACCCTGTCGAGGCTGAGCACGCCACTCTCATCCAGGTTGAAATGAGCCTTGATACCCTTCGACTCATAGTCGGGATACTTCTTGAAGCTCTCACCCACACCTTTTAGCTTCACCGTGGTCAGATTCTGGGAGCCAAATACCCTGGGTGGGGAGGAGAGAGCCGTTAAGGGGAGCCCCCCCCCCCAGCTCTAGCCTACACAGCCTCCCAGCACGAGATGCGGGGCCCTCCCTGAGGACACCCTCAGGATGGAAGCTCCTCCCGGAGGAGAAGCTCAGCCCAACCCCAAGCCCACAGCCTGCTTCCCCTGTGTCCCCCTCAGACCCCAAGCCCTCCCTCCCTGGAGCCCTCCCCCTGCCCCACCCCCTCACCGAAGATCCTCAGGCCCCAGGAAGCCCAGGTCACCATAGTTGATGTGGAAGCTGAAGTCATGGTTGTAGCGGTTGAAGGTGATGACTTTGCGTTGAGGGTAGGGCCCCATCCGGCAGAAGAGGACGCGCTTATTGTGCTTCAGGCTGCGAACTCCAGGCTCCTCCTCCACTTCCCTCGTGAACTCCACCTACGCGGCAGGCAGAGGGGAGGTACGCTGGAGGAGCAGAGGAGGGTCTCGGGGAAGAAGGGCGGGGAACACCAATGGCAGGAAGACAGACGGACAGTCTAGAGGAGGCAGGGGAGACGGCCCTGGGAGAGGTAAAGGGAGCCTGTCACCCCATCAGACAGGCTTACTCACCAGGATGGGGTAGATGGCCGCGTCTCGGACAACAAACGGCTTCACCTTGAAGGCTTTGCTGAGCGCCGCTGCCTGGTACACAGCGCCCATGGCGGCGGCTTCATCGGCGTTGATGTTCTTGCCCAGCTCCTCCCTGTGAGCATCCCAAGCCTCAGCACCACCCACCTGCAGCTCCCAGCCTGGCCCGCCCCCCCAGCCCTCCAGCCCCCGCCCCAGCCCCCCAGCCCCCACACTCACTTGCCCACAGCCTTCAGCAGCACCTCCTGAACTTTGGGCACCCGAGTGGCCCCCCCCACTAGGATGACCTGCTCAATCTCATCCTGCAGGGGGAGAGAGAACGGGAGATGGATGGGTCAGCCCGAGTTAACCCTCCTCCTCAGCACCGACTCCTCCCTGATGTTCCCGCTCCCTCCTTCTTGCCACCTCATCACTTTCTATCCCACCTGCCTCCCCGCCATGCCCTCCTCGACGACCCCCTCACCAGCTTCATCTCGGCACTCTGCAGGGCCTGCTGCACGGGCCCAGGCACCCGCTCAAACAGGTCTGCACACAGCTCTTCAAACTCTGCCCGAGTCACCTTCGCCTTGAAATCCACGTCATCCATCAGGCCCTCGATCTGCGGGAGGATGAGGAGGGTCAGAGTTCTCACCCAGGTCCTGCTCTCTGAGTGAGCAGGTCAGACACCAAGGGAACAGGACTTTGGGAGGATGGAAGGAAGCACAGGAAGAAGGGATGGGCCACACCGGGCACAAGGAGTCTAGCTTGGGGTGGCGCGGTCCTCCACCCTCTGGGTGGGGAGTATTTGCCCTCAAGCAGCACATGTGACCACCTGGGCCATGTGATCGGCATTGGCGCTCAGGATGGTCTTGAGTCGATTGGCCTCACGCAGGAGCTTGGCCATAGCGCGGGGGTTCTCCCGCACGTCCTTCGCTCTCTGGCCCTTGCGCTGCTCGTTGAAAATCCCGGCCAGGTGCTCACGCAGCCGGAGCTCCATCTCCAGGCCCCCCAGGGTGCGGTCAAACCTGTGCAGGAAAGGGAACAGGGAAAAGCATGAGGAACACACAGGGCTCCTTCATCTGCACAGAAACTGGCCTTCACCCACACGGCTGACACCTCACAGCGACAGGCATCTGCCCATTCATTCAACTGTACCTACTGGGCATCAAACTATGTATTTGTCTCTGGAGATGCAACTGTGAGAAGAAAAAGACAAGACAAGCCCCCTGTTGTCAAAGAGTTTATAATCCAGCAACCAGATAATCATATAAATGTGAAATTTTAACCAACCTATGTGTTATAACAGAGAGACAAACAACACCACTAAACACATATATGGAAAATTTCAGCTATTTAGGGAAGTCAGGAAAAGTTCTGTGAATAAGTGATGCTTGAGCTGAAACCTGAAGGATGAGTTGAGATTAACTAGGTGAAGAGGAAAGAACATTCTAGACAGAGGGAAAAGCATGCATAAAAACTGTGAGGTGAGAGAGAGTGCGGTGTGTAAGTTCCATGGAGCGCAAGGATGGCCGGAGCTCAAAGAGCAAGAGGTTCAGGGTCAGAGCCAAGCAGGAGGAGCCCGGGAGCACACAGGCACAGCCTCATAGGCCAAGGCAAAGGTTTGAAGCCACTGTAGGGTTTTTAAAGAAACGAGATACAGTCAGGTTGGCATTTTGAAAAGAACCCTCTGGCTGAGATGCGGAGAAAAGAACTGGAGGGAGGCCACACTGGCAGCGGGGAGATCTTCAATTCTGCAGGTAAGAGGCGATGGTGGTTTGGACTAGCATAGAAGCAGTAAAGATGGACAGGAAAGAATGGGTTCGTGAAATAAGATAACGCCAGTGATAAGTAAACTGGGAATAACAAGAACAAAAAAATAATTGAATCTGACACTCCACATATGGCCTATGGCCTTGTGGGTTTCCTCAGAAGCAGCTTGGGACGTTCCCTGCCCTTCAATCTTTCCAAACTGTCCTCCCCCAATTTCCATCTACCCCTTGCTCTTTGGGAGAGGTACCCTACGATGACTGATGCTTTAACCAGGAGAGCTTTCCTGCAGGGAGCAGGAAAGTGAGGCAGCTGCCCCTCTGAGAAGAAACCCCTGACCCGAGGGTATCTCAGCAAGCAGCCCTCGTCCCAGCACCCACTTACCCCACTCCCCGGATCTGCAGCTGTGGCTGCATCCCTGCGTCCTTAGTCTTCACCGTCTGGTAGGTCACGATGGTGCACACAGTGCTGCCTGCGCCCATGTCATAGAACATGATATTCTGTAGAGACATCAAGGCCACTGTCACAGGAACCTTATTTAACTCCAGGGTGCCTGCCTCCCTGCCTGCAAGGGGCTGTACCAACTCTCAAGTGAAAGCCAAACAGCTCCAGAAGGGGCTGAGGGCTGTTGCCTCATTTTGTCAAGGGCCAGCCACGGAAACAAGATGCAAAATGAGCCAAATGGCCTCCATCATCAGACTCGGCCACCCTGCAAGTCTGGTCAGCAGTTCCTCCCTGGCTCACCTGGGCAGTGCTGTTGATATCTTTCCGGCGGAAGACACCATAGCTGAGGGCAGTGGCAGTGTTGTCGTTGATGAGCTGCAGCACTTTGAGGCCAGCCATGCGCGCAGCCTGCAGCACAGCTCGGCGCTCAGCCTGATTGAAGAAGGCTGGCACGGTGATCACTGCATCCTTGATGGGCTGCTCTACAGGGGACAACAGAACAGAGTTCCCACCAGCTTCAGACCTTAGAGGAGGGTTTCCCAGTCTCAGCACAATTGATGTTTTGGGCCAGATAATTCTCTCTCTTTTTTTCTTGGTGGCACTGTGCAGCATGCAGGACCTTAGTTCCCCCGCCAGGGATCAAACCCGTGCCCCCTGCAGTAGAAGCATGGAGTCTTAACGACTGGACTGCCAGGGAAGTCTCTGGGCCAGATAATTCTTTGGTTTGGGGGGCGGGCCTGTGCAGTCTAGGATGTCTGGCAGCACCCCTGGCTTCTACTTGGTAGATGCCAGTAGCAGTAGCTCCCCAGTTGTGACAACCAAAAATGTCATCAGACGTTGCCAAATATTCCCTGGGAGGCAAAACTACCTCTATTTGAGTCCCTAGGGAACCTGGCTACCACTGGCCCCATCTTGGCCGCTCACCTGCAAAATCTTCAGCCAGAGAACGGGAGTAATTGAGAAGCATGCTGAGGACCTCCTCAGGTGAGAACTGCAGCTGCCTGGGGGAAGGAAGCAGTTAGAGGCAAGGAAAGCCAGGCATCGAGGCAAGGACAATGGTGAGCACATGCCAATGGGGACCCCATCAGGCCCGCTGAGCCCACCCTGCCCAGCAGGGCACTCACGGGCTGATTTGGAAGTACACAGTCTGCCTCTGTGGGTCGAAGCCCAGCTCATGCTCGGGGAAACGAGCTCTGTAAAGGGCCACGTGGGGGTTATTCTCCTGCTTCCCCAGGAGGTTCTGGAAGTATCGCAGCGTAGCCTTTGGATTCTTGATGGCCTGAGAGGAGGTAAAGGAGAAGCAGAGTATTAGGCTCCCAAGCTGGCCATCACCTACCTCCTACCTCAGAGATCGATCAGGGAACAGACTCTGGGGTCTGTTACCTCCTCTCCTCTGCCCACTGCTTCTGGGAAGGGGGCGGGCTACTAGCTCACCATGCTTGCTGCACTGTCTCCAAAGAATCTTTCATTTTCTTTCAGGGCCACAGTCACTGGGGTTTTCCTCCGGGATTCCCTGTGGAAAAGAGACAATAGGACCAGGTGTCTATGGCAGGGTGTGTTCTCAGGAGCCTCAACACCGCACATACAATCAATCATGCAGACACCAAAGTCTGCCAAGGGCACTACGAAGAACACACTGTGGCTTGGGGCGCAGACTCCCTTTCCCCACCCGACCCTGCGGCCGCCCTCACTTGTTCAAGACAATCTCCATGGGCACTCCAGGCTTGACAATGGCCACCTTCATTGACTCACTGCCCAGGTCCACAGACATCACTGCCAGCGTGTCTGAAGGGGAAACAGATTGTCAATTAGCCCCTCTTCCCCCACTTCCTGAGGCCCCGCTAATCAAAGCACACTGCTTTCCATGGAGAAAGTAAGACAGCAATGGACAAAGAAAAAGGTCTGGGTCTGGCAACCTAAGAGTCCAGAGTTTCCCACCACCAGCTTCTTTCTGCCTTCCCACCACGTATCATCCAACATTCACTCATTTATATTTCTTTCGATGCCTCTTTTGGGGTACACACCACTCAGTGCCAACAGGTCTGCCAAGAGCACTGCCATCAAGGCCCAACAGGCTAGCCTCCTCGGCCTCTGCCTCCTGACGGTGGCTGCCATTGTGTCTCTGGGGGAGGAGAAAAACAACACTTGTAACTGGATGCCCTGAGTGAAGGAGGCAGAACCTCATCCAGAACAGAGAAGCTTTAAGATTCATACCTACTCGCTCCTCACCCAGGGCAGAGCAGTCTACATCCCCTCCCCTCCCTCCCAATGAGAACCAAGCACTCTCAGCATCCTCAGAAGTGCCCACACAAAGGCCCAGGTGAAACAGCAGAGATCCTGGCCGCCAGCCACCACATCCCTAAATAAACGTAACAGGACAGGAGAAAGGAGACCAGGGCCTTCCGTCCACAGCATAGGCAGCAACTGGCGCACCCCAGCACTGCCCCTGCTGTCAGACACCTGGGGTGCGGCCAGGGATCCCCGCCCAGGACTCAACTACCTTCCTACACCTGGAGCTCCCCTGCTGGCGGAGAAAGCCGGGCCGGACCTGGACGGGAACTGAGAGATGGTGACGTTGGGCGAGGCTGGGGTGGAAGAAGGGCCTGTCTCATCGTCAGCATCCCTTCGGGTTGTCCCGCCCGCTCCCCTTCTCCATCCCATACCAGGCCCCGCTGCCTACTCAGACGCTGTGCCTGGAACGGTAAGGTTCCGCACCGTTGGGTACAGAGTACCCCGAGTTCACCTAAGCCTCACCAGCCGAAGACGGCGGCTCTCACTCCCGGAAATGGGTTCCGGCCCAACCCTAAGACGTGGGGGCGCCCCGGGGACCGAGATGCAGGGCCAAGCGCACCGGCGTTCTTGCGGCCCTCACTCCCACTACCGACCCGCCCCCGGAGCTAGCACGCTGCCTCCTCCAGGAGGGGTGGCCGGTCCCCATCGCCATCCCCACCCTCGCTACCTCTTGCCTCCGCTCCTGTGGTCCCAGCTCTGGGACAAACGCGGCGGCCGATGGACCCACGAGGCCAGCAGCGCGCCCCTCAAGCCCGCGCCCTTCACAACTCCCCTCGGTTTGCAAACTGTTACATTAGCCACCAACCTCCCGGCGGCGTCTAGCGAACCAGCCGGCCCCGGACGCGGCGTGCGCTCATTGGAGCCTCCGGCGCCCGGCCCTGCGCCGTGGGCCCGGCCCCGCCCCCAGCCGCCGCGGCGCGCGTTCCCATTGGGCCACGTCCTAGGCCCGCCCCCCTCCTCTGTCTCCAGCCGCTCCCGGGGAGGCAGCGGAGGGGCCAGTCAACCAGTTGGAGGAAAACCGCCGATGCTGGCCGTGGATTGGACCACGTCACGCGGCCCAGCGTCAGTAACGGTGCGCTCGCGGGACTTTTCCGGCCGCGGCGCTGGATGTTTGACTCCCCGGGTCGGGAGTGACCGGTCCCTAGAGCGAGTCGGCGCACGGGCGGTCTCGCGCTCGGGCGGTCTCGCGCTCGGCCCTATTCTTCTGGTCATCTGGGAGCTCCGGCCGAGAAGCAGGAAAGATCGGCATCCCCTCCGCAGCCACGCGGAAGAGGCGCTCGCTTGTTGGTCGGTATTCGCTTTGGCTGGAAATCAGAGAATGCGCTTCTGGCTCAGTCCATCTCAACCCCCCTTTGTTTCTTTGCGGAAACTAAAGCCACTAAAGGAGAGATATTCGCTGATGGGTCGGAGATAACGCTTGTGTTCGTGGCAGAAGTTGGCCTGGACTCTTTAATTTGTATGAGAAGGAATATTCCAAACTGCAAATCGCTACACACAAGAGACGCTTTTAATATTTGTGAAGCTGTAATTGGTTAAGCACAGATGCACCACCTCCTGTTTGTCCTCCATTAAAGCTTGTGCACTTTACTTTTTTTCTGAATTAAAGAACCTCGGGCAGGTATTGGCGCTCCTCACTTTCCTCTCTGTACTTAGCAGTCCCATAGAAATATGCACGGTCCTTAAAGCACTTTCTTTTCCCAGTTTTACTGAGATGAGCGCACTTTTCTTAAACGTGGTATCAGTCGCCTTTCTCACGAAATCGACGCCTGGCCTTGCTTCACAGAAGGTTCTCGTGAAGGCCTTGGCTATGACAGCCAGGGCTTGGTTAAGGAACTCTTATCTGTTCCTTTACCTACATTTTTTTTTTTTTTTCCGGTACGTGGGCCTCTCACTGCTGTGGCCTCTCCCGTTGCGGAGCACAGGCTCCGGATGCGCAGGCTCAGCGGCCATGGCTCACGGGCCCAGCCGCTCCGCGGCATGTGGGATCTTCCCGGACGGGGCACGAACCCGTGTCCCCTGCATCGGCAGGCGGACTCTCAACCACTGCACCACCAGGGAAGCCCTCCCTACATTTTTTATGAGGCTTAGGGAGAGTCTGGTGTCTATGCTTAGAAGATAAACCTACTGACAGTACCAGGGAAAGGTCTATTTTCCTTCCCTTTAACAGTTCAGTGTTCAGGTAGCAGAGAAATTGGTAGAAATAGAAATTTGCTTAAAACGGTTTAATTACACAAATAATACACAAATGTAATTTTTTTTTTTTTAAGGCAACGCTGTGTAGCATGCAGGATTTTAGTTCCCCAACCAGGGACAGAACCCGCGCCCCCTGTATTGGGAGCACAAAGTCTTAACCACTGGAGCACCATACACAAATGTAATCTTGAAAAAAGTTCCAATATTCTAGATAAAGCTAAATCCCTTTGATAATATCCACAACTTTACTCTGTCTGAGGTATCTGCTGTTATCAGATGTGTAATATTCCAGGCCTTTTCCTCTGTATTTACATATATGTGTTTTGAAACATGTAGCTGTTGTCTTTTTCTAAATGATAAAATGTTACACAATTAGATTGTTTGCAACTTGCTCTCTTGTTTTTCTTTTTGGTAACTAACAATAAATCATGGAGCATTTTCCATACCAGTACATAAAGATTCACCTTGTTTACTGCTATAGAACATTCCATAGCATGGGGGTTGTTTAGCCATACTGATGAACATAGAAGTTGTCATTTCAGTTCCACAGAGAAAGATTTTGTTTCTCAATAACTGACTCTACTTTTCACCAGCTATCCAGTAGGGTAGATTCTTTCCATCCCTTTCAGAGTATGCATTTTAACATTTATTGGCCCTCTGTCGTCTGAAAGCATTGTGCTAGGTGCTGGGGGTCCAGAGATGGGGACGACCTTGTCCTTTCCTTCAGAGAAGTCAGTCTGTTGGGAAACAAGTATGTTCATGGTTTCATGCCCTTGGTAAAAACCTGTTGAATGACTTAATTGGAAGAGTAAGAAAGTCAGTCTCCCCTACTCCTAAGTGAGCTCCCACTCCCAGAATACCCTTGGTGAGAGCACAGTTTGCTGCAGCTACGCTTCTCGACTTGGGTGTCTGTCCCCCTGGGATGTGCAGCAGGTGCAAGTGCTCTGGGAAGTCACCTGTTTTGTTCTCTGACCAGAGAGGAGAATAGCATTTCACAAGGGCAAGGTGTAAAACAATGGGAAATTTTTAATGTAAAACACCTGATTTAGATGAACTAAGACAGCTGAATCCACTAGTTCTCCAGAATAACCTGTAATAACATTTGAGGACTACACCCCTTCCCCCACACTGTGTAGAAACCCAAGGGAAGAAAGTTGCCGTCTTGCAGAACATGTGCCAAACTGACAGAAGACTAAAATGAACACATCAGCCAGAGCACATTCATACATTATAAACCATGCACGTTATGTTATGGGCTGAGGGCAATGTTGATTATGGCGAACATAATCCAGGAGAATTTAAAAAATTTGTTGTCACCCAGTAACCCCATTCTTAGGTGTATATCTAACAAATGTAGAGACTGTTTATAATAGCTTAATTCATAAGGGCCCAAAATTGAATACTGCCCGAATGCCCATCAATAGTTGGATAGATAAATAAATAGTGGTAGATTCACACCATGGAATTCTGTACAGCAATGAAAACAAATGGTCTACTATTACATTCAACAACTTAAATGAATCCCACAAACAATATTGAGTGAAAGAAGCCAGAAGCCAAAGAGCACACAGTTGATGACTTCACTTGTATAAAGTTTAAAATCAGGCAAAATTAAGTTACAGTGATAAAGTTGGGATGGTGCTTACCCTTTCAGGGTAGGAAGAGGGCGTAGGGCAGGCTTTGGGGGATGCTGGTTGCAGTGGCTTTGGGAAAATTCAATGGATTGTAGTATGTACATTTTTCTGTTTACATGTTATACTTCAATAAAAAATTTAAAAATTATTTTGTATGTGTCACACAAAGGACTAGAGGGCTTGATTTTACTGTAACCTTAGGCAGGAGAAGCACCAGGATAAGTTTTTTTTTTCTATTTTTATAAAAATGTTTTTAGAATTACAAAAGAAATGTCTGGTTATTGAAGAAAACTGGAGGAACACAGGAAAAACAAAGAATAAAAACCACTCGAGATAGCCTCATTCACCAGAGGGCAGACAGCAGAAGCAAGAACTACAATTCTGCAGTCTGTGGAAGGAAAACCACATTCACAAAGACAGACAGACAAAAAGACAGACAAAATGAAAATGCAGAGGACTTTGTACCAGATGAAGGAACAGGATAAAACCCCAGAAAAACAACTAAATGAAGTGGAGATAGACAACCTTCCATAAAAAGAATTTAGAATAATGATGGTGAAGGTGATCCAGGACCTTGGAAAAAGAATGGAGGCAAAGACTGAGAAGATGCAAGAAATGTTTAACAAAGACCTAGAAGAATTAAAGAACAAACACCCAGAAGAATTAAAGAACAAACAAACAGAGATGAACAATACAATAACTGAAATGAAAAATACACTAGAAAGAATCAATAGCAGGAAAACTGAGGCAGAAGAATGGATAAGTGACCTGGAAGACAGAATGGTGGAATTCACTGCCATGGAACAGAATAAAGAAAAAAGAATGGAAAGAAATAAGATTGAAAAGAAATGAAGACAGCCTAAAAGACCTCTGGGACAACATTAAACTCAACAACATTCACATTATAGGGGTCCCAGAAGGAGAAGAGAGAGAGAAAGAACCCGAGAAAATATTTGAAGAGATTATAGTCGAAAACTTTCCTAACATGGGAAAGAAAATAGCCACCCAAGTCCAGGAAGTGCAGAGAGTCCCAGGCAGGATAAACCCAAGGAGAAACATGCTGAGACACATAGTAATCAAGTTGACAAAAATTAAAGACAAAGAAAAATTATTGAAAGCAACAAGGGAAAAATGACAACATACAAGGGAACTCCCATAAGGTTAACAGCTGATTTCTTCAGCAGAAACTCTACAAGCCACAATTACATTCAACAACTTAAATGAATCATGTAGCTGTTGCCTACAAGGGACTAGCACGATATATTTAAAGTGATGAAAGGGAAGAACCTACAACCAAGGTTACTCTACCCATCGAGGATCTCATTCAGATTCAACAGAGAAAGCAAAAGCTTTACAGATAAGCAAAAGCTAAGAGAATTCAGCATCACCAAACCAGCTGTACAACAAACACTGAAGGAACTTCTTTAAGTGGGAAACACAAGAGAAGAAAAGGACCTACAAAAACAAACCCATAACAATTAAGAAAATGGTAATAGGAACACACATATCAATAATTACCTTAAACGTGAACGGATTAAATGCTCCAACCAAAAGACCCAGGCTCACTGAATGGATACAAAAACAAAACAGCATATATAAGCTGTCTACAAGAGACACACTTCAGACCTAGGGACACTACAGACTGAAAGTGAGGGGATGGAAAAAGATACTCCATGCAAATGGAAATCGAAAGAAAGCTGGAGTAGCAATACTCATAACAAATAAAATAGACTTTAAAATAAAGAATGTTACAAGAGATAAGGAAGGACACTACATAATGACCAAGGGATCAATCCAAGAAGAAGATATAACAATTATATATGCACCCAACACAGGAGCACCTCAATACATAAGGCAACTGCTAACAGCTATAAAAGAGGAAATCGACAGTAACACAATAATAGTGGGGGACTTTAACAGCTCACTTACACCAATGGACAGATCATCCAGGCAGAAAATTAATAAGGAAACACAAGCTTTAAATGACACAATAGACCAGACAGATTTAATTGATATTTATAGGACATTCCATCCTAAAACAGCAGATTACACTTTCTTCTCAAGTGCACATGGAACATTCTCCAGGATTGATCACATCTTGGGTCACATATCAAGCCTCAGTAAATTTAAGAAAACTGAAATTGTATCAAGCATCTTTTCTGACCACAATGCTATGAGATTAGAAATCAGTTACAGGGAAAAAAACGTAAAAAACTCAAACACATGGAGGCCAAACAATACGTTACTAAATAACCAAGAGATCACTGAAGAAATCAAAGAGGAAATCAAAAAATTACCTAGAGACAAATGACAATGAAAACACAACAATCCAAAACCTATGGGATGCAGCAAAAGCAGTTCTAAGAGGGTAGTTCATAGCAATACAAACCTACCTCAAGAAACAAGAAAAATCTCAAATAAACAATCTAAACTTACACCTAAAGGAACAAGAGAAAAAAGAACAAACAAAACCCAAAGTTAGTAGAAGGAAAGAAATCATAAAGATCAAAGCAGAAGTAAATGAAATAGAAATGAAGAAAACAATAGCAAAGATCAATAAAACTAAAAGCTGTTTCTTTGAGAAGATAAACAAAATTGATAAACCATTAGCCAGACTCATCAAGAAAAAGAGGGAGAGGACTCAAATCAATAAAATTAGAAATGAAAAAGGAGAAGTTACAACAGACACCGCAGATATGCAAAGCATCCTAAGAGACTACTATAGGCACCTCTATGCCAATAAAATGGACAACCTGGAAGAAATGGAAAAATTCGTAGGAAGGTATAACCTTCCAAGACTGAACCAGGAAGAAATAGAAAATATGAACAGACCAATCACAAGGAATGAAATTGAAACTGTGATTAAAAATCTTCCAACAGGGCTTCCCTGGTGGCGCAGTGGTTGAGAGTCCGCTTGCCGATGCAGAGGACACGGCTTCACGCCCCGGTCCGGGAAGATCCCACATGCCGTGGAGCGGCTGTGCCCGTGAGCCATGGCCGCTGAGCCTGTGCGTCTGGAGCCTGTGCTCCGCAACGGGAGAGACCACAACAGTGAGAGGCCCACGTACCGCAAAAAAAAAAAAAAAAAAAAAATCTTCCAACAAACAAAAGTCCAGGACCAGATGGCTTCACAGGTGAATTCTATCAAACATTTAGAGAAGCGCTAACACCCATCCTTCTCAAACTCTTCCAAAAAATGGCAGAGGAAGGAACACTCCCAAACTCATTCTATGAGGCCACCATCACCCTGATACCAAAACCAGACAAAGATGTCACAAAAAAAGAAAACTACAGGCCAATATCACTGATGAACACAGAAGCAAAAATCCTCAACAAAATACTAGCAAACAGAATCCAACAACACATTAAAAGGATCATACACCATGATCAAATGGGATTTATCCCAGGGATGCAAGGATTCTTCAATATACGTAAATCAATCAATGTGATACACCATATTAACAAGGTGAAGGAGAAAAACCATATGATCATCTCAACAGATGCAGAAAAAGCTTTTGACAAAATTCAACACCCATTTATGATAAAAACTCTCCAGAAAGTGGGCATAGAGGGAACCTACCTCAGTATAATAAAGGCCATATATGACAAACCCACAGCAAACATCATTCTTAATGGTGAAAAACTGAAAGCATTTCCTCTAAGATCAGGAACAAGACAAGGATGTCCACTCTCACCACCATTATTCAACACAGTTTTGGAAGTCCTAGCCAGGGCAATCAGAGAAGCAAAAGAAATAAAAGGAACACAAATTGGAAAAGAAGAAGTAAAACTGTCACTGTTTGCAGATGACATGATACTATACATACAGAATCCTAAAAATGCCACCAGAAAACTACTAGAGCTAATCAATGAATTTGGTAAAGTTGCAGGATACAAAATTAATGCACAGAAATCTCTTGCATTCTTATACACTAACAACAAAAGATCCGAAAGAGAAATTAAAGAAACAATCCCATTCACCATTTCAACAAACAAAATAAAATACCTAGGAATAAACCCGCCTAAGGAGGTAAAAGACCTGTACTCAGAAAACAATAAGACACTGATGAAAGAAATCAAAGATGACACAAACAGATGGAGAGATATACCACGCTCTTGGATTGGAAGAAGCAATATCGTGAAAATGACTAAACTACCCAAAGCAATCTACGATTCAATGAAATCCCTATCAAATTACCAGTGGCATTTTTTACAGAACTAGAACAAAAAATCTTAAAATTTGTCTGGAGACACAAATCTACAAACAACAAGTGCTGGAGAGGGTGTGGAGAAAAGGGAACCCTCTTGCACTGTTGGTGGGAATGTAAATTGATACAGCCACTATGGAGAACAGTATGGAGGTTCCTTAAAAAACTAAAAATAGAATTACCATATGTCCCAGCAATCCCACTACTGGGCATATACACAGAGAAAACCATAATTCAGAAAGACACATGCACCCCAATGTTCATTGCAGCACTATTTACAATAGCCAGGTCATGGAAGCAACGTAAATGCCCATCGACAGACGAATGGATAAAAAAGATGTGGTACATATATACGATGGAATATTACTCCGCCATAAAAAGGAACGAAATTGGGTCATTTGTTGAGACGTGGATGGATCTAGAGACTGTCATACAGAGTGAAGTAAGTCAGAAAGAGAAAAAAAAACATCGTATATTAACGCATATATGTGGAACCTAGAAAAACGGTACAGATGAACCGGTTTGCAGGGCAGAAATAGAGACACAGATGTAGAGAACAAACGTATGGACACCAAGGGGGGGAAAGTGGTGGTGGGGGGAGGGGGTTGTGGTGGGATGAACTGGTAGATTAGGAATGATATGTATACACTGATATGTATAAAATAGATAACTAATAAGAACCTGCTGTACAAAAAATAAATAAAATTCAAAAAAAATAAATAACCACTCACAATTCCATTTTCTAGATTAAATCACTTATAGTATTATAATGTATATCAATCGATACACACTCTTTTACCACATTCCTATGTCATATTTTTTCTGTCCAGAATTTTCAGTAGCTATATTTATGGAATTATAGCATAGAGAAATACAATATTTAATTACCAAGGACTTCCCTGGTGGCACAGTGGTCAAGAATCCGCCTGCCAATGCAGGGTACATGGGTTCGATCCCTGGTCCGGGAAGATCCCACATGCCACGGAGCAACTAAGCCTGTGCGCCACAACTACTGAGCCTGAGCTCTAGAGGCCACGAGCCACAACTACTGAGCCTGCATGCCACAACTACTGAAGCCCACGCACCTGGAGCCCGTGCTCTGCAACAAGAGAAGCCACTGCAATGAGAAGCCCATGCACCACAATGAAGAGTAGCACCTGCTCGCAAAAACTAGAGAAAGCCTGTGCGCAGCAACGAAGACCCAACGCAGCCAAAAATAATAAATAAATAAATAAAATTTTAAAATTACCAAAATTACTATTTGACAATTAAGATGTTCTTTGTGCTGTTATAAAATTGCAATGGACACATTTATTGATAAATTTTTATGTAACTCTATGCCTTATAATCTACCTAGGATAAATTTCTAAAAGTGGAGGGCTTCCTGGTGGCACAGTGGTTGAGAATCCGCCTGCCAATGCAGGGGACATGGGTGCGAGCCCTGGCCCAGGAAGATCCCACATGCCACGGAGCAAGAAAGCCCGTGAGCCACAACTACTGAGACTGTGCTCTAGAGCCTGCAAGCCACAACTACTGAAGCCCGCGTGCCTACAGACCATGCTCCGCAACGAGAAGCCATGGCAATGAGAAGCCCGCGCAGCGCAATGAAGAGTAGCCCCTGCTCACCGCAACTAGAGAACACAACTAGAGAAAGCCCACACACAGCAACAAAGACCCAACGCAGCCAAAAATAAATAAATAAATAAATTTATAAAAGTGGAAATGTGGCCTTAAATTCTGGTTTTTAGGCATTTGATACATATTGCCAAATTGTCCTCCAGAAAGGTTTACCAACATGCACTCCCCAACAGCAGTGGATGACAGCCCCTGTATCCTTACTAACATTAGAATATTAATTCATTTTTAAAGTCTTGGTGGGAATTCCCTGGTGGTCCAGCAGTTAGGACTCTGTGCTTACTAAGATCCCACAAGCTGTGTGGCATGGTCAAAAGGAAAAAAAAATAAAGTCTTGGCATAATGAGTTTTTTTTAACATTTATTAATTTATTTATTTTGGCTGCATTGGTTCTTAGTTGTGGTGCACGGGCTCTTCTTTGCAGCGTGCGGGCTCCATGGCATGCAGGCTCTGCAGTTGTGGCACACGGGCTCTGTAGTTGCGGCGCATGGGCTCAGTAGTTGCGGTGGCATGGGGCTTCTCTCTAGTTGCAGCGCGTGGGCTCCAGAGCGCACGGGCTCAGTAGTTGTGGTGCGTGGGCTCAGTAGTTACAGCGTGCAGGCTTAGGTGCTCTGTGGCACATGGGATCTTAGTTCCCCAACCAGGGATTGAACCCGTGTCCTCTGCATTGGGAGGCAGATTCTTAACCACTGGATCACCAGGGAAGTCCTGGCATTATGAGTTTTAATAAGATGAGGGGGCGGGGGTGATGAGGAGACAAAGGCTTAGGAACATTTCTCAGCTTGCACTGAGATGGGGATTATTATGTGTCAAGGAGAGAAAGCAAGACTTTTGGGGTTCTTGAATTCTATGACTTCATGATCACATAGAAAAATGACTCAGACTTATGAACAAATTTATGGACTTGAGTGCTCTTTAAAAAATAACTGATCAGGGCTTCCCTGGTGGCGCAGTGGTTGGGAGTCCACCTGCCAATGCAGGGGACACGGGTTCGTGCCCCGGTCCGGGAGGATACCACGTGCCGCAGAGCGGCTGGGCCCGTGAGCCATGGCCGCTGAGCCTGTGCGTCCAGAACCTGTGCTCCGCAACGGGAGAGGCCACAACAGTGAGAGCCCCGCGTACTGCAAAAAAAACAAACAAACAAAAAAACTGATCCCATAGAATACAGGGCTTTGGAGTCTGCAGACCTGGATTTGTCTGTGAACCCCACTACTTCCTACCTGTGTGATTCTAGGCAAGTTGTTTAGCTCTCCTGAGCCTCAGTTTCGACATCATTTAAAGAGGCATGCTGGTATGTGCCTCACAGGGTTGGTGTCAAAATTAAAGAAGGTGGTAGGGACTTCCCTGGTGGCACAGTGGATAAGACTCCACGCTCCCAATGCAGGGGGCCCAGGTTCAATCCCTGGTCAGGGAACTAGATCCCACATGCATGCTGCAACTAAGAGTTCGTGTGCCACAACTAAGGAGTCTGTGTGCCGCAACTAAGAGCGGGTGAGTTGCAACTAAGGAGCCCTGGAGCTGCAACTAAGGAGCCTGCCCGCTGCAACTAAGGCCCGGTGCAAATAAATAAATAAATAAAAAAGAGCCTGTTTAGTGGTTCCTCTAACTTTAAAAAAAAAGAAGGTAGTAAAGTGCTTTACACAGGGCTTGGGACATCTTAAGCACCAAATATACATTAGTTAACTTTTTTATTGTTTTTGTTTTTTGTCTAGAGAAATAAAACTAAAAGATGTGCACTATTGCAGTGTTAAAAGCTAGGTTAAGTGCTTTGCCAAGTTCATGGGGAATTTCTCTTTTTGTAGGCTAGATTTTCACAATCAATAATCAGTTAATTGCTTCTTTCTCCTGTTTCATGGTAGCCTTGGAGCCCTGGACTCTCTTACACTGTAAGACCTCTGAGTTTATTTTAGGTTGACCTTCTTGTTCCTAAAGTGGAAACTGCTGCTGGTCTTTTTAGGGGCTAAGAGAAAAAAACCAGACTTTCCAGTAGTCTAAAAAATGGTTTCTTCCCAGAGAGCTAGATGAGGGGGGAAATAATAGAAAATAAAAGCTTGCAGCTAGAACAAGTAGTGTTCCTGTTTTGCTCTAGTGGAAATGACTGCATGGGCTGCAGTTGGCTGAAGGGCAAAAGAAAGGGCATTGCTAGGCAATTCTTGATTCTGAGTTGTGATCTCTTTAATTTCAAGCTAAAGACTTGAGTTGCTTCTTCATGTTTAGTCTCCTCAGAACTCCAGTTCTCAGTATGCAGAACTGTAAGTGAATTTGTACACTCGATCATTTTCTGTGTAGTCAGCCTTCTTATCTTCCTCACTATACTGAAGTTCCTGGATTCAGATAAGCATAACTAAAAGTTAAACCCCGGTGTGTGTTCTGACAAGTGTGGCCTAGCTTTACACCCCAGCAAACCATTTAATTAAAGGTTAGGGAACTGAAGAACTCTTGTTTTATTTCCAAAGGACTTTGATGTTTTTTGCCCGGAGAGAATCACCTGAACCTCTTTGAGACTCTGTTTCTCATCAGAGATAATGATACTTCTGCAGATGGTTGCTATGAAGAATCCATGAAAAGTGAAAGCACTTTGTTATGTATCATTCACTACATGAAATTAAGGACTGGTATCCAGAAAATATGAAAACTCTAATTCAAAAAGATACGTGCACCCCAATGTTTGTAGCAGCACTATTTACAATAGCCAAGACACGGAAGCAAACTAAATGTCCATCGTCAGGGACTTCCCTGGTGGCCCAGTGGTTAAGAATCGCCTTCCAATGCAGGGGACCTGGGTTCGATCCCTGGTCAGGAAACTAAGATCCCACATGCTGCGGGGCAACTAAGCCCAAGCGCTGCAACTACTGAGCCCACGCACTCTAGAGCCTGCAAGCCACAACTAGAGAGAAGCCTGTGCGCTGCAACGCAAGACTGCACCTGCCACAACTAAGACCTGACACAGCCAAATAAATAAATATTAAAAAACAATGTCCATTGGCATACATACACACACACACACACACACACACACACACACACACACACACACAATGGAATATTACTCAGCCATAAAAAAGAATGAAATCATGCCATTTGCAGCAACATGGATGGACCTAGATTATCATACTAAGTGAAGTAAATCAGAGAAAGATAAATATCATATGATATCATTTATATGTGGAATCTAAAAAAAGATACAAATGAACTTATTTACAAAACAGAAATAGACTCACAGACATAGAAAAAAAACATGGTTACCAAAGCGGAAAAGGGGGGAGGGATAAATTGGGAATTTGGAGCTAATAGATACACACTACTATATATAAAATAGATAAACAGCAAGGACCTACTGTATAGCACAGGGAACTATATTCAATAACTATAATGGAAAAGAATCTGAAAAAGATATATGTATATGCTGAATCACCTTGCCATACACCTGAAACACTGTAAATCAACTATACTCCAATTATAAAAAAGAAATTAAGGGCTGGATACTGTCAGTCCTGTTTGTCCCCTATGGTGGTGGTCAAACTCCCTGAAGAGCAAGAACCATGTCTTTTTCATGTATATATTCTGGGTATTTAGTACAATGCCAGGAACAGTTAGTAGTGAACACGTGTTGGTCAAAAAGAGGAAAGGAAGGAAGGCAGCAAGTCTGAAGAGGTGCCATGGGTCCTGTGGGGGGCCAGTTATCTGCCTGCGTACCCCCATCAACAAGAAGATCCAGCGCGCATGGGCCTTACCAGGTTCAGACATCAAAGGAAGATGCTGAGCCTCTACCATTGGACAGTAGGGGGAGCACGCACATCAGCAACAAAGATGCCAGTCTGCTGTTCACATCTCTGCTTCCTTTAACATGTTATCCATAGTCTTAACAACTGACATAACATACGATCTAAAAATTCTAATGAATAGTACAGAATACGCTCAGCAGGTGAAAGCTGGTTCCATCTACTCCCCATTTGTGCTTCTGCCCGCGGATTGAGATCCTGAACTAGTTCCAATACCTGTGTGACAAAGAAGAAAGAGATCTGGGCTGGAAATCAGGCAATCTGTGTGCCTTCCCCTCATTTATTTCTTTAGACAAATGGACACTACCTTTCCCGTCAACACGACCAAGGAGAGGAGGTGATAAGAGGAAAATCATCCACATTCATTGCTTCAACCGAACATGGAGTATCTACCAGGCTCTGTTAGACCTGGTTCCTGATAACCAAGATACAGGCCCTACTCTTTGGGAACTCCGGGGAAGGAATAAAGAGTAAAGTGTTCTGAAAACAAAAAGCTGTGGGGCGCAAGGCTGCAAAAATGAACTTCACAAATACTAACCACATGGCCACTTTTTCATATGCATACTATCTCAAATGACTCTGTGTCCCTCCTGTTTGTAGATTCCTGTGGCACACAAACAGTACACCTGCAGTTTTCCACGTGGACAGTTGGTTTAGCCCGAGTTGGGACTGGTGGGTACCATGAAGCGTCTTAGACACCACTCGTTAAATCACTCAGTGCTCAGAGCTGCGGCTTCAAGGCTCTTTGCTGTGCTCTGCTTACGTGCCATACCCTGCCACTATGGCAATGAGAGAAAACCCAGGTTCTTGGAATTCCTGCCCCATCAGTATTTCCCAGCTTCCTTAAGAAACATGTTTTAGGTGCCCATTACATGCCATGCGCTCAGACAGAGGGACACAACAACGAATATAAGACACTGACTATAGTTCACAATCCGTATCTGGTGGCAGACACAAACCTCTAACTTTAATTCTCTTCTTCTATTGCCGAAAAACCAGTTTCACATACACGGGTTCATTTAGGCCTCAAAACAATCCTATGACGGCAGAAGGTAATTCACCTAGGCACAGCGGGTTACAATTCACAAACCGCGTGACATTTGATCCTCATCTTGATCCCTCATTGCCTGCGAATTTAATAAAGGAGGAAACTGATGCTCAAAGAGGTGAAGGTCTAGCTCTTAACAAGCATTTCAGCCAGTGCACTTACAGAGCCGGCAAAGCCGCAAAATGCGGAGCGAGCGGCGGGCTGCGGACACTGCCTCAAGCGGCGGCGCGCACTCTCCCTGCACGGGGAAGCTGTCAAGGAGACTGGAGAGCGCCTGTGCATCCAGGCTCCAGGAAGCGGCCGGGTCACGTGATCCGCCGGCCCCTCTCACGTGACCTCTCTACCGGAGGCGGGGGCCTTCGGCCAAGATGGCGGCTTACCTGCAGTGGCGGCGCTTCGTTTTCTTCGACAAGGAGCTGGTGAAGGAGCCACTGGGCAATGATGGGGCTGCTCCCGGGGCTGCGCCTGCTTCTGGACCCTCTGCTTCCAAGTTCCTTTGCCTCCCTCCTGGCATCACTGTCTGCGACTCAGGCCGAGGGAGCCTAGTCTTTGGAGATATCCTTCCTCTGGAGCTGCCTCTTCCCTCCCCGAATCCCTGAAGAGATACAGCTGGGATGAAATCTGTCCGTCAGAGGGGTTCGTGTTACGTGCCACTTTCCTTTAGATGGGCGCCCAGTGCTCCTTCTGTGGTCCGAGGGAAGAAAGGAGGAAGTCCGTTCTCTAACTTGTTGCCAACTGAGCGAACAATCCTGGGCGAGTCATTTAACCTCTCTGGGCTTCAATTTCCTTATCTGCAAAAGGGGCGTAAAATAACAATTCGGCAAGGTTTTTTTTTATTGTTTTTGTTTACTTTTAAGATCGATTAAAAGAACGGATGCAAGTTGGCTTTAAAAGATGAATATGTGAGGTGTCATCTCCCCAGCCCAGTATTGTGGGGGAGGAGTTAAATGAGACCATGAGTTTGCTGCTTTGTTTTTCATAATGCTGCCACTAAACTCGGGCCTTTCTTTTCTAATCTTTTTAAGATGGGGAGTTCCCAGAAGATAATCTGTGGAAAAACCCTTGAAAAATATAAAGAGTTGTATGTATGTTAGTTGTTATTTGGGTTCTGCCCTAGATATAAGTATCTCTCCTTGGAAAGGAGGCTCCTTGACTACTCTGCACACATGGAAGGCCAGATATGGTTCTTGCCCCGCTCCCTACAGCTTACCGGGTTCCAGGCTTACAAACTACGGGTGACACACCTGTACCAGTTGAAGCAGCACAACATTCTGGCATCTGTTGGTGAGGATGAAGAGGGGATCAACCCCCTGGTGAGTCCTATAAAGGAAATGGGAAAGACCCAGTAGCCTGAGAATGGCTGTTTGTTGGCGCGTGACTAGCATTCACACATCTGAGGTCTGTCCACAGGTAAAGATCTGGAACCTGGAGAAGAGAGATGGTGGCAATCCACTCTGCACTCGAATCTTCCCTGCCATCCCAGGGGCAGAGCCGACTGTTGTATCTTGTTTGACTGTCCATGAAAATCTCAACTTTATGGCCATCGGTAAGCAGAAAGAAGGCAAAGCTAACACCCCATGATTCTTTATAGATTTTCTTCAGAGTTGCTTCTGCAGTTCATCTTCACTGTTTTCATGAGACCATTTTGTACTGAACTGATGCACTTGAGATTTTAAAGTTTTGGATGGGAAAGCATTTAGTTTTGTTCTTTGAAAATGAGTCACTGAGTCCTGATCTTCATGGTAACCATGAAGTTGGGTAGCAGGAGAAAGAGTGTCACTTCTGACAAGTGCCTCAAGTGGTCTTTTCCCCCTTCTGTGCTTCCTGATCTATTCAGCCTCAATAAAATGCTATTTCTTGCTCTCTTGCAGGTTTCACAGATGGCAGTGTTACACTGAACAAAGGGGACATCACTCGGGACCGGCATAGCAAGACCCAGATTTTGCACAAGGGCAACTATCCTGTTACCGGACTGGCCTTTCGCCAAGCAGGAAAGACCACTCACTTGTTTGTTGTGACAACTGAGAATGTTCAGGTATGACCAGGGCCTCCACTGTTACGGGCAGGCAGGAAAGGCTTTAACGTTGCTCAGAGGGCTAAGGTAGGGAACTGACAAAAGAGGTAGAATTCCTGCAGTTTTCATCATACAACCTTGAATCATTTGCCCAGCTTAATATTTTATTTCCTCCCTTAGGAGACTGGGAAGAGTTAGAGCTAGGAACTCTTGATCTTGTAGTAAAAGACCTAAGTTTTTCTCCTAATTAACTTAAGAGACACTGGACAAGTTGCTTTACTTCTCTGGTTCCTGTGCTCCTAATTTATAACAGCTTAGTCTCAGCAATAGTTTTGTTTCAGCAATGGTTTTTGCATAAAGCAGTAAAATTCTCTTACTTGCTAAATACCTGTAGTAAGTAGTGATAGTAAATACAGAGGAAAGAAATGTACTCTCTGCTTATATATTTAATAGATGGGTGGTGGTTAATGGAGATGGCAAGCAGCCAGGGAAAGTCTTAGGGTGCTAAGAATTAAGAAGAGAGAGCCAGTGTGGAGGTGGAGATACCTTTGGGAAGGCTTAGATGCCTCCTCCTCAAAGGGAGCCTGTTAACCCCTCTCTTACTTCCTGCAGTCCTACATAGTTTCTGGAAAGGACTACCCTCATGTGGAGTTGGACACCCACGGTTGTGGCCTGCGCTGCTCAGCCCTAAGCGACCCTTCTCAGGACCTGCAGTTCATAGTGGCAGGGGATGAATGTGTCTACTTATACCAGCCTGATGAACGGGGGCCCTGCTTCGCCTTTGAGGGCCATAAACTCATTGCTCACTGGTTTAGAGGCTACCTTGTCATTGTCTCCCGTGACCGGAAGGTTTCTCCCAAGTAAGGACTCCACGGAGAAGCGAAAGGGAGAGGGCTGAACTTGTTCCCCAGAATTAACCTGATTTTAAACTCCTAATGCCTGGATCCCATCAATCTCCTATTTGGTTTTAGGTAGATTGTGCTTACACCTAGATCGGTTATAATGGTTTTTTTTTTTTTTTTTTTTTTTTTTTGCTAAAAAGTGTGTGATTTTGCTGCAGACATTTGCTGAGCAGCCCTGATGCGCTAGAATGCTCCAGGGAATTTGGGACCTGGTATTGGGATTTTTACTCCTTGGTCAAAATGAATTGGGTAGAGGAACAAGGGACTGAGTAGTGGAGAAATTGGAAAGTTCTGGCAGATGCAAGACAGGGCGTTTTTCTCTCTGAGCCACCAGAAAGGGCGATGGGGTCTTCAGCGTGATGCAAGTGATCCTTGTCAGATGTTAGTTTTCATTCAGTACTAAGCTCAGTGGCCTACATACACCAGGCACTAATTATTTGTTAAATAATGGATGTTGGACTGGATGTAGTTAATTTTTCAATCTGTTGCCTGTATTAATTATAGGATCCTAAAGGGTAAGACCAGGTCTATATGTTCTCGTCCTGCAACTGCTAGCACCATGCTAAATGTTACAGGATGAGCTGCTAGAGGGGCCAAAGCGGTGTCTTGTTCTGGGTGGAATGGGCAGCACCAAAGTTGTATTGGAAAGGAAATCGAGGGGAGCTGAGACAGAGGTGGTACAAATATCTGGGTCTTTTTCTTTCCCACACAGGTCAGAGTTTACCAGCAGGGACTCCCAGAGCTCCGACAAGCAGATTCTCAACATCTATGACCTGTGCAACAAGTTCATAGCCTATAGCACCGTCTTTGAGGATGTAGTAGATGTGCTTGCTGAGTGGGGCTCCCTGTACGTGCTGACGCGGGATGGGCGGGTCCACGCACTGCAGGAGAAGGACACACAGACCAAACTGGAGGCAAGGCCACCAGATTCCCAGAGCAGGTCGTGGGCACCCAGATGCAGCTCTAGGAACAGGCTCCCCAAGTCCCTTGGCCAGGGTGTTTCCTTCCCTTTGGGTCACTTACTCAGCTCCCTTAGGGTAGGATTACAAGGCCAGTGGCCTGGGATGAGGCCTTAGAGGGAAGTAGTGGCTGGGAGCCTGAGCCCACTCTCAGGGTCCACTCTTCCTGCCTGTAGAGAACCTTGTGAGGCGAGCTGATGTTGGTCTTGGGGGTATCTGAGAGGTCTCACCCTGTCTAAGACCTAGGCTGATCGGGGCTTCACAACTGTCTGCCTTGTGTGTTGTGGGTGCATTCTGGGAAGGTGTCTTCTCAGGACTGCTTCTTCCAGTTTTCTAATCTCTCTTCCCTTCCAGATGCTGTTTAAGAAGAACCTATTCGAGATGGCGATTAATCTGGCCAAGAGCCAGCATCTGGACAGCGATGGGTTGGCCCAGATCTTCATGCAGTATGGGGACCATCTCTACAGCAAGGGCAACCATGATGGGGCTGTCCAGCAGTATATCCGGTCAGTCTGGAGGCGCTTTAGGATATAGCTGTGAATGCAGGGACAGGCAGCCAGATAGGCTAAAACCTGCACTTGGGGAAGGAGGGTGGACTCCACTGTGAACCGTCTTTTTTTCCTCCAGAAACTGTGATGCCTCAAGTGAGAAGACAGTATACCTTATTGGAAAGGGAATGTTTTGGGTCAAATATTACATGACCAGCATGCAGTTGAGCTAATGAGTATCTGTTATTTTAGATGTTGACTTGACCTTCGTTAATACTCATTTTGATAAGATTCTTTAAAGGGAAAAGGCTATTCATCTCTTGCTTCCACACTTTCTTCCCTCAATACTAATTCTTAAATTAATAAGGGGTCTTAAGAACCTGTCTAGCCTCTTTCCCAACCTCTCTCGAATTCCTGTTTTCACCCAAGTTTAAGAAACAGTGCTCTGGAGCCTTGCTACTCATGTGGTCCATGGTCTAGTAGAATCGACATTGCCTGGGATTTTGTTAGAATTGCAGAATCTCAGGCCTTACTCCAGACGTGCTGAAACAGAATTTGCATTTTAAGAAGATCTTCAAGTGATTCCTATGCCCATGAAAGTTTGAGAAGTACACTGACCCCAATGCTATTTGATGCATATGTCTCCCTAGAACCATTGGAAAGTTGGAGCCATCGTATGTGATCCGCAAGTTCCTGGACGCCCAGCGCATCCACAACCTGACGGCTTACCTGCAGACCCTGCACCGGCAGTCCCTGGCCAATGCCGACCACACCACCCTACTGCTCAACTGCTACACAAAGCTCAAGGACAGCTCGAAGCTGGAGGAATTCATCAAGGTGCAGGGTGGTGTTGGCGGGGATTCCGTGAGGGCCCCACTGAGCATGAGGGGCTCCACCAGGGCTGCAGAGACAGGGAAGAGCTGACCTTATTTGGGGACCAGAGTCCTCTGGTCTATAAACTAGGAAGAGGAATAGCCTTTTTTGCGAGTTTTCTCCTGTTTTCTCTCTTGGTTTTTTTTTTTTCTTTTTGGCTGCGCTGCGTGGCTTGCCAGATCTCAGTTCCCCCACCAGGGATCAAACCCGGACCCTCAGCAGTGGAAGCGCAGAGTCCTAACTACTGGACCGCCAGGGAATTCCCACCCCTCTTGTTTTTTGATGCCAGAACTTCTCATGGTATCTAAGCCCAGGGAAGCCCTGTGTTCCCAGACGAGTCCCTCTAATAGTAGAGGCAGAGGAAGACTTTTGGAGAGGCAGGATAACAGTGCTTTAAAAGCATCAACTTTAGGACTTCTCTGGTGGTCCAGTGGTTAAGACTCCACGCTTCCACTGCAGGGGGCACAGGTTCGATCCCTGGTTGGGGAACTAAGATTCTGCATGCCGCTCAGCGCTGCCAAAAAAAAAGCATCAACTTTTTTATTGCCTTAAGAATCTGGTCTTAGAATCAGATGCATATTTCCTTTCCGTTCCCCAACCACAACCTCTCTATGACTGGTTTTGTCTAATGTCTCCCCGGCAGACAAAGAGTGAGAGTGAAGTCCACTTTGATGTGGAGACAGCCATCAAGGTCCTCCGGCAGGCTGGCTACTACTCCCATGCCCTCTATTTGGCTGAGAACCACGCACATCACGAGTGGTACTTGAAGATCCAGCTAGAGGACATCAAGGTAGGTGAGCCTCTTGACACGGCCAGGACCCTGTTCTTTTTCTAGGACATCCCTGGGATGCTGAAAGTGCTTCCTGGTGGGTGAGGCAGGAGCACGTGCTTATTCTGCCCTTTCCCTCTCCACAGAATTATCAGGAGGCCCTTCGATACATCGGCAAGCTTCCTTTTGAGCAGGCAGAGAGCAACATGAAACGCTACGGCAAGATCCTCATGCACCACATACCAGAGCAGACGACCGAGTTGCTAAAGGGACTTTGTACCGACTATCGGCCCAGCCTTGAAGGCCGAGGCGATAGGGAGGCTCCAGGCTGCAGGGTGAGGCCTCAGAGAGAATGGCTTTTGGACAGCAGGGATCCCCTTAGCAGCCCAAGTACCGAGCCCGCTCACTCGGCCACCTCTCCTCCCTTGCCGTCCTAGGCCAACTCAGAGGAGTTCATCCCCATCTTTGCCAACAACCCGCGGGAGCTGAAAGCTTTCCTAGAGCACATGAGTGAGGTGCAGCCTGACTCCCCGCAGGGCATCTATGACACGCTCCTTGAGCTGCGACTCCAGAACTGGGCTCACGAGGAGGAGCCGCAGGTGAGACCTGGCAAAGTGGCCAGAGGCGCTGGAGAGAAACTGCTTCTATTTCTTCCCTGGTTGCCTCTTGCTGCTTTCTTTAGACCAATAACACCTCACCCTTGGGGGCTAAATGGTCCCCCGTGAAGAGGAGATGGGACTGAGGGGAAGAGATAGTTGACTTGCCTGGTCCTGAGAGGCCTTGTCGTTTTTCCCTGATGCCCAGCAGCTCTACCCTCCTCTTTTAGGTCAAAGAGAAGCTTCACGCAGAGGCCATCTCCCTACTGAAGAGTGGTCGCTTCTGTGACGTCTTTGACAAAGCCCTGGTCCTCTGCCAGATGCACGACTTCCAGGATGGAGTCCTTTACCTCTATGAGCAGGGGAAACTGTAAGAGTCTGGGGAATCTCAGGGAAGGGGAACGCAGCCGAGCCACTTGTGGGGGACAGCTGCTGATGTGCGCCTTGCCCGGCCGCAGGTTCCAGCAGATCATGCACTATCACATGCAGCACGAGCAGTACCGGCAGGTGCTCGCCGTGTGCGAGCGCCACGGGGAGCAGGAGCCCTCCCTGTGGGAACAGGCGCTCAGCTACTTCGCCCGCAAGGAGGAGGACTGCAAGCAGTACGTGGCGGCCGTGCTTAAGCACATCGAGGGCAAGAACCTCATGCCGCCTCTCCTAGGTACTCCGGAGGACAGGGCGGGCGGCTGGGTGCAGGCTGCCAGCAGTCGGGCTCTGGGGCAGGGGCCCTTCCGTTCTATCCAGAGGGCTGCTTCGTTCATGGTCTTGTTTCCTCCCGGACCCCCATCTCAGTGGTGCAGACCCTGGCCCACAACTCCACGGCCACCCTGTCTGTCATCCGGGACTACCTAGTCCAAAAACTGCAGAAACAGAGCCAGCAGATCGCGCAGGATGAGCTCCGGGTGCGGCGCTACCGAGAGGAGACCACCCGTATCCGCCAGGAGATCCAGGAGCTGAAGGCGAGGTACTTGGCATCCAGAACTGTGGAGGCGTCCGGGGATAACACTGTTCTTCACAGGGTGTCATTTTTCAAAGACAGGATTGTATGGAGTGTGTTTGAGCATTTCATTCTTGAAGATCTGTTTTGATGGAGGAATTCCAAAGAATGATTTACTACGTAGAACGTGATTTATTGGGCTTTGGAGGATATTGTTTTGTAGCAGGTACTTATCTTGGGTTGGATGGACCTGCTGGGAGGGTGCTGAGACTCCCTGCAGGCCCAGCGTGGGGTCCTCCTGTGACCCGCTTTAGGTGGTAAGAAGAGCAGGGCCTCGTGGTTCTTAACGGGGACCTCTCTCTCCTCATTGCCTCCAACTGCCTTCTCTCTCCACATGGTTCCTGGCCCTGCCCTCACTTTCTGCCACTCTTTTCTGGTCTCCCTTGCCTGTAGTCCGAAGATTTTCCAGAAGACCAAGTGCAGCATCTGTAACAGTGCCTTGGAGTTGCCCTCAGTCCACTTTCTCTGCGGCCACTCCTTCCACCAGCACTGCTTTGAGAGTTACTCAGAAAGTGATGCCGACTGCCCCACCTGCCTCCCTGAAAACCGCAAGGTCATGGATATGATTCGGGCCCAGGAACAGAAGCGAGATCTCCATGATCAGTTCCAGCACCAGGTGGGGATGACGTGACTCTCCAGCCCACAGGGAGGTGGTGAGCGCTGGGGACTGGTGTTCTTTTCTCCTCCTCCTGTGGTTTTTTTTTTTTTAAACATTTTTTATTTCTTTAATGTATCTATTTTATTTATTTATTTTTGGCTGCATCGGGTCTTCGTTGCTGTGCGCAGGCTTTCTCTAGTTGCGGCGAGCGGGGGCTACTCTGTTGCGGTGCGCAGGCTTCTCATTGCAGTGGCTTCTCTTATTTTTTTAAAGAGATGGAATGAGGTGTTCTGTTTTATTTTGATTGATTGATTTTTGGCTGTGTTAGGTCTTCGTTGCTGTGCGCGGGCTTTTTATCTAAGTTGCGTTGAGCAGAGGTTACTCTTCGTTGAGGTGTGCGGGCTTCTCATTGTCGTGGCTTCTCTTGTTGTGGAGCACGAGCTCTAGGCGCGCAGGCTTCAGTAGTTGTGGCTCGCGGGCTCTAGAGCGCAGGCTCAGTAGTTGTGGCCCATGGGCTTAGTTGCTCTGAGGCATGTGAGATCTTCCCAGACCAGGGCTCGAACCTGTGTCCCCTGCATTGGCAGGCGGATTCTTAACTGCTGTGCCACCAGGGAAGCCTGTCCTGTGGGTTTTTTTTTTTTTTTTTTTTTTTTTTCCCTGGTACGCGGGCCTCTCACTGTTGTGGCCTCTCCCGTTGCGGAGCACAGGCTCTGGACGCGCAGGCTCAGTGGCCATGGCTCACGGGCCTAGCCGCTCCGTGGCATGTGGGATCTTCCCAGACCGGGGTACGAACCCATGTACCCTGCATCGGCAGGCAGACTCTCAACCACTGCGCCACCAGGGAAGCCCTGTCCTGTGGGTTTTTGACTCGCAACTCTTCTCTTTCCCTGCAGCTCAAGTGCTCCAACGACAGCTTCTCTGTGATTGCTGACTACTTTGGCCGAGGTGTTTTCAACAAATTGACTCTGCTGACCGACCCGCCCACAGCCCGACTGACTGCGAGCCTGGAGGCTGGGCTGCAGAGGGACTTGCTCATACACGCCAGGAGGGGCACTTAAGCGGCTAGTGGGAGGGGTGTGATGGTGGAGGCCCAGCAGCAGGGACACGGGGACAGAGACAGGGCTGTTGCACAGGAGTTAGGCAAACATGCCCAGGACTCTGCTCTCATCTGATGCCATAGCCCTCAGGACTTAAGGGGACTTTCTTTTCCTGCCTCCTTCTTCAGCCAACCTGCCATTTGTCCTGTTGACTTTTTGAGCAGTGTAGATCATTCCAGACCAGAGGGGGAGGGCACCTCAGCAACCTCAGAGTCTGGACAATAGCGGCTTTATTCTCTATCCAAGAGCACCAGGCTGTGCTTGGGTCCTGGCTCCCAGAGTCTATAAATAAAAGGATATAATGATTTCGGGGTTGAAGGATTTATTCTGGGGACTTCCTGGTGATTCTTAACTGTGCAAAATGTCCTTCTTTCCCTCTGCTCTCCTAGAGCTCCCCTTCCCTTCCTACAGAGTTCCTTAAAGATGATGTTGACGAGACTTCATTCCAGTAATGAGTGGGGCCTATGGCATCTAGTAGAGTTCAGTTGAAGAACCTCTGCAAAGGCCTGAGGCCTGAGCCCCAAGAGCAGCCCGGACTGAGGACTCTGCTCTATAGTGTGGCTGGTCTCTGTGGCTCTTGTATGGACAGAGTATTCAAGCTGGAGGCAGATTATGGTGGGGAGCCTTGGGCTTTAAAGCCTGCCATCATAATGGGTGGGTTGGTGTCTCTCTGTATTCAGTACCAGATGATAAACAGGATAAAAGGGCCTTTATTGAAACATTTTGTTCCCTCTTCCAAAGTTGTCAATTGAAGTTTGTGTTGCTAAGTGCGTGTAATTGGGGTTACACTGCCCGTTGGAAAACTGCTCTTATGGGGTTGTTTAATTAAAAGAAGTAACTTAAGACATTGTGGTTTAGGTAGTATTTAAAAGAGGCGGATAGAGTACATTACATTGGTAGCAGCTAAGAATACAGACTTTGGATCAGCTGCCCTGAGCTTGATTCTTAGTTTCACTTAGGGCAACTCTGAACCTTCTCTGAACCTCAGTTTCTTCGTCTGAACATGAGGAATTAACAACATCTTTCTAGTACGGCTGTTATGATGAAGGTCAAAGGAGCCAATCAATGGATGTGTTACTGGTCCCCAAGAGGTCAGTGACCCCTCAGTGGGTCCTTTGCCTGGAGTTGCAAATTCCGGTCAAACAACACCGTGTTCGGTATAGCAGAGCAGAAACTATTCATTGATCAAGGAATGGAGAAGGGAGAGCACATGCTCTAAAGACACCTTCTCCCCCAAGGGAGGGCAGTAAGAGAATTTAAGGGATAGGAGGCAGACATGTCATCAGGGCTCTAGGAAAGGGGCAGAGATTTTGGGGTGGGGGGCGGAGCTGGGGCATCACAGCCTTCCACGTGGCAGGGATTTGCGCCTAGCAGAGTACAAATATCCCCCTTGGGCGGGGATCTTGGCATGGTAATGAAGCAAAGGTAGCTTTAGGACACTACCAGGTCCTGTGGTCAAGTCAGAGCTAGTTCGGGGCTGTTGACCACTGAGTATCTCTTAAAGCTCAGTTGCAAAACATCTCTGTCAAATACCAGATGCTTTTGAAACACAGAGATAAGTCACGGCTGGAATCTTGTAGCCCTCAGGCTGGTATGGATGACAGGTGTCCAGTTATTTGAAAGTGGTTAATACGTGGTTATTAGTACTGTTAATGGATAAAGCACTTCTACTCACAAGCCCTTTTCCCACTAACACTAATAATGTGTTGTCACTCCCATTTCAGTTACTTGTCTTTAGTTGCCTACTTCACGGTTGTAGCAGAAGCAGCACCACATAAGCTGCACTAATTGCTTGTGCCACAGCTAAGGAGATAAAGCTGTGGAATTCTGGGTGACTAGCTTTCAGAAGCAGGCCTCTTTCATTTGTAGACGTTGAATGCAGCCTGGGGGCATGGTAAGTTGCTCAAGTAGCCTTTAACTTCCGACGCCACATTGTAGGGTTAATCTCCTTTTCCTCTCGGCACGCCTACTTTTGGTTTATTGACGTTCCCTTGGGTGGCGGTAGGAGGGACTGAAAAGAACGAACTTTGTGGATAAATCTGGGAAGCATATCTTGGCCACTGACCGTCGGTATTCCTGGCTAGGTAAAAGTAAAAATGAACAGTTGGTGGGCCTGGGTCTCAAACGGGGAAGACCAGGGCCAGCCTGGGGGAGTAGGGGCGGTAACGCAAGGTAAGATCTTCTCTGTTGCAATCGTTCTAATTCCCGCCCAGGGGAGGTCTAGCCCCTCTGGGGCGGGGCCGGAAGTGACGCAGGCCCTTAGCGGAGCCGGGAGTGTGTGGCTGCCGGAGGATTGCGAGCTCCGCGTGCGCCCAGTGCCCGGCCGGCCGGAGCCTTCGGCTTGCCCGACTCCGGAGGACACGGGCAGCAGCCTCCGGCCTACTTCCCGCGCACAGCCATGTCTGGTAACGGCGACGCGGCCGCAACGGCGGTGAGTCCTGAGCCGGTGACCCTCGCAGCTTCGGTCTTCTGCACTAGCAGTGCCACGATTGGCCCCAAGTTGCCACTCTCCGTCGTCAATTGGTCGGGACGGTTATCTGTCTGGTTTTTTTTTTTTTTTTTTGGTTCTAACAGTTTTTAAAGGGCCAGTAGTTGGGTTGCCCTTAGGGGAATCAGAGAGCGGTGGGGGCGGACTTAAGAGCAGATCGATTGTCTCGAACGGAACCCCGTTCCTGCGGGGATCTGGATGGGATTCCATGAGGCATGGCTTCCGCGGCTCTAGATATAGTGACCCAACATAGGAAAATTCGTCTGCACGAGACAGGGTGCTATTCCCCGGGATCCCTTCACACGAGACAGGTCCTATTCGAGATTCAGCCACTTTGGGGAAGTGTTCCATTTTGGATCCAGAGAGGAGAGTGTACCTCGAATTCTCCGAACTGCACACAAACGTCTTGGAAGTGCACCTTCTCTGCTTTTTTTCTTTTTAATGGACACCCAGCCCCAGCCTACACTCAAAACTGCGCCAGCCTACACTCAAAACTCCTCAACTGAGACACATCATTGGGTTACTACCATGGACGGGGGACGCCCTTGAGCCTTCCTATTCCTAGCCTGGGGTCCCAGTTCTGGGCTTGTGCAGATGCAGACTGCAGAGCCCATGAGGCCAACGTCAGCCTGAGATAAGAAAGGAGTGGGGCAGCTGCCCTATCTCTCCCTGACCTATGTGCTGGTAAGGAGTGGGATTCTGTGCCATTGCTGACATTCTTGAGTGCTGGACTAGGAGTAAGAAGATTTGGATTCCAGCTCTCTACCCATGATTAACCCTGTGGCCCTGGGCAAGTCACTTTGCTCCTCAGAGCCAGACTTTGCTTCTGTAACGTAGTTCCAGAGATGCCTGCCCTGTCTACCTGATAGGTTGTTATGAAGATTAAAAGCAATAGCTCTAGGATATACATGCTCAATAAGGAATTTTTTACTGGAACAATTTGACTTGAATATGCTGTGCAGAATCAATGAAATTAAGGGATTGTTTGAACATAGCAGTTTCTGGGACCTTAGATTCCTTTCTGTGGGCTGCCTGTGGCCCAGAATTTTAGTTGCCATGTTTAGCATTTCCAACCTAGCCTAATTTGCTTAGGGTCCCCCAGGGTTTATTTATTGGAGAAGTGATAGCTGTGGAGTAGACTAGAGTCCAAGAGCCGCCAGCTGTCACCTCCTCCAGCAACAGAGGCCCCAGATACCTGACTGCAGAAGAACTCTGTAGGATGAAGATCCCAGAGCAGGGGAAGTTGATAGTATCTATAGTGATCACTGTCTGATCTGGGAAGAAATAGGACCTCAGACTGGAGAACCCAGTTCTCCTGCTTGGCACTGAATACCTTTGTCCAAGGTGCCCTGGCAAGAGGAAGAGGCATGGCCCTTTGAGTTCTTGGCTTGGTCTCTGACATCCTAATATTTCCTTTGTGGTGAAACCAGAGGCTGCACTCTAGGTGAATGGACATTAGACAGCTCACCCTCTCAGTCTTACAGAATATCAAAAGCAGAAGATACTTGAGTGCAAACTTCTTCATTTTATAGATGAACAAACAGGTTTATAGATGAACAAATAAGATGATGTGTTCAAGTTCGCCCAGCCAAGAGGCTGAGCAGGACTGTACGTCAGATCTGTTGATCCCAGTCGTGCATTCCGTCCAGATTACGGAATCCATAGTGCAGCAGCTGTGGGGTAGCTCTTATGGCATCTAGGTGGCACTGAAGCTTTCTCAAGTGCCGCTCCGTTGTGGATGCTGAACTTGTCCTCAGTGACTCAGCTCATGGTCCCCTGTGTGGCCCCAGCTGTCCTGCCCCTGCCTGCTGCAGGCCCCACCCTCCCTGGGGCCAGACTGATAGACCTTATCTCTCTACCCACCTGGCTGAGTGCAGCATTCCTACTGCCTTAGCTTGGATGGGCTTCAGGGCTTAGTGTCCTGGTCATTACAGCAACAGCAGGTCCTACTGTCACTTCTGTCTGGTCTCTGCTTCTCTGGATCCCTGAGGAGCCAGAAGGTATTGTTGGGGAAGGTAAAGGGACCAGTCTTGGGGAGGGGAGTGTTTCCCCACTCGAAGGCTCAGCTGGCCACAGACCAGGGGCTGAGGTTCCTTTCTTCCAAGCCAGTGATTCTGGTTCTTGGACAAGGTGTTGAGGAACACAAAGAGCAGCAGGGACTGTGACCTGGGGACTTTTTCTGCAGGAAGAAAACAGCTCAAAGATGAGAGTGATTCGCGTGGGTACCCGCAAGAGCCAGGTGAGTGTAAGTACCGGGGTGGAGGAGGTTTGTCAGAAGACTTCTGTGTTCACAGTATTATAAGTTGGGGGGCCCAGAGCGTTATCAGCAGCTCGGGGATGGAAGAAATGGAGTGACTGAGTATCAAATCCCATGCAGGATGACAGATTGCATTCTGTAAAGAGATAGTCCCTGGGCTGGGAAGTTGGGGTACAAAGGACTCCCAGGCCAGACCCCCTCCTTCCTAGGTGGGCATTCAATCCCCTCTCTGAATTCCAATCCTTTCAGGATCTCCCTGACCCTGTGAGGGTCTGACCTTAGGGTGGTGGCCAGAGGACAGGACTAACCTGAATTTCTACCCCCAGCTGGCCCGCATACAGACGGACAGTGTGGTGGCAACGCTGAAAGCCTTATACCCAGGCCTGCAGTTTGAAATCAGTGAGTTTTCTGGAAAGGAATGGAAGCTAATGGGAAGCCTTTAACCCCTGGAGGGGAGAACACAGTGTTTCTGGCTTTGTCTTGCACCAAAGCTTGGTTCTGTTGCCTCTGAGAATTCTTCTTGGCTGTCCCCGGTTTGGAGGGCCCTTTCCTTCTCTGAACACCTCCAGCTCTGACTACCTGGGCTAGCCTGGCATTTATCATCTGCTTCGGGTCTTTTTGTGATTACGTCTGGTCTTCCTCCTAGATTGTACATTCCCAGAGGGTAGGGACTGGGGCTTATGTGCCTCTGTATCCACCAACAATCTTAGCACAAGTGCTCAGCTCAGTAGGGGCTCAATAAATGCTGATCACTGAACGTCTGGTTTGTTGATTCTCTCCTCAGTTGCTATGTCCACCACAGGAGACAAGATTCTTGATACTGCTCTCTCTAAGGTAACATTTTCCATCCAACGCTTTTCCCCCTCCTCTTTCCTTCCCCCAAAAGATTCACCCTGAGGCTCTTTCTTGCCTGGCAGATTGGAGAGAAGAGCCTGTTTACCAAGGAGCTGGAACACGCGCTGGAGAGGAATGAGTAAGTGATAGCAGGGAGCATGGCGCCCTCCCAGGCTCTCGCTAGGACCCCAGTGCACATCAGACCTGGGTATCAGCTAGACTGTTGGGCTTAAACGCTTGGATAGGCTAGAGGGGGGCTCATATGTGAGTTTTTCAGGCCTCAGAAAAGGAGAGTGTCCTGGTTCTGAGCCATCTGGCTGCCTGGGGGTGCAGGACTGGCTGGGGGAGGGGGATGAAAGGGAGTGTAGGAGGGGAGCAGGTCTCTGGGACCCAAGGTCTCAGAAAGGCCTGCTTCCTGAACCGCTCTAGGCTCTGCCAGTGACGTACAGGCAGGAGTGGGTGGAGAAGGGCTGGGGACGTGCTGCTCAGACCCCTTCTCCTTCTCTCTCTGCCATCTCTCTAGAGTGGACCTGGTTGTTCACTCCCTGAAGGACCTGCCCACGGTGCTTCCTCCTGGCTTCACCATTGGAGCCATCTGCAAGTAAGAGTCCTGCCAGTCAGGGGGCCTCGGCATGGGGTAGACATCATATTAACCTTGACTTTTCCCTTTGGGACTTGGCCCTCTGCCTCTAGGCTGTCTCCCCTGCCCTGAGGAGTGTCAAGCATGGCAGAAAACTCAGAAAATGCCAGTTAGTTGACTATTGAGAGAGCCTGGAAGTGACCTGAACCGAGATCTCTCCCTTATTCTATGACTTTCCCTCCATCCCCAGGCGGGAGAGCCCCTATGATGCTGTGGTCTTTCACCCAAAATTTGTTGGGAAGACCCTAGAAACCTTGCCAGAGAAGAGGTGAGTGGGGCCTGGATAGGCATCTTGGTGGGATGTGCACAGAAGATGGAGGGGTGGGAGGAGGAGGAAAGGAACAGTGCCTGCCTAGTTAAATCTCATGCGACTTAAATCTCATTTTAAACCATCTCTCTGAGCAGCGTGGTGGGAACTAGCTCCCTGCGGAGAGCGGCCCAGCTGCAGAGAAAGTTCCCACATCTGGAGTTCAAGAGTATTGTATCCTTATAGCGGAGGGAGGAGGCAGCAGCCAAGGAGGAAGACCAGGTCCAGAGGGCCCTGGGAGTTGTGAGAGTGGAAGGGGCTTCCAGAGGAAGTGGACCATGGATGCAGTGGACTGCCTGCCCTCCCATTCATCCACCCATCCATCCATCCATCCATCCATTCATTCATAATCCTTTCATGTTTTCTTAGCCCCAGGCAAGTGCCTGGCACTGGGGATATGATGAGCAAGATCAACATTGTCCCTGCTTACACGGAGTTTACATTTTAGTGCTGGAGACAGACAGCCAGGCATTGATAATACAGAGTGATACTGAATAATGATTACATCGAGGGAGGGGGGTTGGGGGGGTGCTTCCATTTAAATTTAAATAATTAAAAATTGGTTTTATTATAGTTGATTTACAACGTTGTGTTAGTTTCTGGTGTATAGCAAGTGATTGTTGTACATATATATACATATTCCTTTTCATATTCTTTTCCATTGTAGTTTATTGCAAGATATTGAATATAGTTCCCTGTGCTATATAATAGGACCTTGTTGTTTATTTTATATATAGTAGTTTGCATCTGCTAATCCCAAACTCCTAATTTATCTCCCCCCATCCCCTTTCCCCTTTGGTAACCATAACTCCATTTTTATTTTATATTCCACTATATCGTTTTGATCTTTACAATGTTATATGTTTGTAAAACTGATTTTCAAAATAGTATTCGCTAAGTGCTCCAGTGCACAAAGTAGGGAATTCTCTGGAAGCTTCTAGCTGGAACATCTAAACACAGAGTTGAGAGTCAAGGAAGGCTTCTCAGAAGTCTTGTAACCTTGGGCAAGTTATTAAATAAATTAAAACCTCTCTATCATTTTTCTCATCTGTAAAATGGAGATGATAATACTACCTACGTCATAGGGTTGTGAAAATTAAATGAATTGACATATCTAAAGCGTCTGGCATGTAGTAAGTATGAGGTAAGTGTTAGCTGTTGTCATTAGGCTGAGAACTCAAAGGTGAGAAGTTAGCAGATTGAAAGACTCAGGCAAAGGGAACAGCATAAGGCTCCAGACTGCCCAAAGCTTGTGGTCCTTAGCGCCTCTCCACAGCGGGGAAACCTCAACACACGGCTTCGGAAGCTGGATGAGCTGCAGGAGTTCAGTGCCATCATCCTGGCCGCAGCTGGCCTGCAGCGCATGGGCTGGCAGAACCGGGTGGGGCAGGTAGGGCCTGCCACTCTTCACGCCCCGGTTGATCTTCATCTCCTTCCTGCCTGTGTTCTCTTTTTGAATCCCACCTCTAACAGTGCAAGCTGGAAATGAGTCCCAGGTTGGGAAGACTGGGGATCAGAGGCCAAACTCCCACTCTTGCCTCTCCAGCCCTTCTGTATGCTAGAAAAGCCCCATCTCACTGCTGTGTGCTTTTAGGCACTCCCACCTCCACCCTTCTGACTGCCTCTTCTGCCCCCACAGATCCTGCACCCTGAGGAGTGCATGTATGCTGTGGGTCAGGTATGCTTGACCAGGGAAGCCGTGTATTGTGTCCCTTTCTTTTGTTTTCAACCAAGAACACTCCCAGAGAGGGGCAAGCCTTGGGAGGCTACTGGCCCAAAAGGACCTGGCAAACGGGTGGAAGTAGGCTGGTTCCCATCCTTAGCTCCATTGGTTGGGGAAAGATTGGCCCTGATATCTTAGGCTATTTTTCCATCAGGGGGCTCTGGGAGTGGAAGTTCGAGCCAAGGACCAGGACATCTTGGATCTGGTGGGTGTGTTGCATGATCCTGAGACTTTGCTTCGCTGCATTGCTGAACGGGCCTTCCTGAGGCACCTGGTAGGGCCTGTGCTCTTGTGGAGGGGTGGGTACCTGGAGAGCTGGGAAGGGTAGTGGGGAGATTTCTCAAATTATTGCTCTGTATTTAGTGGTAACTCATCCTTCAAAGTATGGACAGGACCCAGGTCTGGGCTGCTACCTCATTTTCAGTTATGTCCTTAGAGGAGTCTGTTATCTCTGAGGACTCTGGTTACAGGGTGGTGGTAAGGGTCCTTGGAGCTCACAGGGAGAACTTGTTGCAGGAAGGAGGCTGCAGTGTGCCAGTGGCAGTGCATACAGCTATGAAGGATGGGCAAGTAAGCAGGGGAAGATGGGTGGGAGGGCAGGGAAGGGACTCTGGCATTTCTCCTGTGCATCCTGAGCTGCCAGCAAGAAAAGCCCAGGTTTCTAAGCAGTTCCCTCTCACAATATGCTGAGGCAACTGTTTATTTCCCAGCTATACCTGACTGGAGGAGTCTGGAGTCTGAATGGCGCAGATAGCATGCAAGAGACGATGCAGGCCACCATCCATGTCCCTGCCCAGGTGCCAAGGCTGGAGGGTGACGGAGAGGGTAAAAAACACGTCTGTATGTTACTTCCCCTTTTGTGCTCACCAAATCCTACCCTCCTTCCCTTATCCAGCATGAAGATGGCCCTGAGGATGATCCACAGCTGGTGGGCATCACTGCCCGGAACATTCCACGACGAGCCCAGCTGGCTGCTGAGAGCCTGGGCATCAGCCTGGCCACCTTGTTGCTGAACAAAGGAGCCAAGAACATCTTGGATGTTGCACGGCAGCTCAATGATGCCCACTAACTGGTCTGTGGGGCACAGGTGCCTGGGTTGCTGGTGCCCCGTGCCTACATCCCAGCCCTCAGTGCCCCAGTCTCACTGTTACCTGGGGGGTGATTACCCAGGGGATGGAACTGCAGGGGCGGAGACTTAGAGACTTGTCTCAACTTGGGGCCTTGGTGATGCCTTTTCTCCTCAGTAGGTGGAGGCTTAGTCTCTAGAGAAAAAACATCTAACAAGCCACAGCCTTTGAATGTAACCAACTCAACTAATAAACTAGATTTGAAGGTGGCTTTGTTTTTGATGGGGTTGCAGGAAAGAAAGATAAGGACAAACACAAGACCCTTTGCTCCTTACCTCAGAGGCTAAGACCCCTGTCCAAAGTTCTCCTGGAATACATTGCCTTCTGTTTCTGTCTCAGTAGTTCTGACAGAATAAATTGTCTCCCAGGGAACACCAAGAAAGAACCATAATCTTATAATCTACGATTTGCCGCTCCAGTTAACGATAAAGCCTTTGTATCAGATAGCTCCCCTCCCCCACTACCTTTAGGAATCTACAGTCATCGATCCTACAACCCGTCTGCAAAATGAAGAGACACCTCACTGTTTAAAAAAGAAAATCCTTTAATAAACAAAATTAGTCCATCTGAAACTCCCCAATACCTAAAGTACTGTCTTGGATGGGTTAGCTGCAAAATTCCAGTTCCGAGGCCAACGGCGACTCAGTCCAGATGGGGATTAACGGACTAGTGCTGGTATCTAGGTGCTTGGCTTGCGGAGCGGACCCGCCGGGAGGGGCGCGGGTCCAGGGGCAGGACTCCCGCAGACCCCGACACCGCGGGAGATGCTCACGCCGCGAAGTGTGTCTTCCGGGACGCGCACAGGCCTGCGAGTGGAGATGGAGGGAGCGCGGACGTGCAAGGCTCGGGATCCGGCAGCAAAGGGCGTCCCGGGACAAATGAAGTGACCGACTGACTCCGCCGTCAACCGAGTCCCGTCCGGAGCACCGGGCTGGTGGGGAACGCGCGCGCGCGCGGCCGCGCCGGCGGCCGTCCGCACCGACTCACCTTCCCCACCACGCGCCCCGGCCCTGCGTCAGCGCGGCCGGCCCAGCCTTCTAGAAGGTGCCGCGGCCTCCCCGCAGCCCATCAGCATTCGGGGGCCAGGCCGGCCGAGTCACGAGCTCGCTCCTGGCACCGAGCGGCGTTCAAACGGCCGCCCTCCGCCGAGCCACGGCTGGAGCGAGCCGCGCGGGGGAGGGGCAGGCCGCGCGGCGGCGGCGGCGGGGCCGCG